>NC_081558.1:109811399-110136507 GCF_022355385.1 Mustela nigripes
CCCCCATGCAGGGCTTGATCCCAGGACCCTGGGATCATGACCTGAGCTGAAGGCAGAGGCTTTAACCCACTGAGCTATCCAGGAGCACCTATTTTTAACTTTTTGAGGAACCTCCATGCTGTTTTCCAGAGTGGCTGCATCAGCTTGCATTCCCACCAACAGTGTAGGAGGGTTCCCCTTTCTCCACATCCTCACCAACATCTGTCATTTCCTGAGTTGTTAATTTTAGCCATTCTGACCAGTGTGAGATGGTATCTCATTGTGGGTTGGATTTGTAGTTCCCTGATGCCAAGTGATCTTGAGCATTTTTTCATGTGTCTGTTGGCCATCTGATGTCTTCTTTGCAGAAATGTCTGTTCATGCCCTCTGCTCATTTCATGATTGGATTATTTGTTCTTTGGGTGTTGAGTGTGCTAAGCTCTTTATAGATTTTGGATACTAGTCCTTTATCTGAGATGTCATTTGCAAATATCTTCTCCCATTCTCTCGGTTGTCTTTTGGTTTTGTTGACTGCTTCCTTTGCTGTGCAGAAGCTTTTGATCTTGATGAAGTCCCAGTAGTTCATTTTTGCTCTTGCTACCCTTTCCTTTGGTTATGTTTCTAGGAAGAAGTTGCTGTGGCTGGGGTCAAAGAGGTTGCTCCCTGTGTTCTCCTCAAGGATTTTGATAGATTCCTGTCTTTCATCCATTTTGAGTCTATTTTTGTGTGTAGAGTAAGGAAATGGTTCAGTTTCATTCTTCTGCATGTGGCTGTCCAATTTTCCCAACACCACTTGCTAAATTTCCATTGGATAAGCTTTTCTGCTCTGTTGAAGATTAGTTGACCATAGAGTTGAGGGTCCATTTCTGGGGTCTCCATTCTGTTCCATTGATCTATGTGTCTGTTTTTATGTCAGTACCATACTGTCTTGATTATTACATCTATGTAATAGAGCTTGAAGTCTGGAATTGTGATGTTGCCAGCTTTGGTTTTCTTTTTCAACTTTTTTCTGGCCATTCAGGCATCTTTTCTGGTTCCATATAAATTTTAGGATTATGTGTTCCATTTCCTTGAAAAAAATTACTTCTATTTTGATAGGATTGCATTATATGTGTAGATTGTGAGAGCAACAATCTTAAAGATAGACAACAACCCGAGGGTTGATGGAGGGAAGTGGGTGGGGGATGGGCATTAAGGAGGCCACTTGTGACGAGCACTGGGTGTTATATGTTAGTGATGAATCATTAAATTCTACACCTAAAAACAACTTTACCATATGTGTTAACTAACTAGAATTTAAATAAAAAAACTTGTAATTTAGAAGAAAAGATTAGTTGACCATAATCTCTATGGTCAACTAATCTTCAACAAAGTAGGAAAAACTATCCAATGGAAAAAAGACAGCCTTTTCAATAAATGGTGTTGGTCTGGAAAACAGCATGGAGGTTCCTCAGAGAGTTGAAAATAGAGTTACCTTACAACACAGCAATTGCACTACTGGGTATTTACCCTAAAGATACAAACATAGTGATCAGAAGGGGCACGTGCCCCCGAATGTTTATAGCAGCAATGTCCACAATAGCCAAACTATGGAAAGAACCTAGATGTCCATCAACAAATGAATGGATAAAGAAGATGTGGTATATATATACAATGGAATACTATGCAGCCATCAAAAGAAATGAAATCTTGCTATTTGCGACAACGTGGATGGAACTAGAGGGTATTGTGCTTAGTGAAATAAGTCAATCGGAGAAAGACAACTATCATATGATTTTCCTGATGTGAAGAAGTGGAGATGCAACATGGGGGTTTTAGGGGTAGGAAAAGAATAAATGAAACAAGATGGGATTGGGAGGGAGACAAACCATAAGAGACTCGTAATTTCACAAAACAAACTGGGGGTCGCCGGGGGGAGGGAGGTAGGGAGAAAGTGGTTGGGTTATGGACATTGGGGAAAGTATGTGCTATGGTGAGTGCTGTGAAGTGTGTAAACCTGGCGATTCACAGACCTGTACCCCTGGGGCTAATAATACATTATATGTTTATTAAAAAATTAAAAAAATTTTTTTAAAAAGAAAAAAAAGAAATGAGAGCAACAACCGCCAATGCATTGGTGGTTTTCTTTGGGGGAGGAATTTTTTTGAAATGTATGTTCCTGTGGAAAATACATACCCTCTCTTTTCTCTTCTTTTTAAAAATTAGTTAATAAATTTAATTGATTAATGGAATTTTTAGAGAAAACAGTCTCTCAAATTTTATCAGTAATTATGTAACAAAACTCAACATATTTCTATTCATAAAGAAAATCACCTCTCTTTTCAGAGCAATTTTGGCTTATATTGCACAAAATAATACTACCATCTTGACTGGTTCATTGTCTGGTAACAGGATACCAGTGTGAATAGAGACAAGAGGGCGTAGAAAAAAACCAAGAAAGGTTTGATAGGCATTTAGTATTTTTCATGATAGGCACATCAGCAATGAGTTTATTCCTTTCACCCTCTGTCCTTTCCTTCTTTCCTTTTTTTTTAAAATAAAACATCTCACTGATGACTTCTATTTGTGCAGTACTTTTCCAATTATAATTGTGTATTGCCGTTTTTTCCCTCCACACTATACAATAAGGAGGGTAGTTCTTATTTTTATCATCATTTTCACTCTGCAGTGACATAAACTTGTCCAAGGTTGTATGGGTTGTATGTGACTGACTGAATCATCACTCCAAATTCTGGCCTCTATTTAACAGCCTTAGTTTCTTCTCCCATTATATCCACCCAGACAATCTCCGAGATCTCTTCCAGCTTTGACATTTGGTAGAATAAAAGCTTTATGAGGGAGAGACCTTGACTGTGTGGTTCAAAATTCTATCTCCATCATTTAGCACCTGGGAAGTCCAAGGAGTGCAATAAAGAATTTTTAAAATTAAATTGAAGTCCATGCCCTATACCCCTTTTATAGCCTCAAGAGTTAATGCTGAAGAGATTACTGGCTGAATGATACTAAGCAGCTGGTGCCCAAAAAAGTGACAAACTCAACCCTATATGAGACCCAATGATATGCAGAATTACATAGAGCTCTGCCACAGCAGTGAACACAGCATCCACAAGAATGGAGATTTCCCATGGCTGGTGATGTGGAGACTCGTGGGATACCCCCTGGCTTCCATTATTATGTCTTCCTTTCCCTAACGACATCATGATAGACTACTGGAACTATGAGAGTTTCCTATGATTTGGTCTGAAAAATTCACTGGGTTTTTCCAGCCTCGTAGTACTTCCTCATTAAAACTTTAGCTTCTCAAATTGGTAAGCATTTAATTGCAGTTACAAAATCAGTGGCTTATTGGTATGACATATTAAGCTGATACTCTACCAATGAACAACATGATATAACTTCCATAGCATTTTCACAAGACAACCATTTTATAGAGAAACAAGGAAGATCAGTAGAGCAAAAGTGTTTTTCCCCAAATCACACAACCAATAATTTATAACACCAGATTCAGGCCTTCTGACTCAATATGCTTAAGTCATTCCATTATGACCCTCTCACTGTGACACTGGTGCTGTCTAACCGAACAATCCTTGAAAATCACAGGCTAGAGGGAATCATGGAAACTTAATTGCTCCTACCCAGGATCTTTCCTGTATTCATGATGGATTCTAAAAACATAGCCCACTCTATCCCAGTCCCCCCTTCCCAGTTGCTCCTTATTAATCTGCAGTAGCCAGTGTTGGTGGTAGCAATGCCTGTGAATTCCTAGGGTAGAGTCACAGGACCTCTCTTCAGAGCGCCTTCCTCTTCCCCTCTTGTCACCTTTATGAGAATGTTCTCCAGACATGTACCCTCAGCATATAAAAAATAAGTTCATCATATTCCCCCCAAACTTTCTCCTGTTCCTGTGGTCTTCAGCCCTGTTCATGGCATGCTCACTTTCCTAGATGCTTAAAGTAGTAACCCAGAAGTCATCATAAGCTCTTCCCCCTCACTTTCCTTTCTCCACCATCTGGTCTCTAAGATGGGTTGACTCTTCCTCTGAAATCTTCCTTCAATCTGGTCTACTTCCTGACCTTAATGCCACTTTCAAGTCCCTGTCATATCCCACTGGGGTTCTCCAGTTGTCTCCCAAACATTCCCTTCATCAGCATCTCTATAAAACAAAGAGGGTCATGTCTGACTCTGCTTTATACATCATGAAAGGATGGGCCAATGTTGCATGCTCTACAACTCCTTCCAAGAACAGACAGTGGACAATGTCAATGGGTGGTTGTCCTTCCTTGCCAACTTCCTCCCCTCCTTGTTCTGTTCACACTTTTCTTCAAAGAAACTACACTGCTGAACAATAGTTGGACATTCTAAAGTGGGACACTTCGCCTGGTCAATAGAAAGTGGTGGGATGCCTGGGTGGCTCAGTGGGTTAAAGCCCCCGCCTACAGCTCAGGTCATGATCCCAGAGTCCTGGGATCGAGCCCCACATCGGGCTCTCTGCTCGGCAGGGAGCCTGCTTCCACCTCTCTCTCTGCCTGCCTCTCTGCCTACTTGGGATCTCTGTCTGTCAAATAAATAAATAAATAAACAAAATCTTAAAAAAAAAAAAGAAAGAAAGTGGCATTCTGGCCTATATCAGGGGAAAGATCCCAGGCAACAGCGCCCCAGAGGAGGCAGATATGACCGCAAAACACATTATGCCTGTTTGCTGGACAGGCGTGGGGCTCCCCCAGAGCAGCTGTCTACAAATATACCCCCAAATAATTGCCCCTCAACCTTCCAAGGGCGCTCACAGTCTGCTGTCAGTCTGTGTTTTTACTGCTCTGTCCTGCAATTTCCTGCTCTCTGGGGAGCTACTCCACAGCAGGAACCAGGTGAGGAGGAAACAGCACCAGACATGAAGCCAGAAGGCCGTTCTTGAACATGCCTAACCCCCTTCACCTCTTAGAGCCTGTTTCCTCACCTGGTAAATAAAGGACAGGGAGCCTCACAGAACTGACCTCTTGGGTCACAGTGGAAATTAAGAATCATGTGATATATTGAGGTCAATGCTTGAGGGGACTAGAAGAGACATTGTTTTGGGAGTCAGAAGAAACAGGATTTAAGTCCAAGCTATGTTCATCCCTGTAGAATCTGGGCCCCACCAGTAAGCCTCTCTGAACCTCAGTATCTTTATCTATTGAATATACTAACAATATATCCTTTATGCAGGGCTCATGCAGGTGAGACACTGCCTAGGGATCATAAAACACAGTATATACATGGTGTGATAGTATTATTCTAGTGCATATGGAGTGCTTTCTAGAGTGTCGTATCATCGCAGGGTTCCCTTCACAGTCTAGCTCAGCATCTTGCTCCTCAGAGGTGCTCACTGGGAGTCTGCTGTCTGGGACTCCCTCACCTGCTGGGGAAAGCACGCCCTGGGATGTCTGTGTGTGATGCAGGGCTGGAAACTCCCAAGGGAAGAGATTCTGGCTTGTCTGGAGGTGACCTTTTGCTGTGGGTGGTCTGGTCAAAACAATAGTTAAGTATGAATCAGGCTCCGGCAATGGTGCAAGGACCACAAGACAAGGCAGATCTTTCGAGAGTGGGAGCTCTTACAGAATGCCCAGGAGCATTTTGGTTGGGATTGCCTGTTTTTATGTGAGTGTGTGTCTGTGTGTGTTTCAGTGGTATGTGCGTGTGTGTGTGCACGTGTGTGCTTGAGACAAGCAGACGGTAGCAGCCTATCTTTGACCTGTTCAGATTCTTCAGCCAAGTCAGCCATGCCTTCCATGGAAGTAGGGAAGAGTAAGGTGTAAGAGAGCTGTGCAGGTATCCCAAAGCCTGGGCCCTGCTTTGTCTCCACCAGGCTGGGTCCCAGTCACATCGCTCACCCTCGGAGCCTCAGCTGCCCTTCCAGGAGAGCTGGATCCGTTTCACTGAAGTGTGTGCAGGGCACGGCTGTTGTTAAGGAGCAGGAAACCCTGTGTGAAAGCAGGAGAGTCCCTGTCTTGCTCCCGGGATGCTGTAAGAAGCAGGATCCATTTCTGCTCTCCTACCGCTGGCAGCACCTGCCATGAAAGATTGTCTTCTGCAGCTTCTGGGAACTGTGCTGGGACTCACTGAGTATAAAAGGCAGTGTGACCAGGACTCTTAATTGTTTACGGATCCTAAGTAAATAAGTAGGACACTGTGGCCTAATGCCAACGTAAGGAAAACTGTGATTGGAAATGGCTAGGACTATAAAAAAATAAAAGAATGCTTAGGAGATAAGCTTAACCCAGTAATGAGAATAGACCAGAAGAAAGGCTGCCAGACCCAGGCTCAGGAAGTCTGTGTTTTTCCTGCTCTTCAGAGGAGAGTTTGACCTATAAGCTCCCTGAGGACCAGATCATCTTTTGCTTTATAATTTCATCTCGCTGTGCCTGGCCCGGACTAGGAAGCTGTTTAAAAGTATGTACTTGTTGGCAGATTGGCACACTAGTACATTCACAATGTATCACTGTAGGTGACAAAAGCAAGCAGTATGAACAATACGGATACATTTACATAGGAAAAAAGCTAGAAAGGCATTAACATTATTAAATGTAGCCTTATCTTCGCATGATGTGATTACAAGTTACCTTAACTTTTTTCCTTTTTTATTTCTATTCTTTAACTTTCTACATATAACATATATTAGTTGTATAATTTAAAAGGTTCAAAATGCACATATAAATACATAACTATATTTTTAATACCTTCTTATGTTCTTTTAAATTTCCTTTTGGATGGTCACAGTAAACTGTAAAAGAGAGATAGAAGTAAAATGTTATTTCATATAAAAATAAAAATTTTGCAAAAAATTTGCATCTCAAGGCAATAATGGAGGCTGGGTTTGTTCCCAGGGATACACAGAGCACAGTTCAATGTGCAATACTAACACATAGCCTGAACTAGGAAAGTCTTTGTACTCTCTATTGGCTAAATCGTTGAAAGTTGAAAACAACTCAAGTAACTCAAAATAGATTCCTGGCTTACCGTACCTCAGGACATACATACTTTGGATCATTACAGTGCCTTAAAGATTGTTTATAGTTTAAAAATGTCAAGTGCACAATATAACATTTTATAGAAATATTTATATGAAAGTTGCTAAGTTGCCCACATTTACTTATAATTCTATGAAAACCCATATTTTAAAGAAAGACCAAATTCAGACAATGTAAGCATAGAACTAAGTCAGTCCCTTACTTTATGGTATTACTTAGTTTCATGACTTTTGTAAAAAAAAAAAAAAAAAAGTGGAAATAGTGAATGGCAGCCCATTATTAGTAATTAAAATAATTTTTTTAAAGATTTTATTTATCAGAGAGAGAGAGCACAAGCAAGGGGAGCTGCAGAGGGAGGGAGAAGCAGGATCCCGGCTGAGCAAGGAGCCTGGTGTCGGACTCAATCCCAAGACCCTGGGATCATGACCCGAGCTGAAGGCAGATGCTCAACTGAGCCACCTAGGAGTCCCTAAACTAATTTCCAAATTTCCTTGGAATTCCAGAAAATGATAAGCAAAAGATAATAGAGAAATACATGCTTGTATACTATGCTGTTGTTAGGAATGTAAATAGACCCAAGCTTCCTGAAGCATGACTTGGAAATACATATGTCACATTTTAAAAGTGTCGTTGTCTTAGTTCTACCAACTCTATTTTAAGTTTCATCCAGAAATAACCAGAGACCCAGAGACATTTATCTCACTATCATTTGTGGTGTGGAGAAAAAAAAAAGTTACAAAATTGTCCAACAGTAAGAAATGAGTTGAAGGGGTACACTAGTAGAGTAGAATAATCATGCAGCCATTCAAAACATCCCATGGAGGGGCGTCTGGGTGGCACATTCTGTTAAACTATCAGCTCTTGGTTTCAGGCCAGTTCTGGTCTCAGGGTCCCGAGATCAAACCCAGCTGGGGCTACCTCTGAGTGAGGAGTCTGCTTGTGTTTCTCTTTCCTCTCCCTCTGCCCTTCCTACTGCTTGTTCTTTCTATCTCCAATAGATAAATCAATCTTAAAAAAAAAAATCCCATGGAATTGTATTTAGTGTTAGGGAGAAAAAAGCTTCATTGGAACATACAATTATTAGATTACCAAATAGAACGTGGCATATAATTACATTTATCTAAAAACGACCTCAAAGAATGTAAACCAAAAGCTTGACAAAGGTTGTTTCTGGGTCATGGAATTATGAGTAGTTTTAATTCCTTTACATTTCATTTAACATCTCAATTTTCTCTAATAAACATGTACTACTTTTAGGTTAACAACTACTCAAAATACATAGCAAGCAAAATCGTGGGTCAGACCCCTCATTTTTGGTTCAATTGAGAATAGAAATTGCATCCGCCATATGCAAGTCGTTTTGACCCCGTCTGCAAACATATTCACTTCTCTCTTCCACTCTCCACCCCATACGATATACAGAAACATTTCTCAGCGCAGTCCCGGTTCCTGGAATTAAATGCATGGGCACACATGGGTGTTCACACACACACACACACACACACACACACACACACACACACACCTGCACACCTGCACGGGGCCAGTTGTACCTGGCAAGAAGAGCAGTGCCCAGGCCCCAAGAGGTCTCCCCCTGCCCCAGCCAGCCTCACTCTCTGCAGGCTCCCTCTCTGGGCCTCAGTTTCATCCAATAAGGAAGTGAATTAGATGAGAATGTTTCTAGCGGCCCTCTGTGCTGGTGGTATTTTATTCCAGGGAAAGACGTTCCTGGATCAGAAGAAGATTTTTAAGGGGAAGAAAAATAAATCTCCTTAGTGCTTCTGTCCCCAACCTTTGGGCCTCTTTTCCTCTTTGGATTTGGCATGAAAAAGCTCTTGCAATGCTCCAGTGTGCGGACTTGGGGATATGGCAGCGACTGTTTTGGAAGGCTAGCTCTCAGAAGAAATGGGAAGAATTAAAAAGGTTTATGAGCATGGGCTAAAATGGCAAGAAGGTTAGGACATGCTGTGGGCTGGGTGACAGGATCTTATTTCCAGCAGGCCCTCGGGTGGGCACATTCTGGATCCACAAGGCCAGGTGCCATAGGGCTTGGTAAAATCTGTGGGAGAAGGGTGGGCGCTGTCCTTGGGCTGCGGCACTGGGTCTCTGCCAGCTCCCCTGCTCTGGGGCCCAGAGCAAAACTGAGGGCCAGCTTTGCTCTGGGCCTCATCTCAAGTCACAAGTACGCCGTGAGAATGGGAGCATCTCCCTTTCTAGAGCCTCCGGTTTCTCATCTGTGAAATGAAAGTTTGGACTAGATCAATTCAGAAGTCCTCCCCAAGTCTGGTCCTGTATGTGAAGATGATAAACCCTCTTGCGGTTTGGTTTATGCAGAATAGGCAAAGAGTATTGACCGGGACATGAACGATGCATCGCCCGTCATGAGAGTTTGCCCTTCTTATGTGAGTGCTGGAACACTTCAAGTTATACAACGCTTCTGGACATTTACCTACCTTCCTTCTGTGTCCTAGAAGAGCAATATAGACTTTTGATATTAACTGTGACAACTCATTTCTGCTCCTTACCATCTGTTCTACATACTTCTATTTTCTCTCCCTTTCTTTCCTACTTTATTTCTTCTTTTTCTTTTTCAAAAATTTCTGGTGTGTCATACATATGATAGAGGTTATAAGTTTCCCTGTATCTCTTCCAGACTGGGGACAAGGCAATGCCCAATGTTATATTGAACAAGAAACTCTACTGCCCAAGATACTCTGACTTGGAATCTAAACTTGAATTTCTTTTTTAAAAAAATTAATTATTTATTTATTTGACAGATAGAGTTCACAAGTAGGCAGAGAGGCAGGCAGAGAGAGAGGGGGAAGCAGGCTCCCTGCCGAGCAAAGAGCCCGATGCAGGGCTCAATCCTAGGACCTTGGGATCATGACCTGAGCCGAAGGCAGAGGCTTTACCCACTGAGCCTCCCAGGTGCCCCTACACTTGAATTTCTATGCTAGTTTGACATCTAGACATTGACAATCACACTGAAAATTGAGTATGTGTCCTAGTCCATGTATACTACATGGACAAAGGACAGTCTTGAGGTCACATTTTATCATGACTTATAAAAAGTGAAGTGTTAAACACTAATTGTATGCCTGGCACCTGTGTGAGACTTTTTCCTCCAGCCAGGCTCAGCCCTCCACTCCTAGGGTAGAGAGGGCTCCACCCTGGGTGAGGCATCGGCCTGGACTGGGGAGAAAAGCAGGCTCTTCTGGTGGTGACCTGCATTGCCAGAATTTACTGCTTCCAGAGAGCATGCTGATGGCTTTTGGGTGACACATACTTGGTGCGTAATTAGGTCTCTTGTCGATTAACAGGACCTTGACTGTGGACCCTTCATAATCTTTCCTTCCAGTCTGGGAAGGATGGCATTCAAGGATTCTAGACTCCCAAGCTTCCAGTTTCATCAGCCTTCCAGCGACTGTGTAGGCAAGACATTTTCTCCTCAAATGAAGTAGGTGGACAGTTCATTCATGTTCATTCATAGTTCATTCATTCGTTGACTCTGGTGCCAGGGTTTGGGATAGGGCAGGGTTTGGGATAGGGCAGGGGTTGCTGGTTGAAGAGCTCCAGACAGGGAGGGGCGGAGAGCTAGCTCTGGACCGGGCTACCTGGCACTGTGAGTCCTGGGACTTCCTCTTCCTAGCATGGGCAAATCACTTCACTTTTCCGTCCCTGCTTGCCTTGTCCATAAAATAGAAATAATGATGACAATACAGACCTCATCAGGTTGTTTTAAGGATTAAATGAGTGCTCAAAACAGTGCCTGGCACAAAGTAAGCACACAATCCATGTGGACTCTCTGCGTTAATGAGAGAGGGACCTGTCAATCATTAAACCACAGGAAACGGCATTGGGCGCTTTCATGGAAGAGCACGGCTGGGAAATGATTGATTCTGGGGGATTCACAGAAGATTCCTCATCAGTTAGGGCTCCCAGAGAGGAGCAGAACCACTGCATGGTTCTAGAGAATCAGAATTTATGAATAAATTCTCTATGAATAGAGAATCAGAGATTTATTATCAGGGATCCAGGCTCACAATTGCAGGGATGGGCTAGGCCTGTCAGTCGGCCAGAGGCTGTTGCGTCACAGTGGAGTCAGCGGGGCAGGCGGTAGGGAAGGAGAAATGGGCACAAAGTGGGGGAAGCAATGACAGACTGCCACCAGTGTGGACAAACCAGAGCCCGTTCCTGCATCTCACTGCTTCCAGGTGACATTGTGAAGGAGCTGTAAGACACACAGGCCTTCTGCTGCTGCTCCACAGGTTGGTCCAGGATTCGGAGGAGCTGCAAGACGAGGTCTGGTGTGAACTGGAGATGCTGAGGGCTCAGCGGCTACCCCATCATAACAGGTAAGCCAGCAGATCGGGGACACCCCGTGTGACAGTGCAGGGCACGGTGCCCTGCACCAACCCTCTAAATACGAAAACCTAATAGCTACACGTCTCTATCCTGAATGCTGTGCAAAATGTCATTTGTGGCCAGTGATGCTACGGAGCTATGCAGGGAACCGTAGTCACCCAAACTAACCCAGAGCAAATCCATGGCCTCTCCATTGAGAAAGTGGCGGAATTGGGTTTGAGAGTGGTAGCATTTGGAACGAGGAGAAAGGGGAAGGGTGTTCCAGAACCAGAGAATAGTGTAGTATTAATAGCCTAGTGTGGATGTTCATAGTGGCTGCAGTATTAAGGGTTCTTATGAGGTCATGGAATCCATCAGCCCAATATCACCATAAGGATGGAAGCTGGAGGAAGTAAAGATCTATCAGTCCACTGGGCTGTAATTTCTCTTGAAACAAAGACTGACTTTTTTGCTTCCAGGCTTTTTTGCTTCCAAGGCGTTTAAACAGCAGCAGTGAAAGGGGCATTGAACCTGTAATCGGAAGACTGCCTGTTAGTGCCCCCCACCCCATATCCCACTCTTGGTGGTGTCCTTGGACGATCCTTTTACCCTCTGGAAGCTCTTCTCTAAAAGTAGACATGTGAACTGAAGTTATAGCTAAATCTCTGGAGTCATATCAGACCTTAACATTTTCTAGCAATTACCAGGAGACAAAAGGGTCATGGGAATTTTCATTCCAGTTAAAGCCACAACAGAAGATGTAGGGCCCTTTGCTGCATCACCTGACTTTGATCTCTCAATCCTGGAGGCAGGCACAGGACAAAGCAGCCCCCTCCCTGCCCCCATGGTTGTTCCTGGGATCTAGGCCTGGGCTGAGTTCGGTGTTTCAGGCCAAGTTAAGGCTCAGTTCTGTTTGTCTTGGTAGCACTCTCCTTGCAGTATGTCAGGAGCGTTTGGGGCTGTGGATAAGTACTGGATGAATGAACCTGTGAGATCTGGTCCTGAATGTTCCATAGGTTTGCCACTGGGATATGGGCCACTTTATGGAGACATTATATAGACTCCTTCACAGGGGAGACTGAATTCGGAACAGTTTCCTCAAATCCACTTGAATCTTGTCCTGTACCCCGGGAGGATTACAGGGTTGAATAAGGAGGGAGGGTGTCAGGACACCACCTGTTTGAGGTAATGTGAATTTTTCTTTTTGAGGTAACATGAATTCTAAGCAAAGAAACAGCCACCCAATCTTTAGTTGTATGGGTATACTAATAAATATTTCTGCCTGGACAATTTCTAGACATAGTTATCCTCTCTCTCCAAAATTACTGGGGAAAGTCAGACGAATTTAATGCCTTACATTTTTCAAAGATGTTCAGATGTTGGAGCCGGGAAGCCATGGGATGGTTCTTCATGGAACACAATGAAGTCTTGATGTATTTAGTTTCCCTCTCTTATGGACAAGTAATTTTGCTAACAAATAATATAGTAGTGTTTTATTTTCACAACTTGGGAATTTGGAAAATGGGGCTTTGGAATCTTTAAATCTGGGCTTTACTTTGTAATAGTCATGTGTATGCCAGGTGAGGTATTTTATATCTGAACCTCAGGGCCGCCTTCTGTAAAACGGGCAGGATAACACTGATTGTTAAAAAATCTTAAATAAGGGGCACCTGGGTGGCTCAGTTGTTAAGTGTCTGCCTTCAGCTCAGGTCATGATCCCAGGGTCCTGGGATTGGATCGAGCCCCACATCGCATCAGGCTCCCTGCTCTGTGGGAGGCCTGCTTCTCCCTCTCCCACTCTCCCTGCTTGTGTTCCCTCTCTTGCTGTGTCTCTCTGTCAAATAAATAGATAAAATATTAAAATAAAATAAAATTCTCAAATAAGATCGCATAGATAAACTAAGATACATGTTCAATATTATTTATTTTTCTTACTATACCTCAAAAAATAAAAATGATAAAGACATGTTTCTGAGTTTTCCTATTGCTACTTGTCTGTTATTTGTCTCTTTTTTGTGTTAGATATTTGCCTTTGAAAACAGTTAAGTGGTAACAGGCACGAAGAGCTTGAGAAAAAAAAGAGTCCCAGAAAAAAAGAAAAATGAAATTGGTGGGGGTTTTTTGCACACAAATTGCAAAAAGACAATGTATTTCTGTTTTGGAGGCAGAACCCATTCATTCCTTACAGTTTGAGAATGCTGGGGATATGTCTCATAACAATTTTTGACTTCACACAGTCATGCTTGCTAGAGCCACAGACCATCAGAGCTGAATGTTCTTAGAGGTCATCCAGCAAAATCCTTCCTTGAGTGGGGAAACTGAGACTCAGAAAGGGAAATGAGTTGCCTACGATCTCTCACATGGGTCGAGATAGTGTGAGGACTGGAATTTATGTCTTCTGAATCGTCATACTGTAAAAGCATGTTGCCTTAGAGCCTTTGCTGGTTTATCACATAATCTAGGAAAATTCCCTTGTTTTCTGATACTGGTCTTTCCATGAAGATGGCAAAATGACTCACAATCCATACCTCGTGGATAGTCTACAGGCTAGTCAGACCCAGGTTGCAATAAGCGTTCAGCTCCCTGGAGTTAGACACACGCCATCAGTTATTCCTAAAGGAGATCCAAGTGTTACAGAGGAAGCTGCCTTGTACTTGTCAGATGGAGGGACCCTCCTTCCACATGGTTGGGAGAACCAGTGGTCGTAGACCATTAAGGTCCTGAGTGGTCCCAGGTAAGTCAGTTGCCCTCTCTCAGCTCCAGCATACTGTTCTGTAAACTGAGGGATATGGTCCAGAGTGTCACTAAGCTTCCTTCTTGCCCTAACAGTGTGATGTTCCATCAGTTACTTCAATGTAGGACCCCGTCAAAGCCTGACTAACTACATGTCCCAATGACAGGAACCCACACCACTTAGAATCACTAGCTAGAAAGTCAAAAGCCCAGGAAAATGAAACTAAGTAGGAAAGGAATATAGATTTCTTTTTAAGCATCGCTTATCTGGTCTTTAATTATAACCATTTAAAGATAAACGAAGTTCTTTTAACCTGGAGAAAGATTTCCAACCAATGTTCCAGAACTATTCCAGGTTTCCCATCTCCCTTCTTTCTCAGGGTAATCCTCTTTCCACAGACCCAATCTATGGACATATATTGACCATTGACACTGAGGAAAAGCCAGGGGAAGTGGATCCAGGCCAGGGTAAGGACCAGGTGTCTTTCTATATCCAATCTCACTTTTTCCCAGGATGAAAGACAGCATGGTGAAGAGCTATGAGTGGGCTCTGGCCAGGAACGGGGAGGCCTGGGACTGGCTGGCTTCTCAGCCTTGGCCTTGCTTATTCCACTTTGGGCCTCCATTTTCTCCTCTGTCAAAGAAAGGGGTTAGATCAGATGCTCATTAAATTTCATGTAAGGGCTAATGTTCTACTACTTGGCTTACTTGGGGTTTCAGAGCAGGGTCCTCAAAGCAGGTATCCTTGGGCAGGCTTTGTCTCACAGCCTGAAGACCCTGTGTTTTTCCCCACCCAGGGTTCTAGCACACAGATAATGCTTAGTCCATTGGTAACTGAAATTTGTTTCCTTGCAATGAGTATTTGTGTTCCAGTAGTTTTTTAAAAAAAAAAACCTCACACTAAGGAAAGCCAAAAAGCATTCCTAAGTGGCTTCCATTAAAAATGCATTAACGATAGGGGGTAGGGGCAGAGGGGGACTGGAAGAAGAGGACTGGGCTTTCCCCTGAAATCTTGCTGGGCACAAGCAGCCATACTCTGATATCCTGGAACTGCTGAGTTGACAATGGCTTAATGACATCAACTCCTGTAACCCCTGTTTAATATGTTCCCGCAAGGAGTCCTTCATCTGTGAAACCGGGCACAAGTTGATACATTCATAAGGACTTCTTTTAAAAATAAGCCTGGTGAGTTCACTCTGATTTTAGAAGGCAGGGAAATTAATCCCTGGACGAAAGAGTTAACATTTCACTGGCTGGAGTTTTGCAACAGGCAAGCCCCAGCTGAACATCTGAGAAGCGAACATGCAAACAAAGATGGGCAAAGTTCTTCAGGCTCCGAAGCTTGTTTTGGAAAAGAACCACCAAAGTTCAGATGGTTTTGCTGCACGTTAGCTGATGAGTCAAGCTGAGCATGGGAGAACACAGCGGCATCTATGGACTCAACCAAACACGAGATGTGTTCTTGTCTTGACGTTGCTACCTCTGCTTTTAAGCACACTGAGCAGAAATCTGTCTGCATGTCTTGCATCCTTTGCACGTGAACACTCGGAGGTGCTGGTTGGTAAAAGAGTGGTCCAAATGGCCAGGTGACTGCTCAACTGTAAGGAAATCCTCCAAGCAGAAAAGCATGCAAAAGTGGAGATCAGTCGCTTCCCTGAGTAGAGGTGGAGAAGGAGGCAGGAAGGCAGGAAAATGGGGTGGTGGGGGCGGCAAGGAAAGACAAACAAACAAGAGACAGGACAGGACATAGTCTGTATAGAGAGTGGAGGGCAGTACAGAAACCACAGAAGCAGAAATTGGAAGACTGGGGCTTGAACGTCTTCTGCAAATCTGGCCTTAGTTTTCTCACCTGTAAAGTGGACCTTTTGATCAATGATTCCTATTCCGTGCGGTTGTGTTTAGAAGAGTCTATGGTTCTGGGTTTGGCACAAAAGAGGCACTGAGTAAATATTTATTGCTGTTTAATGTTTAAGTTCAATGCAAATCCTGTTTCCTTTATGTGTTCCCCAAACTGGTTTACCCTGTCTCCCACACACAAACCCTAATTGTCACCATGAGAGCAGCAAGAAGTACACTCTCTCGCTGGAAAACAATATAAATTGGCTCACGTATTTTTTTCACACCAAACAGTATGATTTCAAAATGCTCAAAAAATCCCCAGAGCCAAAGCAAATTCTCTCTCTGCACCTTCCCCCACCCCCTCACCCCACATGCACATGAACTTTTAAACCTTGGAAATCAGACAAGAGAGAGAGAAAAAGAGAGAGAGAGAGAAAGCCCAGCTTTCCATTGCTTCACATTCTATATATATCGAGTTCACTTCACAAACACAAGGTGAGCCATCAGAAGTGCCTTGGGCAAAGTTTGTACTCTGCTTGAATTCGAACTTTTGTTTACCAAGGTAATAAACCGGTCCTCTGGTGCTCCAGGTGTAAAGCTATTATGAAAAGGCATATTTGTATTTTACCCCACCTCAGATGTACGGTATGTGGGACATCCTGCACTGTGAGAGCAGCTGGGATTTATGTACAGAGAGAGGCGCCCGAGCACAGGAGGAGTGTCAGGAGGCCGGGCAAGGCCTGGGCCCCTGCACAGACCTGGGCACCCAGCCTCCCTCCCTCTGTTCTTCCAGCCCCTTCCCACGCCTGCGCCGACCTTCTTCGCGTTGGCCCAGAGCGACCCTCTGGGGGCATTGCCATCTCTAGTGAGACCTAAGATTTGTCTCTTTGGCACCTTGACCTAAACTTGCCAACCAACTCGTTCTGGACACATTTTGTACAGCTGGAAGAGAGCCGACACATGCAGCGGCTGCCGAAACTTTCCCTCCAGTCCCGTGACTGAAAATCTCCCCGGTGTTTCTTCCCCTCCTTCGCCCTGGCTGTCACACCCTGGTGGGTTATCTGCGGCCTGGGGTGGCTGGGAGGAAACTTTCACCCAAATTTTTGACTGAGCTAAATGGCCTGGAACCCACTGTAGATCATCTCCTGAAATCTTGGCACTGGAAAGAGGAAAGAATGTATGGGAAAGGGCTGGCTCAGAGTGCCAGGGCTATTAACCTGGGCAAGTGGAGAGCGGCTAAGGGCTTGCTGGGATGGCATTGCCTCTGGGCACGTCTGGCCGACCACCTAGAACCTGGCGCTAAGGCAAAGCGCAGCAGCAACAGCAGTGTCCCGCTAAACCCCCGCTGGACGACACAGGCAAACTGTCTTGGTCTTTGGTCTGTGGCTGAAACTGGGGGCCTCCCTGTCCAATTTCTTTGGAACTGTCTGTTCCTGAGCCCCTACTACGTGCAGAAGACTGAGCCAAGGGCTAGCACGTTGCCGGCATTCCAAAAATATTTTTGGAACAATGAATTCCTTCTAGCTTCCTCGCTTGAAAAAGTAAGATCTGGAGCAAGATTATTAACCCCATGTGAGCTCAGATTTATCTTCTGGAAAGTGGGAATCATAATGGTCATTTTTTTTTTTTTTTTTTGGAAGGGCTTGGTATAAGGACCAAGTGGAGAGCCCTTGGTTGAGTCAGAGGACCTGCACAGCATTGGGGGCTACAGTGAGGTCGAGCTACTCCTAGAAGTCACACTTCTAGGCTGTGCTGTGCCACTCCTGGCTCCCTCACATTGCCTAGAAACTCAGAACAACACACACCCCTTGAGCATCTACTAACTTCTAGGTCCACCGAAAGTCACTGAAAGTATGGAGGTGATCATAAGACTTCCCTTTCCTTGCACAGGTTGGTGGGGAAAGAGGGAGGGTAAGAAAAAGACACTGCATCACTGAACGCATAATTATTGTGTGTCTAAAATTCTGTCACTTCAGGGATGCCTGGATGACTCAGTCTGTTGAGCTTCTGCCATGATCCAGTGTCCTAGGATCAAGTCCTGCATCAGGCTCCTTGCTCAGCGGGGAGACTGCTTCTCTCTCTGCCCGCTGATCTCCCTGCCTGTACTCTTGCTCTCTCGCTCTCTCTCACTCTCTCTCTGTGGAAATAAATACATAAAACAAAATGAAATGAAATGAAATGAAATGAAATGAAATGAAATGAAATTCAGTCACTTCATAACTACTAAGGGCCACTTGCGGGGCAGGCATTGAGAATTCTTTGTCCCTGGGAATTATTTTATTTCCGGTAGGTTAATGAAATGACTCCGCACCGAACACCTTGATTTCTTCTTCTCTGGCAGAGGCTACAGCAAACAAGTGCAAGGTCCCAAGGTGAGGCTTTCTGGCAGGTGGAGAACAGAGCAAAGGCCAGTGTGGTGGGAGTGTTGTGGAGAGGGGAGAACTTCAGAGAACGAGGGCAGAGAAGACAGGGACTGGCCAGATCACATAGGATTTCAGAAGCCAGGTAAAGAATTGGGATTTTCAACAATAAAGTGTGTTTTAAGATTCACAGTGATCCATGTGGAAAAGAGGTGTCTTGGTCTTACTCATCCTTAAATCCTCTGATCTGCCGACTGCTCTTCCCCAGCTCAGCTCTGTGCTGCCGGAGGGCTGACCCCCCGCATATCTCAAGCTCCCACAGCAGCTACCTGTTGTCTGGGAACAGCCAATGGGAAGCCTTGGCAGAAGATTCGAGAAAGGGATTTGAGAAAGGGGGAATCACAGGGTATCTCTCTCCTCCTTTCTGCCTCAGAAGCCTCTACATTAGGTCTCTGCCGTGCCTGTGGCCCCAGCACCTGCTGGAGAGGCCCACCATGGTCCAGCTTCCACTGTGTGACACTAACCTCTGCATTCTGGTGCTATGACCTCCTCTCTATGTCCTTCTGGCCCAGCCTAGTGGCCACCCATACTATAGTTAGTAGATGGATTGACTTTTCACATCTTCTATCACCTCTATAAGATTCCCTGTGTTTAGACTCACAGAGTGGCTTGCCTCCCTGGTTGGACCCTGATGACTGTTACACCCTACAAACCACATGCTGTGGGAATGTTCCCTGGGCATGTGACACCAGGCCTGGCACGTGGCAAGTCCACAGTAGCTGTCTCGGTTTCCTACTGCTGCATAACAACACGGATATTACAGTTCTAGAGGTCAGAGGTCTGAAGTGGCCTCGCTGGGCTAACATCAAGGAAGCTCCAGGAAGGATCCAATTTCTTGCCTTTTCAGATTCTCTGGCCCATATTCCTTGGCTCAAGACCCTATACTTTATCTTCATGGCCAGGTTGAGTCTTTCTCTTCTGCCTATTTGGGGACTTTTTGATTGCACTGTGGCCACATGGATCATTCTGGATAGTCTCTATGTTTGAAGGTTGGCTGATCAGCCAGCTTCATTCCATCTGCAACAGTAATCCCTCCTCGCTGTGTAATATAACATAGTCACAGGGTCTGGGTGTTAGTATGTGGCTGTCTTGGGGGAGCCATTCTTCTGCCTGCTGCAATGACAGAGCCAAGGCAGGATGTGGGGAGCAGGGTCATGGAGATTTGCTCAAGGGGATAGCAGCCAGCTGCCTTCTACTGCACACAGTGAGGCCCAGATGCCCATGCACTGAACTGGACACAGAGACTGCAGCGCCCCGGAGAGAGCATTTGCATCCTCTGTTTTGGAGAGTCTCTCCAGAGATGTGCAAAACACAGCTCCCTGTTGGAAAGCCCTCAGTGAGCTCTTGCCTGCCATGCTTGGGATGCGATGCTGGGACACAGCTCTTGCTCGTCTCTCACCCAGGATGGCACGTAGGTTTCTTGTTTTCCCAGAGAAAGGTTCATTTCGGAGAGGGGAGTGGGTGAAGGCAAACTGTTGGCTGCGGCACGTGAGGCCCATCAGTTCCAATTCGGGGACAACTGGAGTTGATGCAGGCGTTCCATCCAAATGTAATCAAACGCCTCCTGTTGCCAGACGACGTGTTATTCAGTGGGGGGTTGGCGGGGGGTGTTGTGAATCCGAGATGCCTTCTGTAACTTTCTCAGATGGGTACTGGGAGGAGAGGAAGGAGAACAGATAGAAATTCACTTCACTGGTAAATAAACTTCCAAACTGAAGCCTGATTCCTGAAAAACTCTGGGAACTGCCTACGGGCAAGAAGCTCCACAATGAGGTGGTGGGTGGCCTTCTCAGAGGAGGAGGTTCTGTGACCGTGTAAGCCCACGGGGCAGCACAGGGCACCAGATCGCAAGGAAAATCCTGGGAACCGCTCCTCCCCTTCCTTGTATGTGGAGTGGGGAGGTGAGCTTGAGGAGGACAAAGTTTGGGTAAGTATAGAACGGCTTTCTCTATTCTGAGCTAGATTTTGTGGCAATGACTTTCTTTAAACTGTTTCATTGGAACTAGAATTCCCCCACCCACTCTTCCCACATCTCGCAACCTGGTACCCTGGGGCAGAACAAAGTGAGGAAATCCTGGCCGGGTCGGGTCTGGGGAGAAGGAGAAGCCTGCCTTTAGGGTCATGATCTGGCCTTCATGTCTTTCTTAGCTATACTACTATAACTCAGACACGCAGAGACTGCAATTTCAAGGTCTACATTCTTTTAAACCACTAGGGGCCACAGGAAAGATCTCAGGAAATCTTTGGGACAGGAATCTGTTCAAAGATTATATCTTGGTTGAGTACCTCCAACCACCTTTGCCAACTAAGAATGCACTTTTTAAGGGATGGCACTATCTAATTCTGCTGATGTGACTGACGGAGGTAATAAAATTTCATCTTTTCTTGGCACAGAGATGCTACATGAGACACAATGTTTGGTTCCTGAGAATCTTGAAGGATTAGGGCTGCTAACTCACTCAGAACACTGCCCAGAGGTAGGCATAGGACTCCTCTGGAAGGAGGTATGAGGGACCTGGGAGCAAGCTGAGTGGGGGAAGACAGGAGTGAGAGAGAGACTTTTACTCCCTGCCCTTTTGTGTCGTTGAGCTTTGTACCTTCTGCATGTGTTATTTATTCAAAAATAAGTAAAACATATTGTGAGATACACGAGATCAGATTGATCAAAACTACGTCAAATCAGTCAAGTGGGACAAAGGGAACAGTAAAGAAATAAAGCGTGCTTAACGAGGATGAGAGGGTTTCTCTTATCTCTAACTTTGGACCTTTTCTCTATCTTCCTCAATGGACACTAACAATAGTTTTTTCAATGATTTAAAATGTTACATTTTGGAGGGCACCTGGGTGGCTCAGTCTTGAGGCTCTGCCTTCAGTGAAGGTCATGATCCCAGAGTCCTGGGATCAAGCCCCACATCAGGCTCCCTGCTCAGCAGGCAGTCTACTTCTCCCTCTCCCTCTGTGTGCCTGTGCTCGTGCGCTCTCTCTCTCTAATAAATAAATGAAATCTTACAATTTAAAAAGAAGTGCCTTTTTTTTTTTTTTTTTTTTTTTTAACCAGCAGGGAAACAGTATTTCCACAGGCCGGGCTACAATAATCTATAAGTCAGGATGGAGCTGATAAGATAGTCTCCGCCCATAGGCCTTTTCCATTCCCCGTTTCTTTCCAGTGGGCCAGCAAGTGGGCCACGTTTCTAGGTCTGATTCGTGGATCCCTTGTTGTTCACTCAGTCATAGTGAAACACGCTACACACATTACCCTTCGCAGCGGCTGGGTTTCGGTTCAGGTAACCTCCGTGTCACTGCGCTCCGCTCTGCTGTCACTCAGTCACTCAGCACCATCACCGCCGGTGGCCCCCTCTCCTCCACTCCGTGCCCCCCCACATGCTTGCGCGCTTGCAACCTGCGGCTGTGGGCTGAGGCGGAGGCGGAGGTGACTCTGAGCTGTTCCGCCCCCTGAGACGCTCTGTCTGGCAAGGGAGAACATACGTGAGGTAGCTTTGATTGGAACCAGAATGGGGGGGGGGGGGCTTTGCGAGGTCCCATGACGTGTTAGCCCAAGAGGGACGGGAGAAGCCGCAGCACGCCTGCTTCAGTCTGCAGTGGTTGTGGGTCATGTCCTTACCATGGTCCTTTTTCTTGCCTGGTGTATGGTCCAGTGGGTGCCACAGTGCAGGGGAGATCGGACTAAAGTGCTGTGGAGCTTGGAGGAAGCTGAGATGAACTCTGGAAGCAGTTTGTAGAGAAGCTGGTCTGGTGGCATTCAGGTAGCAGAGACGTAAGGAAGAGTGACTTAACAGAAAGACTAGGGCAAAGGGATGTGGGGTGCTGTGTGGGGATGCACTCATCTGAACTTCAGATTCCACATCGGCAGCGGGAGGGCAATTACATCACCAACCTCAGAGTCGGCCATGCAGCACATCCAAGGTACAGTTAGCATTTGCCGTGTCCCCACTGTCGGGTGCCCACAGCCGTGCGGCTAGCTGGGAGCAGAGCCAGGACACACACTCGGGGTTCAGAAGTGAATGCCCTGAGCCACTCTTCTGTACAACCCTCAGAGGGCAAAGAAGTGGTCCATAAACCAAAGCGTTTACCAGTGGGAGTTATAGTACCCCTTCTAACGAATACCTACCTGCTTCTTGGGCCCCAGAGGCTTTTGATAGAAATTCTAGATTGTTTCTGAGCAAATGAAGCATCCTGGACGGTCATCAGCCTATTGACCTGGTACTTTGCTTGTGAGGCTGTTACTCTGGGTGCGCATTTTCCACAACTGGAGAGCACCGTTCAAACCCTACACCCAGAGTGATTTGGCTGGGTGTGACACGTGGGGAGGGTGGCCTGATTGTGACCAGAGCTCCTTGACGCCTGCTCTGAGGAGCCAGCCACCATTTAGAAGCTCCCTTGTAGTTGTGGAGTTCTCCGTGGTTGCGGACATGAGTCACCTGGGCATCTTCCAGGTTGACAGCCTGGTTGAAGAAAGAGCTAGCAGAGGCTCAGTTACTTCCGGGTCTGTGAACAGCCAGATGGCACATTCTCACCTCAGCCTGACAGCATAATGCCTTTTTTGAGGAGGTCTTTCATTTTCAAGGGAAAAATGCTAACTCACGGCCCAGTAGAGATCAAGCCTTAAAGCTGGTACCGACTCAAGTATTCCTTGAGAATGTTCTCCATTATTTATTTTCATCACTGCTGCGGTGGTACCTGCAATGTCACTATGACTGCGCATGACAGAAAAAATTATCCAGGAATAAAGTTCCTTTTCTGTGCTTTCTCGAGGAAAAAAAAAAAAAACACACAAAAAACAAATCTTTAGAGTGATGTGTGTATTTGTCTTGCTTTTTTAGCCCACAGGGCTTTCACATACATTAGTTCTAGTTCTCCTGACAATGTTTCGGTGGGGAGGACGGCAGGAAGATCCACGGAGGAGAGGTTTTGCTTCCTTTGAATCCATTAAGACTCTGAGGCTCAGAGAGGTTAAGCGCTAGAATGGAGGTCGCACAGACAGTGAGTGATAACACAGGGACCCAGATGTCTGCTTCCTGCTTCCAGACTGCATGCATTTCTAATTTTCTTGAATTCCCAGGGACGCCCCATCCACAGATCCTTAGGAGTGGAGAGAGCCTCTGTGCCTGGTTTCCCACACCCATCGTCGGCAACCTTATTCTAAGGAATCTGCCAGTATGGGTTGAGGATATGCTCAGGGCCTGGGGTTCCCAACAGAGGCTGATTTGGCCTCCAGGGAAGAGTTGGCAGCATCTGTAGACATTTTGGGTTGCTGCAGCTAGGGAGAGGGAAAGGGATGTTACTGGCACCCAGTGGGAAGAGATCAAAAGCAATGCAAAACATCCCCTGATGCACAGGAGACCCTCTATAGCAAAGAAATATTTAACCCAAAATGTTAACCGTGCCACGGTTATTGAAGCTTTGGGTTAGAATAAAGGGGAAAACCCTCCGATTCCCAGATTCCCATGCACATAGAGAGCTTTCCAGAAATGTCTCCTTTTCATAAACAACTCTAGATGCTTTGTACGCATTTTTTTTTCTCCTATCATAAAGAGGATCTGCCAAATATGTGAGCACTAGAAGAGGAAACTGAGGCCCACAGGAGGGAGCGCGCTGCTCAGGATTGCCCAGATAATATATGGTGGAGAAGGAACAGGCTCGTTCAGCCCCAAGTTGAATGCATTTTCTACTTGATCATGCTAAATTCCCCACTCGCTAGCTCTGCTTTAAGCCATTTTCTGACTCACTGACTCAAGAAATGTTGTGATCTGAATATGCTCACCGACCCAGGCCTGCATACAGCTTATTCTAATACAAAACAGTACAGTATGAGAAAAGCCTCTCAGATTCTGCCTCAGTTCCCTCTGTGTCTCCAGACCCAGGGCCCTTGCACAGCTGCTGGGTGGAGGGGCTTTTCCTCTCTCGTTAGGAGACAGAAGGTGGAAGCTGGAAATGAAACTGATATGCCACCAGAGCACTCAGGTTTCCCTGCAGGAGGCACATTACTGAAAATAACTAAGTTTCTTGGAACTGAAGTTTTATTTTTCTCATATTTGATTTTCATAACTTGTACTATTGGATTTATGTTTGTTTTTTACTCAGGCCATCAGTGAGACTAGGTTGGTCAGTGAAATTTCTAGCGTCTGGAGGTTTCACTTTCAGGGTATGAAAGTTTGGGTTTGGACTTTTAACGCCTTCACAGAGGCAGGGAGGGATGCAGCATTTTAGCCAAGAGTGAGTTTAAAATGATATCAACACGGAAAATGCTTGGATAGTACCTACTGAGTAGGTTGGTTTATACAAAATATTGATTGAATATGTGCTCTGTGTTAGATTCTGCCATGGGCGACAGAGGTATGTATAGTCCCAAACAAGACCCAGGCGTGTCCTTCCCTCACTTGCTTACAGTCTGGCTAGGGAAAGTGAGTCAGTCCCTAGCTCCCCACCTCTCCCCCAAACACTCTTTATTCACTTGATCAGGGAATTAGCTCAAATTTTATTCTCAAATCTTAATACTCTTACCTTTTTTCTTTGTCAAATTTCTACTCAGTCTTCAAGGGCAACATCAGATGCCAACTCATAAAAAAAAAAAAAAAAAGAAAAAGAAAAAACCCACCTCTTAGAAGATGAACATAGGGGAAGGGAAGGAAAAACAAGATGAAAACAGAGAGGGAGATAAACCAGAAGAGACTGTGAATCATAGGAAACAAACTGAGGGTTGCTGGAGGGGAGGAGGATAAGGGGTTGGGGTAACTGGGGGATGCACCTAAAGGAGGGCACGCGATGGAAAGAGCACTGGGTGTTATAGGCAACTGATGAATCACTAAACTCTACCTCTGAAACTAACAATACACTCTATGTTAATTAAGTTGAATTTAAATAGAAAAAA
Organism: Mustela nigripes; assembly: GCF_022355385.1. Classification (NCBI taxonomy): domain Eukaryota; kingdom Metazoa; phylum Chordata; class Mammalia; order Carnivora; family Mustelidae; genus Mustela; species Mustela nigripes. The sequence continues at coordinate 109,836,608 of NC_081558.1, forward strand.
AAAAAAAAAGAAGTTATCTCCCTAGGGAATCAAGATATCCTTGTTAAGTTTAGCTTCAACCTCTCCTTTAAATGGCTACAAAACTATCAGCATTTATTGTGCCTGCTTGTAGGGAAGCAGTGTAGGCTGCTCCTTATACCTGTGTTCAAATCTAAATGGTATCATGTACTTTCTGGTGCCTTGGGCAGGTTACTTAGCCTCTCTCAGAGCCCAATCTCCCAATCTGCTATGAGGATGAAATGTCATAAAGCCCGGGCGGTACCTGGCATATGGTAACTGCCCAGTACACGAGTGAGCTTGTATCAGGCTCTAGGATCTGTGCTACAGAGGATCCCAACACCCAGGTGACATGGGCACTTCTTCCTTGGAGCTCATAATATAGGAAATGCACAGAAAGGTTGAGAAAAATCTGATAGGTTTTTGACAGATGATAGACTGCCCATGTGTTAGAACATTGGCTGTAAGGAATATTTGAAAGCAGGTAAAAATTAAGTCTGAATGAGTAGATCTGATTCTTTGCAGGTTCTTGAAAGAAGCAGAATTAAAATTGGACCTTAAGGAGAGGCTAGGACCCTCCAGGTAAATCGCTGCAGGTGGGGGAGCCCAGGGTGACAAAATGTATTGGGTCTTCTAGGAAGAGGGAACATTTTACCCAAAGGCAGTGAATGTGGAAGTACTGGGTGTGGTCAAGCTGCTGCCTACCTATGGGAGGAGATTCTAGAGGTTACGTCAGGGTGGGAGGAAGCAGGTGTGGGACTGGGATGGAACTGAATATGCGCTGATTAGCAGAGTTTATTGGAAGGATAGACCCAAACACTTAAGGGCCTTAAATGTCCACTATAAAGGTTTGGACTTCCCCCAGAGCACAAAAGGAAGCCGTTCAAGGGTTGTGACTTAGAGAACTTGAGTTGACTGGATCCCTGCCATCAAGGGGCTCATCGTCCTGCTAAGGAGAGAAAGTGGGGAATGAATGGTAACAGGATGTGATGAGTGAGATGCTAGAAGTCATGAATAAAAGTGCTGTGTAGAGGGAACATGGAAGAGGGAGCAACTGAGGAGAAGCCAGTACCCGGAGAAAAGAAGAAATCTAACCTTCTGTGCCCTCCTGCATCATGGCAGCTTGGCTTTGTATTATCCTTATCCTTTGATTTTTTCTGCCCTCCTCTCTGGATTGTGAGCTCCTTAAGGGTCCAGGCACAGTGTTCACATTCAACAAACCTTCGAAAGATGTTGATTAAAATGAAAGGTTGGAGACAACTCTAGGCACGGCATGTAGAGTGGATTGGGAAGGAAGACTATTGAGGCTTGGAGGTCACTTACAAAGTTCTATAGCAGCTCAGGTCACAGCTGGGGAGACTAGAAGAGGAGCAGTCCAGTGGGCAGGGAAAGAATGGGACTGACCAGAGGGACCCAGAGAAAGAATAAACGCTGCAGACTGGTTGGAGGTGAAGTGGGTGAGAAAACAAGAGGATCAGAATTTACACAGAATGTTGAATCTGGGTGCTTGGAACGAGGATGATGCCATCAATCTACTAACCTAAGGAGAAGACTTGAATCCCATGGACATAGCACAAATAGGAATTCAATAAATATTTGTGGAAAGGATGGATGGATGGATGAGTCTTCAATACCAATTAGGAAATCACAGACTCATTTATTACCAGGAGTTGAAGGGGGAGATTACATAGCATCAAACGTCTCATTCTATATATGAGTGAAATGAGGTAAGATGGGGGGAAGTGACTACTTTTGATCACATAGCTACTAGGTGATAAATTTAGGGCATGAAATTAAATCTCTGGACGCCTAGGCTAGTGTTCTTTCCAGTATGTTATATGGTTATTTTCTTCAATTCTTAAAAAGAATTTCAGAGGAAATGGTATGCATGAATATCATATACCACTTGTAATTTTTTTTAAACTAAAAGCTACATTGGAATTTCATTTCCGTTTCGCTGATTAAAATAGGAATTCTGAAAGTCATGCATATTGATTGAAGAGTCCTCAGCTTTGGGGCCAAATTCTCCCAGTGGCTGTTACCTTCTAAATCCCATTTCCCCAGACATTCTTCTCTGGGCCTCCGGGATACACAGCTTGCCGCTGAAGCAGGTGGGGCGTGCCCTGGTGAGCGTGGGCAGCAGAGGCCAGCCCGCTCTCAGGGCAGTTCCGATAGTGCAGTCAACACTCTGCAAAGGTAAAATGGCCTTTTAGATAAATAGCCACATGCTGATTTCATCAATCAACACGAAGCACATACACTCCTAAGGCAAAGGAGCAGGTTTCCTTAAATCACACCAAATACCAGTCCCATTACTTTCCCCCACTTTGTATGTATCTGAGTGCCTCCTGTGTGCCTTCCTCAACACACTGGTTGTCATGGTGGAAAAGATGATAAAAGAAGTTTGAGATATGATTCTTCTTTTAAAGAGGCTGTGTCCAAATTGAGGAGAGGAGACTCACATGATAATTTATGGTGTAGTGACTCTCTCTTTCTCCTTGGTAACTTTCAGACACTAAAAAAATAATGGAGCAAAAGAGTCTCAAACTCAGAAGTTTATGGTTTCAAATTCCCTCTGGGCATTTGAGGGAGACTACAGCATCCCAGCCCATGGGTCATCACTCTCCGATGTCAGATGTGGTGGAAGAGATGAATCAGCTAATTACATTGAATGCAAAGAGGTTAAGTGCGGGACTAGGCACAGAAGAAGGGGCATTTCACTCAGCCTGGGTGGAGCTACCTGGGGCCTCCTGACCTCTTCTCTCTCCTCTCTAGTTCATCTTCTCCACGGAACCAGCTGTGAAAGCTTCTGGTACATCCCTATCATGGCAACAATAAGAGCAAGAACCAGTATCCAGTGAGCCCTTACACTGGGCCAGGCACTATCCTTAATATTTTACGTGTGTTGTCTTGTATAGTAACCGCAGATCTGAAGTCTTGGTGCCAGCATGGCCAATACCTCTGTGGGTATTATTAGACAACTGCCAATTCCCTCAAAGTGATGAGGTAATTTCAGGGCAGGAGGCTGAGCGTGAAAGAGGCCCTCCTTTCAACTGCTGGTTGGAGTATCGACTAGTACAACATTTTTCAAAGGAATGATGTAATTCCTAGTAAGATGTAAAGTGTATGTATTCTTTGATTTAGCACCCTCTAGGAATCCATCCTATAGAGATGATAGCAAGAGAACATAAAGACTCACATGTAAGGATGTTTGCAGAGACATCACTGGTAAAGGCTAACAGGGTGAATCATCATCAGAAGTGCCTATTAGCAAAAAAGTAGTTGAAAACCTATGGTACATCTAGTCTATGGACTGGACTGCATATGAGGCATAGAGTTGGGAATTTTTTCCACAATGTAGTTTTAAATAAAAAGCAGATCAATGTGTGAGGCGTGATTCCTTTTCTATAAATATGTGTATGTGTGTACACCTGCCCTCTGGGGAAGGAGGATAGGAAGCCCTGGTCTTCCCTGATGCCTATTGGTACCCGGGGGAGGCCAGCAGAGACAGCTGACTGGGCTGGGGGCTGCCTGGAGGGGTGGATGAGGACTTGAGATGGGAGGGAATTTCCCTAAGAGAGAAAAGCCACTTAGAAGACAGAGACAGGCCACCACACCAGGTAAAGCAGTCAGGCTCTTAAGAGAAGAGCAGCAAAGTATATAGTTCAAAATAATCTGAGTTGCTCTCATGTCCCTTCCTCTGTGACCAACCTCAGACGGTATTCAATAATGTCTACTTCACCCACACACAAAATTAAAAATAAAATTATGGGGGCGCCTGGGTGGCTCAGTGGGTTAAAGCCACTGCCTTCAGCTCAGGTCATGATCCCAGGGTTGTGGAATCGGGCCCCGCATCGGGCTCTCTGCTCAGCGGGGAGCCTGCTTCCTCCACTTTCTCTCTCTGCCTGCCTCTCTGCCTACTTGTCATCTCTGTCAAGTAAATAAATAAAATCTTAAAAAAAAATAAAAAAAATAAAAAAAAATATGAAGACAAAAATGATTTGTATCATCTCTAAGCTCCCTTTTGACTAAAATGCTGAGTGTCTCTGTGCCTTTATATTTGTCTGTCCTTACCTGAACCCACCACCATCCCAGCCTTATTTGCTGCCAGGCCTGCCTGTCTGCTACCATTCATCTTCCAACCTCTTGGGTTTGTACACCTTTCCACTTTTACCTGCGCTTCTCACGCCGTGGGATCTCTTGGCTTTTTCTGCCTGCCCTTTGGATCCCACTCAACCTTTAAGGCTATGCTCAAATGGGTACTTCCTGGAAAACAAGCTTGTCCTTGAAATGGGATCAGTCATGCTCCCCTCACCCCCAAGATCTGTGGAACATTCTGTTCCTGATGCATTCTGCTCCACCCACTAACATGCCCCAGGATCATTCCATCAGTTGAAGGTACCAGGCCCTGCTGGCCCCCAGAGGGTCCTCACAATCTGTTCAGATTCCCAGTTTCCCCAGGCCAAGGGGTGTGGTCTAACTGGGTGCCAGATCAGGCCTGGAAGATTGGTGGTGGCCAGGCCAGCAGAGGTCACATCAGCCCAAGAAGCGGGTTTTTCTCAGAGCAAAAAGCTGATTCTTCCCTGCAGCTGATGGCCCTTTAATGACTTAGCCATCATGTGAGAGTCCTTGGCCTGGCCCGGTCAAGCACCGAGAACTGGCAGTGCCAGGCCTGGCATAGGGGAGTCCCACCCAGGTTAATTGATCTGTTCTATCCTCCGACAGGCCCTGGGCAGGAGTCAGCCCATTTTTCTCTGTGTTCAGATCTTCCCTCTGCCAGGCTCACAAAAGAAATTCTCCTGAGCCGAGCAGGTCAGGCTGGTGTTAAGTTGGGTGTGTCTCGTGTGTGTACCCATACTCCCTCATTGCTTCCCCACTTCTCTTTCCTGTCCCCCAAATTTTCTCTCATTCCCACTCTAGCTCTGATGCTCTCTCTGCATCTCTGTTCCTATCTCTTTTACTCTGTTTTCCTTCCTTCCTTCCTTCCTTCCTTCCTTCCTTCCTCCTTTCTTTCCTCCATCCCTCCTTCCCTTCCTTCCACGTTGGTTTGTTCTCTTTGTTATCTCTGTCCCTCATTTCTCTACCCTTGGTCCAAACACTTTCTCTCCCGTCCACAAGGACTTCCTCTCCCTCCCCATCCCCATGCCAACTCTTCTTTCACCAACCGTTGAGAAGTCTCCCCTCTACTCTCCTGCTTGCTCTTTTGGACAGAAGTCAGATAAGTGTTTGCATTATCTCCCCCTCCTTCTCCTCCTCCAAGCTCTGAGCAAAGAGGCCATAGAGTCCCCCACTCTATCCACAATTGTGTTAGGTACCATGCCTGTGCTGGACCCATGCCAGGGTCCCCTCCCAGTGGCCAGGTTGACCAATGCTGATGCACAGAAAACAGAGTCAGGACCCTGGCCAAAGCCAGTGGGGGGTTGGCTCTGGTATGCCCTCATGCTGAGACTGGCAACTCAAAGTTTAGGACTTGGCTTCTTGTTCTTTTCCCCCATCTCATAAGCCTGGGCAGGATCCCTCTGTGTACTCTGATCACACCTGAGTGCTCATGGATCAGCACTGAGTTTACAGCCATAGAGACATAAGGAAGGGGATCTGAAGCCTCTAAGACAGATTTTCCCATTCTCTGACTATTCCTGATTCCTTATAAGGGATAAAATGGAGGCTACTAATAAGCTTATCATCACTCTGGGGGTGCTTCTAGGGCACAATCTGGTTACAGATGAAGTGCCTCTTCCTTCCATTAATTTATTCAATAAACAACTGAGCAGAACTTCTGGACTTTGAAATAGGGATACAAAGATGTTTCCAGTTCTCAAATAATTACAGGTTAACAGAGGAGGTGGACTTTTACACAGGGAGCTTGGAAAAGCTTGAGGTAGCTGCTAAAGAAAGTATGAATGAGGTGTTGGAATAGAATCTGACTGGTAGATGGGAAGATAGCCAAGGAGATATTTGAGCTCTCAAGTTTTGGAAAAAAAAAAAATTGTATGTGCAAGGTGGCCAGGGCGACTGGTATTAATCCAAGGGGAGAGAAGAAGCTTGGAGGAAAAGAAGTATGAAAAAATGAGCAAAATCCTAACAAAAATTAATGGTCAAAGATTTAATCCACTCCCTGCCTCCCATCCACCAGAAGACTCTGCTGATCCTCTTATTTGAAGTAGACGTATATTTGTCAATCCCTCAACCTCGATTCCTGGTCAGACATCCCAAAGCTAGAGAAAGAAACATATGGTGGAAAGAGGATTTAGAACCAAGAGGTTGAACTATAGCTGCCTTTACCACGCCACTCTGAACAAATGCTTTCTCCTTTTGCCCTTAATTATTCTCACTTTGTATGTGATGGTTATTTTTCAGACTCATAGCTTTCCGGTGGGTTCTTCCATGCCCCTGCCAAATAAAGCCTCTGTGTTTTCCACGTCAGTCTTGTGTTCCTAAAGCCACCATCTTTCAGGGAAGAAAGAATTTTTACACATTTTACATATGAGGAGTAGAAAAATCCTTGAGTCCTATACCCACCCCCAACCTTCCATTCACCACTCCTTTTTAAGCAAGTAGATGGAAAGAGGTGGATGAAATACTTGAATTATGTCTTTAAAGGCAAAAACAAACAAAAACAAACAGAAACAACAACAACAAAAACAAAAACAGCCACCACAAAGCTATATGGACTAAAGCAAGAAAATAACACAGCTCAGCCCCTAATTTTAAGAATGGGGAAAATCTGGCTGAGAACATTTGGCTCTGCCAGGCTTCCACAGCAAGTTAGTGACGTAGTTCACCTCAAATTTATTGAGCCAGATGCTGGTGTGCTTGATTTCGCCAAACCTCCCCACATCTCCGCCTCAGTGCCTCAGCAGAGGCCAGTTTGCCTCCCATCCACACAGCCAGGGTCAGCGGTGAGGCTCCATCCCAGACTGAAGCATGCCATGTTGTAGAGAGCATGTCAAAGGCCACTCTGGAACATGCACTGGTCAGTCCATGGGAACTGCTATTATTCTTCAGGATGAGGCATTGGGGCTCTCTCCGATAGGAGGTGTTTTGTTAGCAAAGGCCAACTCGGCTTTGTATGAGTGGGCTTCTGGGGGCAGATCTGCTGACCATCTCAAGACATAGCAAACCTTTTTCTCATCAATCCAGAGGATGCAGTGAGGCACAATGAAGAAGTAGGGCAGAAGAGATGAAGCCCTACCTGTTTGTTTACCAGCAGACACACACCTCTCTGTTCCAACCAGGAAAACTCACAGAGAATCACCATTCTCTCTTCTCACTCCTAGGAAAGAACACTGATCTTTTAGCCACTGAAATAACGTGACTGAGATCATAAAGTGTGACTGGAAGTCATCATTGTGGACATTTATATAAATAATAATTTTCCAGTGGGAACTGTGAACTCTGCTTTTCCCTTCAATTTTTAAATGCTAATTGCTTTTGATTTTGTTTACATAGGCGGAGCTAATAAAAACGCTTGCTTCTTAACCATTGAACTTAATGTATTTGTTTTTGGACACTTGTGATTTATTTTTGCACCCATGCTCCAAATTGGTGCTAATTACTTTAAAGGATCAGGGTTTCTATTCCAAGAGGGATGACGACAGAATGTCAATTTGCAGTCTCTGAGCATAATGTCCCAATTATCAATGCATTCCAGACCAGAATGGACTTGGCACCTTCTTGAAGGGGTTTGGCTGCACTTTTATCAGCCAGTCCCTGGACATAGTTTCATTAAAACCTGCTTTCTAGTAACTGTGGGCATGCCTATACTTTCCTCTGTCTTGAAGGTCCTTTAGTGCCTTCTCAGTATCCAAATACCTACCTTTCCATGGCCAGATTGCACACTTCTCCCTCCGAGCCTTCTTTGATCTCTGGCTGAAAATGAACTTTACTCCCTATGAAAGCCCCAGAGCACTTTGCTGATCCCTTCCTCAGGAAACTTAGCATTTTCTACATTGAATCAGAATTATTTATTCTCCTACTTACTTCCTATTTCCTCTCTGCACTATAAGCCCCTTAATGACAGCACCTTATCTGAGTTATCTTTGTCCCTGCTGCACGCTGAAGCTTCTGCCCCATGCATATTAGATGCTCTGTGCATAGATTTAATTGAATTTTTTCTAATTTTCTACCTGTTCCAGAGAAGTTTTAAAGTAGGTTTAAATATGGGGCACCTGGGCGGCTCAGTGGGTTAAAGCCTCTGCCTTCTGCTCCGATCATGATCCCAGGGTCCTTGGGATCCAGCCCCGCATCGGGCTCTGCTCAGCAGGGAGCCTGCTTCTGCCTGTCTCTCTGCCTACTTGTGATCTCTGTCTGTCAAATGAATAAATAAAATCTTTTTAAAGAAATAATAAAGTAGGTTTAAATAAACAGTTGTGGAACAGAGGACTGACTACATCTCTACACACACAAATAAAATGACTAAAGTCTATAATGAATTAGATGAAGTACATCTGGATATTCCAATATTTAACTATCATATCTAGGAAAAAAAACAACAACAACAAAACACCGTGCTGTGAACCATGGTTGGGGGACTCAAAACTTGACCCCATCTGCCAAAGGAACCAGAATTGCTGGCACGGTACTTGCTCTACATAAGTGTTTAGTTGAGCACAGCAGATGAAAAACCAACCTACTGAAGGTTCATGGACTACACAGAGTAGATATGGAGCCTATTGTGACCAAGGAGATATGACCACAGGAGAAAGAGTGAACAGGTCTGTCCTAATTTGTTCACTTACCATTTACTTATTCACCCAGCACATTTTCATAGGGAAGCCTCTATGTCAAGCACCATGTTTGCATTGTGGATACAGAAGTAAGTAAGAGCCTCGTAGTTTAGCTCTTCAGACCAGGGGTCAAGAAACTCTGCCCAGTGGGCCAAAGCTGGCTCACCATCTGCTTTTGTGAATAGAGTCATGGAACACAGCAGTGTCCATTCATTTGTGCACTACCTATGGCTGCGTTCCCGCTACAACTGCAGAGTTGAGTAGTTCTGAAGGAGACTGGATATCCCCTGCAAAGCCAAATATATTTGCCATCTGTCTGTCCCTCTACAGAAAGTTTGCTGATCTAGATTATACCCTAGTTTAAAAGTCACTAATATACACTGGAGACAGTGTCATGTGGGAAGAGGACAGGGTTCTGTGGGAGACCTGCACAGTCTTGGAAAATCAACGAAAGCCTCTTGGACTAGGACCCTAGGGACAGAGGCCCCATGTGCCTTGCTTGCTGTTGTATCATAAGTGCCTGTGTGATGCCTGGCACACAGTAGGTTGCTCAGGAAGTACTTACCGAATGCATGAAAGAACAAAGTCATTTCTAAGGTGAGAGTGGAAGAGTGAGTGGAGTAATCCAGGACATGTGTGGAAGGATGGGGAGGGTAGGGGACAGCACATGCAATGGCCCTGAGGCAAGTGCAATGCAGCTGGCAGGGGTGTGGTGTGTCGAGTGGGGTTTGGGAGTAAGAAAGAGGTAAGGCTGGAAGATAAAAAGAACCAGACCAGGCAAGGCTGTTAAAGCCTCATTATGGAGTTAGGACTTTATGGTGAAGATCATGGAGAGCCTCTGATAAGTTTCAGGTAGAGCAGGTACAAGTTTCAAGTGTTGCTTCAGAAAGACCCCTCAGGACGGCAGGTCCAGGGCATAGCTGGTTAAGTAAGATCTGTGGCAAAAACCCAAGGGCCTGAACTAAGGAGGTGACACTGATGAGAGCCAATAGTGGAGTCACGCTGACAGGATGTGAGGGGATCAGGAGTCAGAGAGAGGGAGGAGTTAAAGATGATGACAAGATTTCTATCATGAGAAGCTGCATAGAAGGCAGGGCCCTTCACTGAGATGGGGAACCCATGAAGAATAAAAGATTAAAAAGGAGGAAAAATGCTGGCTCGATCTGGGGCATGCTGGACTTGAAGCTCAGGTGGGTAATCCAGTCGGATGATCTACAATTGGGAGTCTTTAGAATCTAGATAGCAATGAAAGCCATTAGAGCAGATAAAATTTGCCTGGGAGAACATGTGGAGTAAGAAATGAAAGGATAAAAGAAAAAAAACTTGTAAAACCTGAGGAATGCCAACATTAATATAGGAATGGAGACCAAACAGTCCTTCTCTGGGACTGAGAAAGAGCATTTAGGATGATAGGAAAGAAAATCAGTAGAGTTTGGTGTCAGAAACCAAGGGACATGATCTAGTGAGGACAAGAGTTTCAAATAATTAAGAAATGTCGAGTGCAATAAAGATGGGAGTTTAGACAAAGCCTGGACAGCTTTGCTGCTGCCTTTTGTGACAGGATGGCAGCTTGGGCAGGCAGAAGGGAGAGAGTTGAAGCAAGGTGCAGTAAGTGAGCCATGAATGGGAGATGAAGAAGCTGAGCCAATGCAGCCCATGTAGGAAGTATTGTGGTGGGCAGGACAGCTACTGAGAGGGGTGGAGGGAGCTTGCTGTTCTTTCCCTGTCTTCTTTGGAGTTAAAAGAAATTTGATCATGCTTATACATTAACTGGGAGCAAACAATAGTCTCATTTTAATCAATCACTGGGAAAACTTGACTTCCACAGAGGGCTTCACATATTTTGTCCTATTAGACAAAGAAAATTCAGTAGCCCAGGGTGTTCTCTTTTTATACTTTGTTTCCAGGAAGCTTGGAATCAAGTTCAGTTCCCCTCGATGTCTGGTAGTATTTCATACCACTTCCTTCACTTGCTTTCTGTTCTGTTTTATATCTAAATACCTTGTTTTTAAAGAATAATTGTTGTGAGCAGGTTACAAGCTTATAAACACAGCATCTGTCCCTCATTCTTCCCATGCTTTCCTGAGTGTCCACTGTGGTCATGCCCTCTCCTCCAGGCAGCAGACACAATATGAGGGAAATAAGACAGTCGCTGCTTCCACAGTCCAATAGAGGAGACAGACGTGAACCAAAGGATTGTGTTCATAATTGCAACTGTGGTGAGTGCAGAAAAGGAGAATACTGGAAGCCCTACAAATCTGAGGGATCAGGAGAAGCATGCTTGAGGCTGAAGGATGAACTTGGAGATGGGCACTGTAACCTCCTTTCTGAATGGATTCTTTTCTTGGGAGACATTGTAAGTGATCGCTCATCTTCTACCTGGACACCTGTGGTAGTGGGAACCCGTGCGGCATTTTTGCACAGTGCCAACAGTCAGGGCAGAATTTGACTCATGCAACCTCCACCCAGATGTCTACACTTGAATCCACACAAATAAGCTGAACTTTTGTCTCGTAATGTGCTCCGTGACTGGAGATGGTGGTGATAAGCCCCACCTACACATACTTATAGGTAGATCTGTTCTGTCACAGTTAAAAACAGGTTTTCCAATTTTCCTTTTCCTGTTTCCAGATGATGTCATGTTTACAGAGACTTCTAATGGTTTCCAAATATCCATTTGGAGCTTCTATAGAAATACAATTCCTTGTTCCCATATGCAGAATTGTTAGCTAGAAACATAGCTGTCCAGTAAAAAAAAAAAAAAAAAAAAAATGACTACATCTTCTAGCTTCTCTTACAGCTAGGTGCTGTGGATTACTGGTAAATTTTAGCCAGCTTCTCTAGAAGGAAAACACAAAAGCCCTGATTGTTATCTGTAGTGTTAATTCTCCCGTAGCCAATTTTAAGCAACTCAGCATGACTCGCGGAACATGGAGCTGGGAGGCAATGTGCACACCAGGCCCTCACATCCCACAGGGGTGGGGACGGTAGCACAGAGCTCACTAGGCAGGACCATACCACGGAGTTCTTAATGGGATATGAGTGAAAGTAATGTATGTCACTGCCCAGTTGTGCCTTCAGTGGAAGTAGGGGAACTCTACTTCCCTTTCTTCTTTTTCCAATGCTCTAGGATACAAACAGGGTAGATAACCTAGTTTATACCCCGTAGATAAGGACAACATACTAGAGATAACAGAGCAACAAGACTAGAAGAGCCAGACTTCCAAATATTTTAGCGCTCCCTGGCTAGACCTAGTCTCCTTGTGGGTGATTTTTTTAAGTAAACAAGTAAGAGATTCCTAGCTTGTTTCAGCCAATATCATTTTAGGTCTGTATTAGAAACAGCTAAACCTGTATTTGAACTGACAGACACATCCATCACAGAACGGCAACCAGACCGTGGCTCTAACATCATGCAAAAGCCTGCAATTCACAAGATGCAGGATGAGCAGGGGAAGTAGACACTCTCCCTGCTCCGGGGAGCCCAGCCTGGGACAAGAGATGGCATGTACTCAAGTTGCTGGGAAGCAAGGGGCAGGTCAAGAGTGTTCAAAGGCAGTGCGTGGAGGCGACTACACAGAATTACTATTATTCTGAATGAAGCAATCTTTGAACTCAGTCCTCAAAGATCGTTAGAATTTTAAGGAGTAGAAAGGAGTGGCAGAGCTTTCCAGGCAAAGGGATTGTACTTCTCCTTCAGATTGTAGATTCCAATCATTCTGAAAATGTGATCCCTCAAAAAAAAAAAAAAAAAAAAAAAAACTCTAGACTGTTATTTTCCCCCCTTGTAACATAACAAATTAATATTGTAAAACTATGACAAAAATGTTTAAAATTCTGAAGAGAATCAATTGTTTTCTGAGTTTCTGATCCCATCATTTACAAAGAAGCCCTTGATTTGTTCATTTCAAAGCATTTTGGTGGATTAATTAAAGCATTCCTCTGTTTTCTGAGGCAGCATTTTCTGCCCTTATTTTGAATGACTAAAGGTGCATAAAGACACTAAAGGTTCATCCCTTAAAAAAAAAATCTATAATGCAAACTTTTCACTAATGCACGCAGGCCTCCTTTCCAGTTACTTTTTCCTAAGGGAAGAAATGACATGTTTCTTTCTTTTTTTTTTTTTAAATATATTTTTTATTTATTTTCAGCATAACAGTATTCATTATTTTTGCACCACACCCAGTGCTCCATGCAATCCGTGCCCTCTCTAATACCCACAACCTGCTACCCCAACTGCCTACCCCCTGCCCCTTCAAACCACTCAGCCTGTTTTTCAGAGTCCATAGTCTCTCGTGATTCACCTCCCCTTCCAATTTCCCCCAACTCCCTTCTCCTCTCTAACTCCCCATGTCCTTCATACTATTTGTTATGCTCCACAAATAAGTGAAATCATATGATAATTGGCTCTCTCTGCTTGACTTATTTCACTCAGCATAATCTCTTCCAGTCCCGTCCATGTTGCTATAAAAGTTGGGTATTTATGCTTTCTGATGGAGACATAATGCTCCATAGTGTATATGGACCACATCTTCCTTATCCATTCGTCCATTGAAGGGCATCTTGGTTCTTTCCACAGTTTGGCGACCGTGGCCATTGCTGCTATAAACATTGGGGTACGGATGGCCCTTCTTTTCACTACATCTGTATCTTTGGGGTAATTACCCAGTAGTGAAATTGCAGGGTCATAGGGAAGCTTTATTTTTAATTTCTTGAGGGATCTCCACACTGTTCTCCAAAGAGGCTGCACCAACTTGCATTCCCACCAACAGTGTAAGAGGGTTCCCCTTTCTCCACATCCCCTCCAATACATGTTGTTTCCTCTCTTGCTAATTTTGGCCATTGTAACTGATGTAAGGTGATATCTCAATGTGGTTTTAATTTGAATCTCCCTGATGGCTAGTGATGATGAACATTTTTTCATGTGTCTGACAGCCATTTGTATGTCTTTATTGGAGAAGTGTCTGTTCATATCTTCTGCCCATCTTTTGATGTGATTGTCTGTTTTGTGTGTGTTGAGTTTGAGGAGTTCTTTATAGATCCTGGATATCAACCTTTTGTCTGTACTGTCATTTGCAAATATCTTCTCCCATTCCATGGGTTGCCTCTTTGTTTTCTTGACTGTTTCCTTTTCTGTGCATAAGCTTTTGATTTTGATGAAGTCCCAAAAGTTTATTTTCGCTTTTGTTTCCTTTGCCTTTGGAGACATATCTTGAAAGAAGTTGCTATGGCTGATATCGAAGAGATTACTGCCTATATTCTCCTTTAGGATTCTGATGATTCCTGTCTAATGTTGAGGTCTTTTATCCATTTTGAGTTTATCTTTGTGTACGGTGTAAGAGAATGGTCGAGTTTCATTCTTCTATATATAGCTGCCCAGTTTTCCCAGCACCATTTTCCACTGTATATTTTTTCCTGTTTTGTCAAAGATTATTTGCCCATAGAGTTGATGGTCCATATATGGGCTCTCTACTCTGTTCCACTGGTCTATGTGTCTGTTTTTATGCCAGTGCCATGCTGTCTTGGTGATCACAGCTTTGTAGTAAAGCTTGATGCCCCCAGTTTTATTTTTGTTTTTCAACATTTCCTTAGAGATTTGGGTCTCTTCTGGTTCCTACAAGGATGGTTCAACATTCACAAATCAATCAATGTGATAGAACAAATTAATATGAGAAGAGAGAAGAACCACATGGTCCTCTCAATCGATGCAGAAAAAGCATTTGACAAAATCCAGCATCCGTTCCTCATTAAAACGCTTTAAAGTATAGAGAAAAAAGGGAACATTCTTGAACTTCATAAAATTTATCTATGAAAGACCCACAGCAAATATCATCCTCAATGGGAAAAAACTTGCAGCCTTCCCGTTGAGATCAGGAACATGACAAGGATGCCCACTCTCACCACTCTTGTTCAACATAGTATTAGAAGTCCTAGCAACAGCAATCAGACAACAAAGAGAAATAAAAGGTATCCAAATTGGCAATGAAGAAGTCAAACTCTCTCTCTTTGCAGATGACATGATTCTTTATATGGAAAACCCAAAAGACTCCACCCCCAAACTACTAAAACTCATACAGCAATTCAGCAACGTGGCAGGATACAAAGTCAATGTACAGAAATCAGTGGCTTTCTTATACACTAACAAAGAAAATACAGAAAAGGAAATTAGAGAATCGATTCCATTTATTATAGCACCAAGAACCATAAGATACCTGGGACTAAACCTAACCAAAGAGGTAAAGGATCTGTATTCGAGGAACTACAGAACACTCATGAAAGAAATTGAAGAAGATGCAAAAATATGGAAGACCATTCCATGCTCTTGGATTGAAAGAATAAACATTGTTAAAATGTCTATACTGTTTAGAGCAATCTATACTTTTAATGCCATTCCAATCAAAATTCCACCAGTATTCTTCAAAGAGCTGGAGCAAATAATCTAAAAATAACATGTTTGTTTTCCATTGTTTCATGATGCTCAATATAGCAGTGAGCACAAGAGAAGGTCTCAGTAGATATTAATCAGTGTGAAAAGGAGTCACAGAATTTGAGACTATGAGGGAGGACGCTGAGATTGTAGGTGAGGAGAGGACTTCCTAAAGGGCCTATAGATGGGAAGAACAAGTCTGGTAGGTGCATGGTCATCTTAGGCATAAGCCTCTGAGATCCCCCAGCAGATCTAGCCAGCAAGGCCCCAGTCTCCTCTTCCTTTTTTTGCCCATGTCAGAAAGCCCAGAGGCCCTGGGGAGAAATGGCATTGATGGAAGTGTCAAGGCTACTATATCCTAGAGCCAGCTAGCTTTCTAGTGCTTTTCCAAGTTCACTGATCCTTGTTCTCAATTTGTTTTTCAAAGTTGTGGTACCCAAAAACTTAATTAAAAGAATCTTATGTAGTTTTTGGCACACAAATTCATACCACGCTCTTTCCTCAGAATATTAATGCACAAATAAATATATAGTAGTGGGAACAAAGTCACATATTGAAATTCCAAGGCTTGAAGATGTAAATCTTTTTCATGGGGGAATAAAAAGAATGGAGTTTGGGGGTTCTCCCAACTCATCAGTATATCAAGGTGCTGGGGCACCTGGGTGGCTCAGTCAGTTAAGCGGCTGCCTTCAGCTCAGGTCATGATCCCATGGTCATTGGATGGAGCTCTATACTGAGCACAGTGTTGACCTCTGCAGTGGGGCCCTCTGCTCAGCAGGGAGCTTGCTACCTACTCCCTCTCCCTCTGCCTGTTGCTCTGTCTACTGGTGCTCTCTGTCTTCACTCTCTTTCTGTCAAATGAATAACTAAAATCTTAAATAAATAAACAAATGAAAGACTATTCAGGTGTTTCCTCCTTAAATTCTCCCTCTCTATAGAGTGAACAGAAACAAGCCAGGGTGATGGATTCCCCAAGGAAAAGCATACAGAGCTGAAAAACTTGAATTCCCATAGAGCTATGTGAGGATAAGAGTGTGAGTCAGAGAAAGAAGAGCTCAAGGAACCAAGACAGTGTCGTCAGGACAGCATAGATGGAATCCAATTCTTGTGAGGTGCTGAAGAAATGGACAAGCCTGGGGTTCTTAATTGGAGCAGCCATAAACAATCTACTTGAACCCCTCTAATATATTAGCGACAAGATACATTTATAAGGAAAACCTTTTTTGGAGGAGGCAACATGTGAGCCATGTTTGGATCACGTTCTGGTCCAAATTTAGTAACACTTGGGCAGTTTATCTTCTTTGAGTCTCAGTTTCTTTATCAACAAAATGGGTTCTCTTCTAAGGCTAGTGACCTGTGCCTTTTTCATATGTTTAAGATAACAATATTTACATGCCTGAGAGAAATTCAACTTTTCTGACTACAGTTACTCAGCTTTATGATTAACATCTGCAGTCCTGAGAGTTATTTTCTTTTGCTTCTTTATCAACTTAACAATTGGCTAAATTATTCAGTTCACAGCCCATTTAATGATTCAAGTCATACAAGAACCAAGAAAAATGATATACAACGTTACTTTATTTTTCACAGTTGGAAGGAAAAATTTGACTATATACTTAGCAAAGATAACATTTATTTGCATTACTCTAGAGAGGTAGAAATAGTCACATAATTTTAAAATTGGGTGACTTTACATTTTCCTGAACTCTCATCCATAGTTCAAGCCTTTAAAGACAAATTATCCCTAAATTTGCTCAGATATTTCTCTCTACTTTGGGCCAGTGGCATAGACTATTATGGTCCAAGCCACAGTCATTTCAAGCTTAAACTCGTGGAATAGCCTATTTATACATCTCCCTTCTCCTCTCTATACCCACCTCCCTTCACTGCCCACCCCATCGTGTCTATTCCCCACATAATAGCTAGGTGCCATTTAAAACCCAAGTCAGGTCATGTGACATCTCTGCTCAGAATGCTCCAGTGACTTCCTGTCTCTCTCAGATTCAGAGCCATAATCCCGATCAGGCCCTGACATGCCCAGTAGGCTCCCCTGCTGCCTCTCAGACCTCATCTCCTACTGCTTTCCCTTCATGGACTCTGCTCCAGCTACAATGACTTCCCTGCTGTTCCCAGGACTCTTAAGCACATTCCCACGACACGATCTTTTCAAATCATGTCCCCTCCACCACCTCCCCTCCAGATGGCAATAAGGACTAAGGTGTGCTCTTGCCCAAAGACCTTGATTGAAATCTCACCTCTACTGAATATTAACCCTCCACACCCATGGCTTTTTATCTCCCTTCCCCTGTTGCATTCTTCTGCATAGCACTCAGCACCCCGTTATATTTCCTATTTGTGTCTTTTCTGTCCATTTCATCCCACTAGAATATAAACTCTATGGGCTAAGAGATTTTGTCTATTTGGATTCATCGTTTCTTATATCTCTAGTGTTTAGAAGAGTATAGCATATAGTAGGCATTCAATAAATATTTATATTAAAATATTCAGAGTGAAACTATTTTTCTTCATATATTGACTATTTTATTAGACAATGTGCCATCTCTCTAACACAATGTTTTGAATTAAAAATTTATTTTTTCTCTCAGATATGGAAACAATGACCACAAAAATGTCCCTCTGAGATCATTACCAAGAATGGCAACTGTGAAAGGGCCAAATGAGCAGTCAACTGGATGAATTTCAGGAAACATGAAGGGCCAGAAGTCCTATCGCATCATCCATCATGAGGCCTTTGCTACCAAGTTGTAGAGCACATACAAATAACGGATGTTTACCTGTCCTCCGGGGAAACTGAAGCAGTTTTACAGACAGAAGTACTAACTGTCATCCATGAAAGTGATTATAGTGATGGGAAGATCTTCTTTAGATAGGAAAGCTGTCATATTATTTTGATTCTATGACGGTTCCCATCGTCAGATGGCTCGGGTGCAGGCAGTATGTATCTCTCTTCAGTTGGCTGAGACATTGCGAGGTGTCAGAAGGACACATAGAAAAAGAATGCTGAGAACAGGGCCCAGAGCTTCCGGGGAAGATTTCCAATCTGAGCTCAGCCACCCGACAATGGGTGAGCCCAGGCAAGCCACTTAACTTCTCCAGACCGCAGTCTTCTCTTCAACAAAATGTGAGTCACAAACAATTCCTGTTTTGCCACCTCATGGCATGAAATAAGCAGTGTGAGAATTTCTCTAGGTATATAGGACTGTGTACTAAGAACTCCATAAATGACTAAATGCCATTACTTGAGTCCTTGGGCTGATTCCTGAAAAGATGGATGGGCATGTCTAAGTAAACGGTCCCACCTTGTCCTGCCCATCACCAAAAGAATGGAACTAGGGAATAGAGAGGCCCATCTTACAGCATCAGATTTTAGGTGCTCTACCTGGGGATTTGTTCATTCACTCACAACACATCTACAGAGCACCTACAATGTGGAAGGTGTTGAACCTCAGATTTTGTAGGGAGAATAGATTTGAATGTAATCTGGTCTTGTTCTTAAGGTGCTCGCAGAGAATAGTGGGGAGCCTGTCATAGGACATAGAAAGAGAATTGTTAAAAGAAATGCCCCTGGAATGAAATCAGTTCATATGGCCTTGGCAGTGACTTCAGTTCTCTGGGCTTTAGGTTCATCTTCAGCAAAAATATGATAAGTTATAAGATCAAGATGGGATATTATTTTGTTTAGGTGCTTTGTAAACTGTGAATTGCCATCCATGAGTCGGTTCTCTTCTCTCTCTTCCTCTTTCTCCTCCTACTCTTTCTTTTCCTTTCTTCCACCCACTCTGCTTCTCTCCTTCTTGCTCCTTCTCCTTTTCTCTATCTTTGTTTCGGTAGGTGCCCCACTGTGCATCACTGAGACATTCTCACAATTAACTGGATCTAGCGTGATCATTAAAGTGACAGCCCAGTTGGATATCTTCGATCCAGCATGTTTCCTTACTGTATCACATGATAGCTAAGATGCTCAGGGATCTAACCCTGGCCTGCTTAGATGACATTTTTTTCCCCAGTCTGTTGCTAACCATAAGATATAGAACTGAATGAAAGTGAATAATGATCCTTATTTCCTAAGAGTTTGAATATAACTGGAGGTGGTGGAAGGGTTTAGACTCAAAATGTAAAGTGCTCAATATTTCAAATTGGTTAGCATTTTGGAAAAAAACAGACACACCTACAACTTCTGGGTTCAACCCTTTCATGTTTGTTCTCTTCCTTCAGTGAGGTCTTGATTGCTTAAAATTTATGACAAAGTATCAAAGTAGAAAGTAATCTTAGAGATCAGATTATTTGATATCTGTCTGTTTTTCAATGGTCAACTGTGGCTTAGGAAGGGGAGCAATCTGACCAAGATCATACAATTGAATTAGCAAGGAAAAGTCTAGACTGCAGATCTCCTGATTCTCATTCCATTCTTTTTCTCCACCCTCTCTAGCCTCCAGGTGCAATGGAATGGGTAGCCACAGGTTTGTATTCTTTCTGTAAGTGCCTCCTACCCTTTCTTTTACCTGGGTTTAAACATTCCTCCCACTTTCCCGGCCCTTACTCTCCCTTTTGAGTCACACCTACTAAGACCTAAGACTCAAGTCTCGAAGTTGAGTCTGTGGATAGCCAGATGTCTTGTGCTCCACATTTCTGTCTGCACAGTAAACACTTTTTCATTTAATCTTCACAAAAATCGGCAAGGTGTCAGTATTTTGACCTTACAGACTAGCCAACTGAAACTCAGAGAGCTGTCTTACTTGCCCCAGGTTATACAGCTAGAAAATTGTAGGGCCAGGATTTACATCAGATCTAATGCTAGAACTGACTATTGCCTTATTGCCCCTTTGGCACAGCTTTGATCTTGGAAAAGGGGACCCAGTGGTTTAAGTAAATGCCAAGGGGTAATTGACTCCTAGCTCTTCCGCTAGCGGGGGAAGATGGCACAATGATTCTGGGCTCCTGAACATTTCTGAATCTCTTAACTATGTACTGAGCAATAAGAACTAGGGTGAGTCACTTTACTCCCCCGCAGATAGGATAAGTAATAATGCTTCCATAACAAGAGTTGTGAAAACTAAGGATTACAATGGATAATGTTTGGGAAAATATTAGGTAGTCTGCAAAGGACTATATAACTATTTGGTTTGAATAAATAACTCATGATTTTCTTAATCCAAATGTTAATGATGATATTATTTACACTATTTTATTGTAAGCCTTTTCAAATACTTTGATTAAGTGGATAGTCTAAGATAATAAATGTATGAATAATTAAAATATTTTATTAGATTTTTTTTTTGTCTCACTCTTTACCAAAAAAGAAGTTGGCTTATAGCTTATGAATGCATAGATGTCATGGTGCCATTCTGTTTTCCTAAACAAAAAAAAAAAAAAAAAAAAAAAAAAACTGCTGTCATCTTAACAAACATTACTGAACACAAACTCCGTGCTCCAAGACTGAGGTAAATACTCTGTTCCTCATTATTTCTTTTAATTATAAAGAGGTAGGTACCATTACTATCTCTACTTTATAGATGGGAAAATTGAAGCTGAAAACATCTAAGTGACTTGACTAAGATCACACAACTAACTATTAAGAGAAAATGACAAGTTTGTAGAGGCATATACAGTATATGTGACGTAACTTTATACCACCTTTGTCCAAATAAAACTCGTCAAAAACTTGAGTGGCTGGTCATCAAGGTATCTAACAAAATAGAACACAGGAAAAATATTAAAAACTGACTAGTAATTTGTGTGTGTGTGTGAGAGAGATAGAGAGAGAGTGAGTTGGAGAGAGAGAGAGAGAGAGAGAAGGGATAGGAAACAGGCAAAGACACATAGAAACTCGTATGTTTCTATGAATTCTATTATAGGTAATAGACCACAAAGTGTAGGTCTTCACTTTTTCACATAGAGTGTAATAGACCACAAAGTGTAGGTTTGAACTTTTTCACATAGAGAGACAGTGCACACTACTGATTCATTTACTGACAAATGATTGAGTACTTACTATGTACAAGGACAAGTGTTCAAGTTTACAGAATAGGAACACAAAGTCACCGAACCTCCTCCTTGGACCTCATGAACTCCTAGATAAATTGTCAGATAAACACACTTGAATTTTATGTGTGTGTGTGTGTGTGTGTGTGTATATACCACTTAAGTAAATTGCCTCTGGGGTGTGCTCAAAAGTTGATTCTTATCTGAACTGTTCTTTTGTACAACTGCTTAAGAAAAGGAACAAGGGAGAATGTTCAACATTGGGAAATAAAAGAATAGGATTTGGAGAAGAAGGTGAGTTACTTAAATTTGTCAAGACATTGGGACATAGATACTTTCATTTTCAGTAGAACTTTGAGCTCTTTGAAAAAAAAAAAAAATCCAATGTCCTAAAAGCTAAATAAAGCAAACTGGGCCTCTGATTCCCCAAGGTTCAGATTAAGAGCCCAACTCTTCTGTGGAGGACGGGAGGTATAAGAGACTGGGTTTCCATTATAAATAACCCCAGAGTTCAGTCAATAGCAATTTCTTTTGAAGCCTTTTAAGAAACCTGGGTTGAGGCCAGCAGAGAGGTACCCACTGGGCCAAGCCAGGAGAGAAGGGAAATATCTATAGCTGATTTCACTTTGCATAGCTCTTACTGCTGCATCACAGCAAAAGAAGGCAGCCAGTGGTGGCAGAAGTGTCCCCTGGCTAGAGGGCCCTGTCATCAAAATTTCTTTCCTCCACCACTCAGACAATATGCCCTTGGCTCCCCTCTCATAGTATCTTCACATCCCTCAGAAAACAGAAAGTCTTAGAATTGAAGCCTTGACATTGACATCCCAGTCCACTCAAGCAGCTCTTGGCAGAGGTAGGTCATCCTACCTGTTCATGTGCATTTCCTTGTCTCCCCATGTGGCCTACTTTATACCCTACGGAGTCATTCAGGCAACCTATCAAATGCTAAAGGACATTGGGAAGTGATCGAATTTGTAAATAAGAAGGAATAATTAAAAATGCAAAAGGTTTGAATACAGATGTCCATATCCACCCACAGTTGAAAACAGAAGTGAAACTAGTGAATTCAGCATACAAATTCACCGATATACACCCATCTACATAGAATGGAACCCAAACCCCTTGACTAGTTTTCAAATTCCTCCCCAACATATTCCCAATCCTTCTCTCTAGAAATGTCTCTCTATGTAAACTTTATGTCTCTTATAGTCCTGTCAAATTAATCACCAGTGACTCAAAAGCCCAGATTATGGGCTTGTTCTTTAATACTTCCATTTATTAGATATGGTATCTCTACCTCCTAAAATGCCTTTGCCCTATATGGCTTTACATCCAAACCTGCTTAAAGGCAACCTCCTTCAGGAAGTAAGTTATCTTTGATTTCCTCTGTTGTAAGTCATGTCTACTTAATCAGAGCACACCTAGCATTTTTATTTGTGCCTCATATTCTAATAGTGTATATGCTTGTGATTTGTCAGTTTCCTTGAGAAGGATTATGTCTAAGTCTTCTTCATTTCACCTACCAAGGAAATGATGCCAGCCAGTGGCTAAGATTTATTGAGAACTTAA
This sequence comes from Mustela nigripes, assembly GCF_022355385.1. NCBI lineage: Eukaryota > Metazoa > Chordata > Mammalia > Carnivora > Mustelidae > Mustela > Mustela nigripes. The sequence continues at coordinate 109,859,330 of NC_081558.1, forward strand.
CATGTGTGACTTCCTTTATCCTCTCAGCTAACTGAGGATGTTGATACTTATATTTCCCTTGTTTTGCAAATGAGAAAACAGGGAACCAGAGAGGTTAAGAAAGCTGCCCAAGTACACAGATATTAAATGGTCACGTAGGAAAATGGGTATTTCCAGTTTGAATCCATTTTTTCATGTCTATGTCTTTAATTATTGCATGTTCTTAGCATAGGGAGAACCTAGTAAATAATTAATGGAGTAAATGAACAAAGGAAGAGAGGAAGGAAGGAAGGATGGAGGGGAAGAAGAATCGATCTTTAAGCATAAACATTCCTATTCCATGCACAGGATTTCACCTTCTCTTTCAGAGAGTAGCCACTCAGTGAACATTTGTTGAATTAATGACTGAAGGATTGGTCCTAGAGAAGATGTCTGGGGACTGCTGAGTCCAGAAAGCTCTCAAAGGGGAGTCATTCACTCATTCTTTCAACACTTACTCATCATCCATTCATTCTTTCAATATTTATTAAAGGCAGCTATGTAAAGGGCAGATGGTACAGGAATAAAGAATGAATCATCCATGAGCGCTGGTCTTTGGGTACTTACATTTTGATACCATGAGACTCTACTGGTGTTTTTCAAATCTAAGAACAGACACTGGCAGAGTAAAGATAACTGGAGCTCAGGAAATGACTGATCTAATATTTGGAGGCAACTGGTAAGGGTAAGTCTGGTGCCAACCATGAAGAAGCCTTCCCTTGAAGAGGAAATTCAACTAAAGATCATGAAGAATAACTAGATGACTCATTCATCAAAATAGGAAGCTTTGTCTGGTAAGGAAGATGGTGGCATCTAGGTGGCAGAAACCACGAAGATCCCGCTCAAACACACACCACAGCTTCACCCTGCTCCTTGGGCTACTGTATTTGGAGTGGAGGACTTACCTGTTCACTAGCCAGGGCTGGACAGAAACAGGGCAGCATGTGGTAGAAGATCCCAGGCTCTGGGAGGCACTGCCTCACTCTGAACAAGAACTCCCTCGTGTAGAAGCTGTGCACACTTGGACATATATAAAAGTGGAAGTAATAACAATCCTTCTTTCACAGAACTGTAAAATGCATAGGGCAATGCCTGGCTCACAGGGAGAACTCACAAAACATTGGTTATTTTTACTGTCCTCTTATCATTGACTCTACTTGTTTTTATATTTGAACTGAAAAATTTCCAGTGATTTTTAGAAGGAAGAAGATGCTCATATTTGACTTGTGTATGAAATTAGAGTATAAATCGTACATCTTCAATCTTATGAAAACTTTGTTCATAAGAAGATAGTTCTTCCATCAGCCAGAGGCTGGCTTATCTGAACTGCCATATCATTGTTGCCTACAGAAGAATTCCAAATGGATCATGATGTTTCCCATTTGTGTACTTTAACACAAGACTTTAAGAGGAGCATAGAGTGATTCGGCTAAAACCGCTCAGTTATATTTTCTTTTACTCTCCCAGACCTTGGCTCCTATCAGAATCCATGATCCATTTTTTTATATATAAGTGTTACTCTAACTTAGAAAGTACATATTTCTTTATTAAGGCATATGTTGACTTAATCCATGTATTTTTTTCCTATTTTAAAAAATAAAAAAATATATTTAAAATATATGCATTAAAATTATTTATGCAAAGAATTTATAACCAAGCTACAGATCTAGCTTTACTCCAAAAAAGTTCTGATTTTAAATTTTGCAGCTACTCTTATTTTTTTTTTCAGGGATTGGTTCTATTATACACACAAAAAAGGATCTCTCATCTTCCATAAGCTTTGATCAGGAAAGCAATGATTCTCCTACTGGAAACTCTTAAATAGCCAAAATTAATTTCAAAGACATAAATTCAAAAGTAGCAACACAATTCTTTTGATTTCTTGCAAATGCTGTCAAAGAAAATACAAGATTTTCATCCTGCATATTTTTTATGTTGCTAATAAAGTCTGTTTCCTTTTTTTGTTAAATCAATACTTCTGTTGCAAAGAATAAGAATCATATACTAGGCAACTCAGACACTATCTCTTAAAAGATTTTCAGACAGTCTCAATATAAATATATTTTAATATAACAGTTTTAAAAATTAAGATTAATGAATGAATATTTTCAGAATGTTATCATTTCTATTTGTTTATTTATGTTTACATTCAAACATTGTAACCTATCAGCAAATGCTTGGGTTTCCTTTTGCCATGTTCTCTATAAGATGCATTAGATAAGAAGAACACACCGGTAAATGAGGGCAATACTTCCCAAGCTGACTGATGAGATAACTAAATTGAGTAGCCAAGGAATTCCATGCCTGTATCTCAAGTTCATTCCACCAGTGGCAGCCATCTGAGATGTTCAGGGCTTGTCAGTAGGTTGGGCACAGGTGCGGGTTTGAGATACGCTGTAGGAAGGTGGTGACTATGGGGAACATGGCACTGGCTTTGGAGCCAGCAAGACTGGGATCCAGTTCTTGACTCTGCTTCACTAGCCCTGTGCTTTCTGAGCCTCAGTTTGTTCACTTGAAAAACCATCATATCAACATCAACCTCATAAAGTCATTAGGAGCATCAGAATATAGTAGGTGCTCAGTACCTGGCAGTTCTTATGAGGGCGATAATTTTGGTATATGCAGGTACAGATGTAATTAGATAGTGTTTGCAGTGTGTTTATGTGTAATGTATGGATATTTTTTCCCAAGGCTATCTTTTATTCATAACATATAATGTATTATTTGCCTCAGGTGTACAGGTCTGTGAATAATCAGGCTTACACATTTCACAGCACTCACCATAGCACATATCCTCCCCAGTGTCCATAACCACCACCCTGTCCCTACCCCCCCACCCCCCGCAGCCCCGTTCGTTTCCTGAGATTAAGAGTCTCTTGTGGTTTGTCTCCCTCCTGATCCCATCTCATTTCATTTCCACCCCCACCCCTCAGGACCCCCCACCCTGTCTCTCAAATTCTTCATATCAGGGAGAACATATGATAATGTATGGGTATTTTAAAAAACATGTTACCAATCCTTACTCCACGAAGTTGTCAAATGGAATACAGAAAGGCTGGCACATTTTCTTGTTTCATAAAACTTTCTCTGGTTCCAAAGCACACTGGACACACCATCACTCTCTGTGCATACTCAACGTATTATCTGGGGTTTGGTCCTGGCTCCAGGACCAGGACTGTGACTTGAGCTCTGTGACCTTGGGTCAGTTACCTCTCTTCTCTGGGTGTCAGTTTCTTAGTTTAAAGATGAGGAAATCACCAGGAAATCTTCTAGTTCTAAAACTATTACTAGGCACCCGAATCTCTGATTTTCTGACTTAGGCAGAGGTTCAAGAAGAATAAAGATGAGTAAAGATGACTAAGGTGGTGGGAAAGATAGACTGATCATCTCATGTCTGAAATAGTGTGATATTGACCTGATTTTTACATGTTCTCTTAAAAGCTAAGATTAAAGTAGATCAGATCAAGTTCCTTTTCTTGTGACCAATGATGACAGGGAGTTGTTGCAAATGCTTCTCTAATCCTAGAAATATGTGTACACTAAGTTCAGCATACAATTTTGTCTGTTCACAGTCCTAACCAAGGCCTTATATACACATTGGGATTTGGAGTATAGTCTGTGGTCATGGATCCACTGAAGTCACCAATCACACATAGCCCCAAATATCTTTGGAAATGCTATTTTGATGTGGTGGATCCCTTTCTATTAGCGACCATTAAATAAATCCAAGTTTAAATGGTCCAGCTTCTTAATCTTACCAACCATGGAATGGGCCACATTGGAAGGAAAGAGCTCCCAGCCTGGAGCTCTTTAAGAAGGAGATCAATGAGTACTTAGTTCGGCATGTTATGTTGGCGATTCATGGAGTGATTATGTGGATTGATTTCTAAAGGCCTTCTGAATTCCAAAATTTTATGATTCTTCTGGTTTTATTGATTCTTTTTTTAAAGGTTTTATTTATTTATTTGACAGCAAAAGATCACAAGTAGGCAGAGAGGCAGGCAGAGAGAGAGTGGAGGAAGCAGGCTCCCCGCCAAGCAGGGAGCCCGATGCGGGACTCTATCCCAGGACCCTGCGATCATGACCTGAGCGGAAGGCAGAGGCTTAACCCACTGAGCCACCCAGGTGCCCTGGTTTTATTGATTCTTACCAGGCAAGTTCTGGGAACATGTGGGATGGGTTTTACCTTCATATTTACATTAAAAAAAAAAAAGATATGAGTTGTTCAACCCTGTTGAGGAAGAGAAAAAAGCCAACTCTATACATAGAGGATTCTGAGTTAGATTAAGAAGCTGCACCATTTAAACTTGGATACAACTCAGGATTCTGATACAACTCAGGATTCTGAGCCATGGGGTTTGGGGTAATAAATTTTGATTAAATGTGGATGGCAGCAGTGTGAAAAAAAAGTTCAGTAAAGGTGACTGACATGTCCAAACCTGGACTTGGCAAACGGGAGGGTGCAAGATCACCTTGCCCATATTTATGATACTTGACAATTACTTGCCTGCTCATTTCTCCCTGAGAATTCCTCTGAGATTCCCTGAGAATTCTTCCCAGAGATCCTCTGAGAATTCCTAGACCTGACTCGGTTTGTATTCAGCTCAGTACCCATGGCTTAAAGGATTGTTCTATAATTTAATCCAGTCCTTCTCCTTTTGGTCTGCTGCCTGCTCCAACTCAGAAGTTAAAAGGTTGCACTTCCTTAAAATGTAGTATTTCCCAACTGAACTTTCATCAATCAACCGAGTAGTATAATTACACAGGCACTGCTCAAGGCTAAGCCCTGGTTAATGATCCCTGGCTTTGTCTTATTCCAGGCTGGTCTTTCTTGATCCAGCTGAAGACTGACCACTTGAAAGGAGGTGCATGGGAAGATCTGAAATGCAACTGGGAGAACCCCACGTCCACCTGTCATAGTCATTAGAAGGGCAAACTTTGCAGCATCTGTCCAGATCTGGTAAGTTGGTGGAGTCTCGGTTTGAACCGCAGGGTGCGAAGAGTGACAGAGTGACTCAGGATATAAAGAATGTCATAGTAAAGGAGCTACTGAAGAGGTTTCCTACCCTAACTCTCTCTTCAGGCTCTTTCAAAGGTCCTGTAGCTCCTGTACCTTCCTTTTGCTGGTTCCCGTCACTCACTGTGGGTTTGTGTTGATTTGCTGGGTTGGGTTAAGGAGTAGTACAGTCTGGTTTGGTAGACACAGCAGCTTGGTCTTTGTGGATCTGGAGGATACATAATCTTTTCAGGACTCATCCTGGATCTAGGCAAGAACCCAAGGCCAGGGAGATAGGCCCATCCCTAGAAGGACTGTACCTGAAAGGCCAGGTCCATGCTTGCTGCTGTAGAGCTGGGTGTGAAGGCCTGGCTCACTCTAGCATTCTCTCTGAAGAACCACAAATGGGTGGTAACACCATTAGCTGGAAAGTAGGGCTCATGTTTCTGCTCCTGTCTGCTCCTGTCTGGGATTTCTGTGAACTTCTTTGTTTGAAGAAAACTATTTGGCTCTAAACTAAAGAGCCATAGCCAGGCTCTTTCCAAAGAGTACTGTCCTCTCTCTTTCTACCCTCACTCCTCTCCCTTCACCTCTGTCTTCCTTTTGGTTTTTAGATTATGGTACATTTTCAAGTAGGGTGTTACATGTTTCATGAACATTTTGCCAGAGTAGCCCGCACAGAAGAGTTTTGAATCTCTTAGTGAAAGAAGGGAAGTGATACCAGCCCTTGGGTGGTGAGATCACTGAAGCCTGTGTTCTGCTCCTTGCAGTGTGGATGGGATTTTTCACTCCAAGAAGAGGATTAAATAATAGAGCTTTCCAGGAAAAGAGAGACTTTTATTATTTATTTATTTATTTATTTATTTATTGCTTCTAACTTCTTTATCCAATCCATTCAGAAATATAAACACTTGATATCTGGAGACCAATTTCATTCTGTGGAGAAAGCCGATGCTATTGAAAACTATCACTAAAACTATGAGGAATGCAAATAATAATATCTGAATGTTTTTTATAGCCACTGTGTTGATCCTATGAATGACACAGCAGGGTTTGAAAGGACAGGTATGGACAATATCCCCGATTGTCATGGAGAAAAGCAGGGCCGGAAAGAGAAATGTCTTGCTCAGGGTCATACACCTGATAGACAGAAGTACAAAATCAGAGCCACTCTTCTGACTTGAGGCTCAGTATGTTTTTTTCTACACCTTGCTGCTTCTTCCCACACAATAATCTTTTAAGATTAAGTTTTTAGGCTTGAGAGTTGGGTCCATGGAATTACTAAAAGGACTAAGAAAATGAAGCTTTGAAAAGATTATGTTCTCATTCTTCTTTCTCTGCACAGTGTCTGGGTATCAAGGAAAAGGATTATTTGTTAAGACTGCTTTGAAAATTCTCTGGCCCATGAGTACTTGACTAATGCCAGGAGTAAAATTCTGTATATCAAAACCACACTCTTTTTGGCTTTTCTTGGCTCATTACTGTCTTAGCTGAGTGGAGAGCTATGTGTGAGTTTACTGGTAGGAAGGTTTTCTGGGAGCAATGACTGATTATGAGGTTTCTGTTGAGACCCAGGTAGCAACTTCAGGCAAGTACACATCTGTTACCAGTGAGAGAGTGAGAGATAGAGCTCACATCAAGCCGGTTGGCTCTGCCCAAAGCTTTGTCTAGCAGAGTCTAGACTGAGCACCACTTACCTCGATCACCTCTGGAATTCTGGGAGAAGATATAATGATTGTTGATCAGAAGCTGGGTCTACTACTGGGGGAAGTACAGGATCTTGAAGGAAACTAACAAATTTTGTGTTTTCCAGTTTCTACCAAATAAGAATGGGATTTAAGGGCACTTCTTCCCCTCTCTCCTTCTCTCTCACTTATTATCATCATCAAAAAATCAACCAGGGTGAGACCCCAGAGAGATCAAGGTTTGATGGATGGCATACTCAGCTGGGATTATGAAGTCCCTGCTTCTCTCCGGGCTTTGCGTGGTCTCAGACAAATAATTTGACTCTGTGGGGTTTAGTGTCTCCATTTATCAAATGGGTAGTTGAACTGCATGGTCTTTGATACTTTCAAGCCTGACATTCTTTGATTCCCTCTAGAATATCAGATTCTGGTCTAAACCTGCTTGACCAAGAATGCCAAAAATATGCCCAAGATTCTTGTTTCTGGTTTGTCTCTTTCTTACCAGAATTGCTAGGATGACATGAGCAGGGGAACTGCCCCCTTCCTCATAGTAGTTAGGTAGAGATCTCACCGTGATCAACCAGCATCTCCCCAACCCCAATCCTTCCCTTTGCCAGTGACCTTAAGCTATGGCAAATGAATCACACAGACACAACAGGAAAACCCTGATGTGGAAGGCTTTTATTTTAGAGAGGAGAAAGGGCGACAGAGAATTGAAGACCCAGTCAGTCCCTGAGATAGGCCTTGATTGTGTGTGTGTGTGTGTGTGTGTGTGTACACACACACATTTTTTTAAGCTCTCACTTGAATAATATCTTCTTTCAGACTCTCACAGTCCAGAGGATTAAGTTTACTAACTTAAATATAGATTATCTACCCTGTGTTCCTACTCTGTGTCTATTCTAACTCTTTCTTCCACCATGCCTCTTTCCCATAATTAGCTTTATAATTGTAAAGTCATTTTAGAGGCAAAAAAAAAAAAAAAACCTGTTAGGTAAATGAGCAATAAATATTAACAATTAAATCACTTTTGATTTGAATGGGAATGTAGTGTTCAAAATGAGAAAGCAAATAAGTGGAAGTAAAAATAAAACCTCTCGTGATCCCATCACTCAGATATATCCACTGTGAACATTGTGGCAAGTTTCCTTCCAGTCCTGTTTCTTATACATATGCATGCACATTTACTATCAATATTTTGTCATTGGTATTTCAAATGGGTTTTAGGACTTCTCATCACTACATACCTTTGGTCTTTTATCAGTTGCGTTAGATCTAATTCCTATAATTCCATATCATTGTGGTGGCTTTCCTTCCTAGCTGAACCCTCTTTGATACAGAATATGTTGCTAAAACATGTCAGATCTGAATTTTAGAACTGGCTTCCCCACCTGGACATACTTTACAGAAGAATTTTGAGGCATTGGACAGTATGTTCCAAAAAAGCTCCAGGGTTTTTTAAAAGTCACCCATTGACAATTACATTTAACATTTATTGAACATCTGCTACACATGGCCAACATTACAGTAAGTGGTATAGATGTATTATATAACTTAATCCTAACTCACTGGGAGTAAGTATATCTTTGTTTCCATTTTATAGATGAGGAAACTGGGGCTTAGGGAAGCCACACGGCCCAAAGTTGCAGTGCTAGTAAGTGGTACAATCTTGCTTCAAACACACACAGTTTGGTTCCAGAGTCCATGCTCTGAACTCAAATTTAAGTTACTCACTAACACACCAAGCTGGAGGTGCCTCACCTCTTGGTATGAGAGCAGGGTCTTGGGGCAGTCACTTGGACTGTGGGTATACATGACCTTGTGAGATGAGCCCTGCAGACGAAGGCATCAGGTGTGCTGGAGCAAGAACACTGTACTAGGAGTCCAACAGACTTGGGCTCCAAATCTACTCTTCTAACATACCAGCCATGTAACTGTGGCTATGTCACTATTCTGTCTGAGCATCAGTGTTCTCATCTATAAAAGGGAGATAATCCTATTGGTCCTAAAGGTTGTGGTGAGGATTAAGAATGACAACATCTTGGGCGCCTGGGTGGCTCAGTGGGTTAAGCCGCTGCCTTCGGCTCAGGTCATGATCTCAGGGTCCTGGGATCGAGGCCCGCATCGGGCTCTCTGCTCAGCAAGGAGCCTGCTTCCCTCTCTCTCTCTCTGCCTGCCTCTCTGTCTACTTGTGATCTCTCTCTGTCAAATAAATAAATAAAATCTTTAAAAAAAAAAAAAAAAAAAAAAGAATGACAACATCTAAAAGCACCTGGCACGTGTCCAGGCATATAGTAAATGCTCATAGAATTTAGTTGAATCTGAATCTGAGCAGAAAGTTTCGAGTTGAGACCTGGTTTTTAGCCTTGGATCAAACACACTTGGTATATGATTTTGAACAAAGATCCTGGAGCCTTTCTAGACCCAAGTTCCTCATCTTTCTAAGAGGTGGTTGGACGAGACGATCTCTATGACCCTGTCTAGGAACGGAGCCTTTGGTTGGTCTTTAGAGAAAGGCATGTGGTCAATGGTGTCTTTTCTTCTCCTATTACTCAGAAATAGGAGTACAAGGTTCTCTGAGTACAATGTATTTTTCCTCAGCCCCCCAGCCCTGTGCATGCTCTTGACTAGAGCCGTGCACTTGAAGCTTTCTGATATGTTTAAGGTCTGATGAAAAAAATCACAAATATTTCTTAGAAAGAAGGGGTGAGGTTGTGAGTATAGGTTGTATTAGCCCTTCCAGGGAAGGAGGGTCACAGCTTTACAGCTCTCAATAGTTCTCTCAATAATGAGTGAAAATAGCTCCTTGACTTGCTCCAAAGAAGACTGTTGGGAAATCACAAAGCCAGACTATTCTTTGGGTCTCTTGTACTTGGTCATTTTATGATTCAGTTGGAAGACAACCACTTGAGTTTTAACTGAAGGGCTCCTAGATGCTAGGCTCTGTGGTGAGCTCTCAGTGAGAACTGATAGGAGTCTGACTCTAAAGATGCTTCTCATTTGTTTTCACCAAGGAAACTTCAACCCAGACCTGAAGAGCATAGACAACATCTTGTTAGGATCCCATAGAAAAGACAATTAGGGATTTGGGAGGCTTTTTTTCCCTATTTCCTCGGCCATGTCTCATTCTTCTTGGCAGGTGCCTCTCCTCTCCCAAACGTCTAACTGAGGAGTGTCCCAAGGCTCAGCTATTGGATAACTTCTTGCCCTGTGCTCACTTCCCTGGGGATCTTATTTAGTTTCATAGTTGTAATAAAATCTTAACACCGACAATTCCTGGATTTCTGACTCTAGCTTAGATTTCTCTCTGGGACATCAGCCTCAGAAATCTAGCTCGCACTTAGACACCACTTTCTTTTATTTATTTATTTATTTATTTATTTATTTATTTATTTATTTGACAGAGAGGGATCACAAGTAGGCATATAGGCAGGCAGAGAGAGAGAGAGAGAGAAGCAGGCTCCCTGCTGAGCAGAGAGCCCGATGCGGGCCTCGATCCCAGGACCCTGAGATCATGACCTGAGCCGAAGGCAGCGGCTTAACCCACTGAGCCCCTCAGGCGCCCAAGGCACCACTTTCTGACTGTCTATTTGGGTGCTTTAACTGAGCCATCAAAATTAGAGTTCCTCATGTGCCCCGAACTCCTTCAATTCTGCTCCACCTGCAGTCTTCCCTTTTTGGGTAAATAAAAATTCCATCTGTTATAGTTGCTCAGACCAAAGAAAATGAAGCCAGGCTCGATTCCTGTTCCTCCACAACCAACATCCAAACTATCAGGAACAGTATTGACTCTGCCTTAAAAATTATGCAGAATACTCCCCAACATTTCCTAGTCCAAGCCACCATCAGCTCTCCAAGATTATTATAATAACTCCCTGAATGCTCCTGATGCTGCAGCCTTGCCTGTCTGCACAGAGTGAAAATAAACTTTGGATTCTGTCCAAGCCATCAATGGTTTCCATCAAATCCAGGGGAATAGAAAGTACTTCCAGTGCCCAATAGGATTTATATAACGTGCCGTCCTTACCTCTCTGTCCTCCTCTTTCACTGCTCTGCCCTCCTTCCCTCTGTTCTAGTGGCACCACCAGCCTCCAGGTATATAGCCCCTTTGCTGTTCCTTAAACAACAGGCATGCTCTGGCTTGGGGCTTTGGTGCTCATAGTTCCTTCTGCCTGGTACCTCTTAGCCTAGATATCCAAATAGTTCTCTTCTTCATCTCTTCTCAGTCTTTTGTGTGACGTACCTAGTGGCACCTTCCCTAGCACCCTATTTTACACTGCACCTTGCCCAACACACACCCTGCCACTTTTCCCTGCCTTCTCCCTTTCTAGCATTTATTAGTATCAAAACTATTACATATTTACTATTGAGTGTATTGTCTGTTTCCCCCTCCTGTTTTAGAGGAAAGTCCAAAGCACAGGGGGGCACAGTTCCTGGCATTCAGTAAATATTACTTGAAGAAATGGGTGGGGTGGCTGGCCAAAGGCTTTATGGAAGAACTTGAGTTTGAGAGACCCTCTGAATCACAGGAGGATCTGAGTGACCAGGGGCTGCAAAAGGGGTACTCAGGAGAGAGAGATACTGGGCAGAGGCTGAGTTGGGCCCCATGGGATGGATAGGGCTAGACTAACTGACTCGTTCTTTATCAGCATGTACTTATCTGGTTTTATTTTTTCCAGAGCACCTAGTGTCTGTCTTTAAGTATGTAGCAAAAATCTCATGGCTGTTTGGTATAATAGAAAGCTCATGGATGGAATTCAGAGTCATAGACCTAACTCTAGAAGTGTGACCTTGGACTAGCCACTTGACCTCTCTAAATCTCTACTTGCTTATCTGTCAAAGAAGGAAAACAACACTGACTTGTGTTCTCATGGTGGGGAGAGGGGCTGTTGTAAAGATCAAGTGAGGTAAAGGATGGTAAGTGCCTCACACTTTGAAAGCTGAACCATGTAGTAGGGATTAGTGAAATGCACGAGTGTATCACTGAAATAGTCACTCAGACTCACATATAGATTATCTACCTCAGTGACAAGGAAAGGAGGAGAGGGAGTTCCAAATTGGTGACTAATTCAAGAAACACTTCATCTGAGTTTTCAAATAAGGGAGGGACATGGGAGGAGGGATTGGAAGATGTGCCTTCCTGAGCTCATGGCTCATGTCCAAATGAGATGCTATTTGTTCCCTGTACACCAGGCACTAGCGATTATGTCTTCATTCGTCCTTACATACATTTGTGAGTTGGGTATTATTACCACTTTCTTTAGAGATAAGAAAGCTGAGGTTCAGAGAAATTAACTAACTTTCCTAGGGTCACACAAGTATTTGGTGTCACAGTTCAAAGAAGTCAGTTTTAAGAGTTTGTTCTTTTCCTAAACTAGCTTTTCAGAGACTTGATGCAATGAATTGAGCAGCTGCCTCAGTAGCCCAAATTTGGGCAAGTAAATAACACATGAGTCTAAAACATCAAGGGCCCATAGAGATAACAGACCCTAAGCTATAAAACATAACTCAAAAAGTGAAAAGGAAAGTCCATGTGCCAAGTGTGAATCCAAACTCTTCTCTATGCCACTGTCTTGTGCTGTGAATGGTTTCTCGTGGCAGTACATGGTAACCATTTAGAAGAAAACAGGATTTTGAGCTAAACTTTCAATAAGAGCAGAAGACTAATATTGCTGCAGAACAATGCCCACTGATCTTATTAAGCATCGGAATTTTTTTTAAAGCAATGACATAAGTAATGACATGCCTAGCATCCCAGACTAGATTTTATTGGAGTATAGTTGACATATATATTGACATATGTAGTTGACATAACATAGTAATGTTACATTAGTTTCAGGTATTAAGACACAGTGATTGGATAAGTCTACATGTCATGCTATGCTCACCACAAGGGTGGCTACCACTTGTCACCATACAATGCTATCACCATACAACATACAAATATAGTAGCTTTGACTATATTCCTTATGCTGTACTTTTCATCCCTATGACTTATTTTATTCATTTTAATAACTGGAGCCCTGTACCTCCTACTTCCCTGTACCTATTTTGCCCATCTCCCCACCCCCCTCCCTTCCAGCAATCATCTGTTTGTTCTCCATATTAATAGATCTGTTTCTGCTTTTTGTTTGTTTACTTATTCATTTGTTTTGATTTTGGAGTTCACATATAAGTGAAATCATATGTTATTTGATTTTCTCTGACTTATTCCATTAGCATAGTACAATCTGGGTCCATCTATGTTCTTGCAGATGGCAAGCTCTCCTTCATTCTCATGGCTGAGTAATATTCCACTGTGTGTATATATACATATATATCACATCTTCTTTATCCATTCATCTGTCAGTGGCTACTTGGGTTGCTTCCATATCTTGACTCATAAATAAAGCTGCAATAAACATAGAAATGCCTATATCTTTTTGAATTAGTGTTTTCATTTTCTTTGGGCAAATAATAGTGGAATTATTGCATCATATGGTAGTTCATATGGCATTTGTCTTTCTCTGACTGACTTATTTCACTTACTATCATATCCTCTGGATCCATTCATGTTGCCAATGGCAAGATTTCATTCTTTTCATGGCTGAGTAATATTCTATTATCTATCTAGCCATCCACCTAACTAGATTACTAATTGGGGGGGGGACCTCAATGCTGTTTTCCACAGAGGCTATACCAATTTGCATCCCACCAACAGTGTGAGAGGGTTACTTTTTCTCCACATCATTGCCAATGCCTGTACTTTTTTTCTTTTTGATTCTAGCCATTCTGATATGTGTGATTTCATTGTAATTTTAATTTGCATTTCCCTGATGATGAGTGGTGTTGAACATCTTTTCTTGTGTCTGTGGCCATTTGTATGTCTTCTTTGGAGATATCTATTCAGCTCCTCTGCTCATTATTTCATTGGATTATTTGGTTTTTTGGTGTTGAGTTGTTTAAGTTCTTTATATATTTTGGATATTAATCACATATCAGATATATCATTTGCAAATATCTTCTCCCATTCAGTAGACTGTCTTTTATTTTCTTGATGGTTTCCTTCACTGTTCAAAGGCTTCTTATTTTGCTGTAGTCCCAAACATTTATTTTTGCTTTTGTTCCCCCGCCTGAGGACACATCTAGAAAAATATTGCTAAGGCTGATGTCAAAGAAATTACTGCCAATGTTTTCTTTCTTTTTTTTTTTTTCCCCTAGGAGTTTTATGGTTTCCTTCTCACATTTAGGTCTTCAATCCATTGAGTTTATTTTTGGTTATGGTATGAGTAAGTGGTCCAGATTCATTCTTTTACATGGAGCTGTCCAGTTTTCCCAGTATCATTTGTTGAAGAAACTCTTTCCCATTGTGTGTTCTTGCCTCCTGTTTTAGGCATATAACAACTGACCATATAAGTGTGGATTTATTTCTCTCAGTCTAGATTTTAACTGGTGGCACTTATGCAGTAATTCATCTGTTGTCTGCCACATAATGGGATTTAATCAATGTTCACCAAATATATGCAGGTTTCTCTGTATGTATGTATAACATGGTAACAGGTTTGGTTTGGGTAATTATGCTTTTAAATTTATTTGGGTCAATGGTGGGTATACAGATGAATTGATACTGGGCCCACAAGTTGGAGAAATGCAAAAAGAACCCTCAGCAAACCCCCCCAAAAAGGCTATAACATGCTGACCGTATACTTGCTTTGAACATTTATGTGCCAGAAAGTTTATTGAGCACCTACTGGCTGCTGGTGAAAAGATATGGGAGGCATATCTCTTTGCCTTGGCCTCAGGAAGCCATAAGAAAAATATACACAGGATTTTAAATAAGTGATTTTTGTAGATAAAAATTACTTGGATTTGGAGGCAAAGGGGACCCATTGCCCCTTTGGTGTAAAGCACCAATCCCAGTGTTAGGAATGAAAGTGAACTAGGTCATCCTGTGCACTTAGCCTTTTTAGATTGCAAGATTGAACTTCATAAAAGGAGGGTTACACAGTGACTCATAGACATATCTTTAAAAAAAGAATATATATATATATATATATATATATATATATACATCCCCTTCCCTAGCCACCATCACCATCATTCTCTGTTGGTTCTCTGGAAACCCTGAAAAATGGATCTTCACAAGGAAGCAGAACATGTGGTGGGATGGTGTAAGGACAAGAGCATGGGCTTTGAATTTAACTCAGGTGGGATTTGAATCCCCCTCATCTACTTATTAGCTCTTTGATCTCAGGAGGTTATTCCCATTCAGAACCTCTGGCCCTTGCCTTAGGAGATGAAGACACCTGCCTATGTCTCCCAGTAGTAATAAATAAGGTTTTGTCGTAAGGTGCTCGGCAGAGCAGCTGGCTCATAGAAATTCTGAGTATCTCTTCCCCCCCCGCCCCCCCCGCCGCCACCACCACATTCAGCTATCTGCCAGAGGTTCTGTTCAATGATACTAACTGTCTAGCTCTGTTTTGTACCATATGGCTGGGCTAGCCGGACAGTACAACAAACAGCCCACTTTTTACACATTTTATATTAATGAGCCGTTGACTGTGCTTCATGGCATTTAATCCTCAAAAGAATACCTTGTGGTAGCAGTAGCCTTCCCTTTGTACAAATGAGCAAACCAAGGCAAGAGGCACAGAGAGAAATCATACTAAACCTCTGGTTTGTCATCCAGTTTGCAGAGAAACTCTTTTTAAAGGGTTGACAACAGCATTACAAAACAAAGCCCTTTATTATAACCCCGTCCTTGAAAATCAAGTTGGAATGTCCCAATTTTCACTCCATCCATTCTCCTTCCTCTTGTGCTGAAAGCTTAAGTCATCTTATCTTTCTTTTTTGTTGCCTCTTTTCAATGATGCCATTCTAGGCTAGGATCGTGACCCTCCTAAGAGTCTTAACCCAACCCAGAAGGCAAGAGGACTGAACACAGAGTCTTCCATACCTGGTTCTCAGACTGAACACGCACAAAAGAGGAGGATGTCCCAGAATCCAGCCTCAGTGCCCAAGTCTATGGCCTGGGCTGTGAATTTTAACTGGCTCTTGCCTGATTGTCTGTCTTTAGTATTTAACATACTTGTCATTGGATCTCTGGTAAAGCCACAAAGGGGCTGATTTATATTCCCCACAAAGGGGCTAGAATTATGCCCTACACAGCAGGTGTGCACTGAGCTGGAAATGGTGCCATCAGCCAGGTCATTTGCAGATTACATTGAGCCCTTCCATGATTGCAATGCACTGTGGGCCAGCCTGCAGTGTCTGGTCAGTCTCCTTCCCAGCCTTCTCCTCCTAGATTCACAAAGCCCAGTTTCAACTAATTCTTAATAATGCAATTAAATTTTTGGAAACCAAAGCCGAGTTTCATATTTAAATGTTGACTTTCAGCACACAGGAAAGGTTGGCCAAAAGCAAGACTGACTGAAGATTTTGGCAAAGAGATTAATTGGGATTTTCCATTCTCAGTAAAGCTGCATGTGTTAACCCACAGGTAATACTCTGTCCTCAGGGGTTCCCAAGGACCAAAGAGCAGGCAAACCATGAAACTGAAAACCAACATGCCTCATAGGAAATTGTTCTCAAAAAAAAAAAAGTCAAGTAGAGACAGACTTGAACTGTTTCCTCTACTGAAATGTAACAACACTTACCTCTCAGGGCTGTTGTGGGGATGAAATTAGAACATATATGAACAGGCTAGCACAGGGCCTGGCTCAGGGTAGGAGTGATGGATGTATTTACTTGCTAATACTTCAGTCCACGAAAAGGCACTTATCTGTAGCTAAATGACCAGATTTTGAACCTCAAGCTATAGCTATCAGCCCAGCTGGTGCCTTCCCAGTCTGAGTCCCCGTTTACTCCTCTTTCTAATTAGAATAATAATCCTGGCTTCACAGGGTCATGAGGAGAAGCACATTCAGGAAAGGCTGAAGAAGTTCTCTGCAAACTAGACAGCTTCCTAGACAAAATAAAGTACTGTTACATGTACACCTCATCTCTGGGCCATTCTTTTAACTCTTCTCTGTCTGGAATATCCTCCTTCCCTATACCCCTTCTCTTTAACCCGCTGTAACTCCTAACCTTACCTGTGTGGAAGTTTTGCCCTTCATTTGTAAGGCAGTACAGCATCACAGCTAAAGGCAAAGACTTAAATCCCTAGGGTTCAAATCCCAACTCTGCTGCTTGTTAGCTGCTCGATCTTAAGTAAGTTACTTGACCTTTCTGTACTTCAGCTTCCTGGCTGTAAAGTATGGATGACAATACCATCCCTTTTACAGGGCTAAATTAAGTAAGTTCACAAGAGTGAACATGAATGTATTAAAACAGTACATACTAAGGACCATATATATCTAGTTTTCATTATTTCAAAGCTATCCTTATACTTTTGATGTTTATGTCAAGAATACTTTCATTATCTTACATTCTTCTGTTTTCTTGTTTTTTTTTTTTAAATTTATCTATTTTCTTTAGAGAGATAGAGAACAAGGGGAGGGGCAGAGGGAGAGAATCTCAAGGAGATGCCCCACTGAACATGGAATCTAACACAGACTTCAATCCCACAACCCTGACATCATGACATGAGCTGAATTCAAGAGTCAGATGTTTAACTGACTGAGCCACCTAGGCACCCCTACATTATTTTATTATGATGTTCAAGTTCTACCCCTCCGAGAAACTTTCCTAGATCTCTTGGTTTGAAGCAATCATGTTCCCATGGTCAATCAAAATAAACCGGTTGCTGTTTAGTGATAGCCCTTATCATTGTGTGTTTGTCGATATTGCTCTCCTGCACTGGTCTTAAAGCCCTGAGTGACAGAGGTTTCCTCTTGCACCTCTGTACATACGGTCAATGTGCATTAAATATTTACTGAATTGATGAAAGGTATGCAAATGTACACCTAAATATACTGGATAAGAGCTAATAACAATGCCCATATAACTGTATTTTAAAGGCTAAACATGACTGCAACCTTTTAACACACATAGTATGTGCTTAGTAAATGTATTTCTTCGGAAGGATGGAAAGATTACTAAAGGTAGGTTGAGTCTAACGAAAGGCTTCCATGGATTGGGTCCCTCTCATTGAAAACATGTATTAAATGGGTAAGTCACTCATCCTAGGAGCCAGGGCTGAATTAGGATACCAAGGAGAAGAAAAGTAACTCTTGAAATTCAGGCACTCATATTCAAGAGGAGAGAAAGTCCAGCTGCTAAATAATCACAGGGGCTGTGGGCACCAAGCTGCGTAGGATGGAGCTTCACAGGGACATCCCTTCAGCCCCTTGTCACTGCTCTAAACCTTAGACTTCCTCGATATTAAATTGCACAGGTATGTCCACTGGAATGGCGGCACCTTCTTTTTCAGTAAGTAGGGAACCAGGAGAAAAGGTTCTATGTTGGGTGCCTGGGTGGCTCATTTGGTTGGGCAGCTTCCTTCGGCTTAGTTCATGATCCCCGCATCCCACATGGGGCTCCCAGCTCCATAGGGTGTCTGCTTCTTCGTCT
Source organism: Mustela nigripes (assembly GCF_022355385.1). Lineage (NCBI taxonomy): Eukaryota > Metazoa > Chordata > Mammalia > Carnivora > Mustelidae > Mustela > Mustela nigripes. The sequence goes on from NC_081558.1 coordinate 109,877,519, forward strand.
GACCTTCTCCCCTCTCATGCTCTCTCTCACTGTCTCTCTCTCTCTCTCTCAAATAAATAAAATCTATTTTTAAAAAAAAGGTTTTATGTTGGCTAAAGGAAGAGGGGAGCAAATTAGTAATGAGCGTGGGTGGATCACATGTGGCAGGTGAGACTATAAGGTAGAGGAGGTGACACCATGAGTCATACCAATAGAGCTATACAGATTTCTTAGTCTCAACCATTTTGATGTCAAATGTTGACAAAGCAATGTAAAATAAACCAACAAAAGTGCTAATCCCGAAGGAAGAATTAATCTATCACTAACTCTACTTCCACCAATAGCTTTATTTCTTTAACTTCCTATTTGCTATGGGATCAGAAGTGAGTTTGGACTGGAGTATCTCTAAGGGTCATTCCACCTTTACTGGCTTTTTATTCTATTTTTCATGCCTGGCCTGATATGAAAACCAATCCTTTCTCCCAGCTTTAAATACTATGTCTATTTTGACGAATCCCAAATTTGTATCTTCAAACCAGACCTATCTTTTGGGTTCAGATCTTGCATATCCAGCTCCCTACCTTGACATCAGAGACACCTCAGACATACGATGTTCAAAACCAAATTCTTGATTCCCAACAACTGCCATGCAGAAACTTTTACTTTGCAGTGTTTCAACTCAGGAAATGGAAACACCCACCCAACTGCCCAAACCAGAAGCTTGGGATTTGTTCTTAGTAACCCTTCTCTTCCTTACCCCGACTCTTGATCAATCCAACCTTTCTTTCAATCTTGTCAATTCTACCCTCAACATATACCTCAAACTTTGCCCACCTCTCCACCTACACTGCCATCTCCCTTCCTCTCTCACCACAACTCCTACTGTAGCTCTTAAAGAATCTACTCTCACCCCTTTCTAATGCAACTTCCACGTGATAGTAGGGATGCTTTTCTCAAAATATAAATCAGATCATGTCATCACCTAGCCTAAAAAACTGAAGTGATTTCTCAATATACTTAGAATAAACTCCCAATTCCTACCCATGGTCTACAAAGTCCCCTGTGGTTTAGCTCCTGTTTCTCCCTCCAAATCCATCTTCTACCAGTCTCTCTGTTTATGCCATGCTGGCATCTTTCAGGTCTCTGACCATGCTGGAGATTTAGAGGGCTGTTTGACCTCTGTTCACTCTGCCCAGTACACTTTACCCTTCACTCTTGGCCTTCTTTTTCAGCTTAAAGCCTACTTTAATAGAGAGGCTTGTACCCTGCGCAAATGATGTCCTTCCCCCACCTCATGGTACCATACATATTTCCTGCATTTCAGTTATCATATTTTATAGTAAATATTTTTGTGCAGATTTACTTGTGTGATGTTTGTTTCCTTGACTAGACTATGGGCTCCTCCGGGGACAAGTTTGTCAATGTTCTTTGTATATGCAAAGTCTAGCCCAGTGCTTAGCACACAGTAGGTACTGAATTTGTAATTTTTGTGGTTGCATATTGATCAGACCTGAAAATATCAACAATGCTTATCCCATCCTAAAAAGGTCCAGCCAAATGGGTGATAAAATAATGAAATATATCTGACTATGTTCTGTTTCTTCAAACTTTTTAGTTCTAGAACCTTCCAGCACTCTTCCATTTTCTTACTAAAACTTTCCAGTTTGGGGAGTTGAGATGAGAAGTATTTTGGTGTTATGTTTCTTTGCTTTGCCTCCCTCCCCTCCCCAGACACATTTAGTTTTGTGCAGGAATGTTGCTTCTACAGGTATGGTTGGGTGCGAGGTGTTGGGAACAGGAGGGGTGGAAAGGGAAAAAAAAGGAATCGTATGGGGGAGGTGGCTGCCCTTGCACAGCTTGGACATCGTCCCAGCTCACCCACGTTGGAGTTTTTTTTTAATGCCATATACATCCAGTATTCTCCTCTTCCCACCTCTAGGAATCCAAAAATAAATGAGCTGTTGATCAAGGGCTTGGTGCTGGCAAAACTGGCAAGTATGGGCAGACAGGCTCCCAATTCTAGAAGTTTCCTCTTGCCACTACCACCCGCTGCCCCTGGCCCTCTCTTGAGATCCTTGAGCACCTATTTCTACTAAGTCCACTGGGTATTTCGTTCCATGTAGGTCCCTATTGTTATAGACTGCAGGAACCAGGATATGGGCTTTTGAATAGTTCTGACTTTAACAAAGGTCTGTTGCTTCATCTGCTGAATTATTGCTTCGTGCAGTTATTAGAATGAAGGCCTTACTTCTCTCCAGCACCTGTGCTCCTATTTTCTCTCTTCCCTAACAAGAACAACTTGCTACAAATCCCTTTTGATATTCACCTCATCATTTATGGATCCACTCTGCATTTGTTATGGAGATGGGAGGGCTAGATGCAGGGATTCTCTTAGGAGGATGTCACTGGCCCAGGGCTCCCCCTGTCACTCAGGTCAAGCCTTTGGTAGAAAGTTATCAACCATCTTGTTGTAGTAACTCACCCATCAACTCAATTGCTTGAAAAATGTATAGAAATCCACCTTGTTGATGCTAGAAAACAGCCCTGATTCATTTGGACTTTGATTATATCTTTTGCTAAGATTGAAGTTAACTCGAAACAAATGATTTTTTCCATTTGGGTGCAGGGGAGGAATAAGGAGGGGCTAAGGTAGAAGGAGGAGTAAGAAAGAGGAAGAAGGTACTGAAAAGGAGGATCTAGTACTGGATTTCAGTTCCCACTACTGGGAAAAGGTTCGTTTCCAATTCTGCATTTCAAGAACAAAAAGACTTTCTGATGATCTTTTTTATTCTTTTTGGATCAGTATGAATCCTTAGCAGTTAATTTATGTCTTCCTGAACTTAAAAGGTTAAAATATTTTGGGAAGTGAAATGAATATATTTAAGGATGGTTACAAAGTCAAGGCAGAACACTTTAAATCACTGTTCCCCAGACATAATCTGAGTCACAGAATCTGTTAGGGAATAACCTGAAGGCTTTACTTAACTATGATAGTTCACTCATTAGTTTGTCCATTCATTCAACATTCAGCAACTACTTTGACCTGTGCACTGTAACATCCAAAGTACTTTCCCCCACCCCATTGTCCTTAATTCTCACGAGAACCCTGTAAGGTAGTCCTTTAACAGAAATTACCAGTTTAGAGAACAAGAAACCGAGACCCACAGAAGTTAGTCAGTTATGGAACTTTAACTGGAACCCAGATCATTAGACTTCGCATCAGATTCTCTTTCAGTTCTACCTAACTCGAACTTAACCAGCATTTCTTAAGTGAGCAATGTGTTGGGCACAAGTGTCGGAAAACAAAAATGAAATACTCTTACCCTTGAGGAGCACCTACCCTATTGAAGAAAGGCAGAGATCGAGGCAGGGGTGTGGGATGAGGTAAGTGCATGGGTCCTCGGAGTCTGGTGTAGAAAATGGTTGTAGGAGGCAAGACTGGGAAAACTTGGAGGGACTTAAGCACTTGATTTCTCGATTTGCCATCACCACCACCAATTTTTCTTAATCTGTCATCATCAAGTATGGCTTTTATTACTATCAGAAGTTATCTTTTTCTGTCCCCACTTTCTTTTGAATATTTGGCTAGCATTGTAGTGCCAGTGTCTCCAGGGAGTAAGGTTATTCTTGGTACCCTGAAGTTTCCTCATTGAATGCTGCTGGGCTAACTAATGGTAAGACTGCTGCAATCTTGTCTGGTGGTGTTATGCGTGTATCATTATATCCAATCCATCCTTGCCTGGCCACAAAGAGGAAACGGTTACAACCACTGGCAGATAGGCCCAACCCTGGTTGGGCTGGGTCTTGGTGACGACAGTGCTATGGAAAGTGGTCTGGATGCAGGGCTGGCAGCTGGAGAGATCATCTACCCATTTATCACACAAAGATCTGGGATGGCCAGAGCGAACTTGGGCTTAGAGTGAAGCAGGCATCAAGGTGTATTAGGTGTGCAGTTCCTGCTAGGGATGCTGTTGGGTTCTGACATCCAGGCTGCAGATGTTACTGGAGGCTGTGTGCTCTGGGAGAGGATGATGCTGGATGATATGACCATTCATGGTGGAGCCTGTCAGTTTCAAGAAGATACAAAAATCAGGTCCAGGCAAAGCTCTGGCCTGCAGACTGAACCTAGCTATTGATCGTGGTGGTGAAGATAGCCAAGGCTCTGTATGTGCCCAGGCTCATGGGGATCTTCCCACGTTGGGTATTGGGTACACTGAGATGTCTGGGTTATTTCTGTTCTAACCAATATGGGGTGAAAAATTCAGAGAAAAGAACTGCCGAAGTGGGGGATATGAATGCCCACACTGATGGCAGAGTGGGAGGTAGGACACAGCATCTGAGAAGAAGCCACAGAGTTTTGTTTGGTTCAGAGTCAGGACATACTTGGGGCCCTGTCCCGGCTTGGGGACTATCTTTTGTATGACCTAAAGCAAGTTTTAGTACTTTTCTGAGTTTCTGATGATTCAGTAGGTTCTGTGCCCCCTGGAGTATCAGATCATATTCATATTGGTTTCCGAGCATCTAATGCAGTGTCTCCTTCACAAGAGACGGTCAGTGAACTTGCGCAAATGGGGTGAGTAGTGTGAAGAAGGACATTAGTTTCAGGGGAGTGGGGCTTCTGAGAAGCATGGTCCTCACCCTCACCCCCTTGATTCTGATGTCTACCCCCATGCCCTTTACCAAAAATCAGTGATTCAAATAATAATATACTTCCCAAAGTTCCTAATAGATTGTGATTCTCCGAAGGAAAAAAAAAATGTTTTGCTTTAGCATTCACTAGTCAAACCTGTTATAAAAATCAAAAATAAATGGCCAGTAGCCCCCAGAGAACTCCAAAAGGCAGTTTGTCCACCAGGAAAACTCTGGGGGTGGCCTCAGAGAGACACCAAAGTAACAAGAAAACCTCTTGACATTTGCTGATGCTCTGAAACACCAGCAAACAGGAGAAGCACACTAAGACCCAGGGGGCAGGGATAGATAAGAGATTTACAGATCACCTCATCTCATTTAGGTTAACGTGCTCCGCATGGGTGCTGTTTGTTGTTGCGGAGACAAGTGTCTCCCAGAGTGAAAGGTCTTCTCTAAGAGTGAATGCTCTGTTCTCACTTTTGCTATAGGTCCTAAAGATGTGGACAGCATTAACTTTAGGCCAAACATTGAAGACCTGTGAATTAAGCAACTAATTGCATTTAAAAGAATTCACTTAGGGCTTTTCAGTGTCATAGGTGTGGTTGTGAGATAGGGAGATAGATAGATAGGAAGAAGATGGATATCAAACTAATATATAAACATTACATAATTTAGAAGATAAAAAAATAAGGGAGGAGAAAAGCATTCAAAATCCTACTACCCTAAGACAACCAAACTATTTGTTTATTGTGTATTCTTGTTTATATCCCATTTATTTTCTATGAAGAGTATTTTTAAACATAGTTATAATATGCCATATATATATATATATCCTACTTTTCACTTTATTTATTACCATAAGTATCTTCCAATTCCAATTTTTAAAAATTAGATTACACTTCATCATTCTCCACCCAACACCTTTTCTCTCAAGTCAGTCACAATGGGACATGGAGGCTGTGCGTATTTGTTGTTGTTAGATATAACACTTAGATACCTATATTCATATAACGACTTTGACCCTATATGTTTGAGTTTTTTCCTGTATGTTGTATGCACCTCAAAGATGGGTTCCTAGAAGTAGAATTACTAATTCAAAGGGCTGAACTTTGATTCTTGAGACATGTGACCCAATGGATCACTGAAAGAGTCATGCTAACCAAAATATAGTACGACAGGATTCAATCTCACTGAATTTCACCAAGAATTATTTAAATGTCAGCCTCCACAGTGGACATAAGTATTGGTCCAAAGATTTTATAGCCACTTAGCAGAGAGGTTGATAGATGTGGGAAAAGATAGGAAAAAAAGGAAGAGACACTTAAAACTCAAGTAGTGCATGGGAACTAGACACCATTGGTAACTGACAACTGGTTAGAAATTAATGAGGCATTACTGAAGTAATGTACATCAATGTAATAGCAGCTTTCAGCTTTCCAGAGTGGATACAGCTGCAAAATAAGTGATTCAGGGTGGACTTGTTGATGGGAATCAACTCTACCACTAATTTTGGGGGTTGTCTTTGCAAACCATTTGTCTCTCTGGACCTTTCAACTACAGAACTAATAGGCTGAAGGCTGAGGAGAGTTTAGATTATAGTGTCAAATCCAGATGATGAAGACAAAGTCACAGAGTCATGGGTCCAGTCAGTTATTTCCCCTTGACACCCAGAGTTACAACTCTGATGAGATCAACAGTTCTATCAGAGCTGTACAATGAAATGGCAGACATCCCGGGAAGCTCTTGGGGCTCCTCCCAACCTCAGTTATGAATCTGAAGTTCTGTATGCCCCATTTGGACTGATGGTAAAGATTCTTCAGGGCCTTGTTTTCAAGAGAATCTCCACAGGAAAATGTTGAATAAGCAGATCAGGGAGGTGGCTTGAGTCATCGACCACCATAACGACATTTGGCCTTTGGTGCCTCCCTAGTGCTCTCCATCCAGATGATGACACACAAAAATTAGCCATACTGCTTTCAATTTAGTCAACTGAAAGAATAAAGGCAAGTTCCCTCATTGTCCGGACTCTGTTTTGCAGGCAGGACCTCTCAGATTTCAAGAGAATCCTGGGGCACTTTTTGGAGGCTTCTAGTATGGGGGGGGGGGGAGAGAAAGAGAGAGAGGGGTTATATATATGTGTATGTGTATATACACATACACACACATATATACACACACACACACACACATATATATATATACACACACACATACACATATTTGTGGTTTTGTAACATAAAAACTGTGAAGATAGTACAGAGAACAATCCTGTACCCAGTTTCCCCCATTACTAACATTTCACCTTAGTATGGTACTTTTGTGACAATTGATATTCACACAATATGATTAACTAAAGTCCATCATGTATTCAGATTTGTTTAGATTTACCTTCTGTCTTTTTCCATTAAGTACCACTTTACATGAAGTTATCATGTCTCCTTAGGCTACTCTAGGCTATGGCAACTTATCAGCATTTCCTTGTTTTTGATGACCTTGACAGTTTTGAGGAGTACTGGTCAAGCATTTTGTCCGACGCCCCTCTACTACAATATGTCTGATGTTTTTTCATAAACAGACTGGGGTATAGGGAAGACCACAGAGGTTATGACCCATTTCACCACCTTATATCAAAGGTACATACAATCAACATGGTTTATCATTATTTGTTTGGTTGGTTGTTCATGGTTTATCGTTGTTGATATTGACCTTGATGTCCTGGCCGCTGTAGTGTTAGTCTGGTTTCTCCATATAAAATTACCTCCCCCTCTCCCCTTATTATACTATGCTCTTTGGAAGCAAGTCACTATGCCCAGCTCACACATAAGGAGAGGGGAATTATACTCTCCTTCCTTCAGGGGAGAGCATCTACATAAATTATTTGGAATTCTTCGGCATGGGAAATTTGTCTCTTCTCTTCCATTTATTAATTTTTCCCATAATTTATTTATATCTGTGTAAATGTGTAGGCATTTATTTTATACTTCAGGTTATCATCTAATATTATTCTATCTTGTCACTCAAATTTTGCAGCTTTGCCCCTTGGAAGCTCTTCAGGTGGTGCCAGTGTCTCTGAAATATTCCCCAGCAATGTATGGACTTTTGTGTACTTGTTTGGTGTCTTTTTCTCCCCCTCCCCCCCCCCCTTTTTTTTTTAGCAAATCCTTATTTTATGGTACAATCTGGGTATTAGGTGTGTTCATTGCTACTGTGGCTTCATTGCTTCTAGTCCAAATATATTTTAAAATTTACATTTTAAACAACAACATACACAGGTTCCAATATAATCACATGATTCAGGACAACTCTAGATTTAGTAATAGTATGAAATCTCGGCACCATGAGAGACTGGGAGGGCTCCTACACTGGGTCCTGCAGCAGGATCCGCACACAAAACTTACATGTGAAGGTCTTCTTGTGCACCACTAGAACTGAAGCAGAACCTCAGTGGAGAACATATCAGAAGTCCAACTCTGAGGCCTGCTCTGAATGTAAGGCCACACCAAATGGCTCTTTTGCAGGGTTGCACACCCTATATCCTCTTTCCATGATGAGCTATGGAAAACAACAACAAACCACAATGATTATAGAACCAGGGCATCAGAATTCTAGATTGGCTCTGCCAGCGATTCAGTGGATGTGGAAATGCCTTCTGTCTGGGCCTCAGTGTCCAATTGCATACTATCATTAACATTGGATTGGATGTTTGCTAAGGACCCTCCCACTTCTAGCACATTATAACTCAGGAGTTCTATACTGAGAGTGTAATTGACTCCATGTCTCCGTGTACATGGACAGCAATATTTCAGAGGGCCTAAGCCAAAGGAGAAACGGTGGTGGTAGGATGTGACTGCTAATGATTAAGGGCTGTTTTATTACTTCCTGAGGATGCCAAGGTCTGACAAAGACCTTATTTCATCTAGACAGTTGGGTCTGAGAAGTTTAGACCTTTGTCTTAAAGAACAGAGATCAAAAAAATATAGGAAATACTGATTGGAAGTATCTCTTTCATTGTCTTCAAGTTTGTTCTGGAAGATCAATGGTTTTTTGTTTGTTTGTTTTTAGTTTTTTTTTTTTTTTTGGTAAGGGCAAACTCCTCATCTGTTATTTCCTCTAACTTCAAATCATTACTTTTAAGGCAGTTATGGCTGAATTACCTCTAAGTTTCTTACTAGGAATCTCTCTCTAGGTTTTTTTTTTTTTTTCTTTCCTTCCTTTGTGTGTGTATGAATGTTAGGACATATTTTTCATATCCACATGGGGCCCAGTGGTTTAAAGACTGCCCAGTTTACAAGTGTCATCTCTTTCCTATCATTGACTGGGACAGTTTCCAAAAACAAACAGAAGGCAAAAAAAAAAAAAAAAAGAACGATAGTGCTGAAAAGACACTTGGGAACTGTCACAACTGATTATGAATGCTGGAGAGCAAAGGTACAAGGTCTTAGAACCTGTCTCTTCCAACTCAACATCAAAAATCTTCAATTGGTTTTTGGACCCACTCAGCAAAACCCCAGACTTTGGTCTACAATTGGTTAAAAATTGATAGAGGTGAGGATTCTGGGACTGCCTTCTTTACTTAGAAGTTTAAATTTTAACCCCTTCCCCCATGCCAGGTACACATATGATACAGCTCCTTTCCATTGCCCCCCCATCTTAAAGTTATATAAATATGTATTTGGATATAAAGGTATAGAATTTAGAACAGAGACACGTCGTGCAAATCATCGGAGTTATTTCTTTGCAAGGCTGAGGAAACTGAGTCCTGACAAGTGGTTTTGCTCTCCATAAGGGAGTTACAGGCAGGACTGTAATTAGAAGCCAAGGTTTTTTTGGCAACAAATCCAGGTTTGTTTTTTTTTTTCTTCCTACCTCACACCATGCCCCTGTGGAGTTTCGTGTTTGTGTGCATGTGTGTGGGTTTCTGTATGTACCTATGTTACATAGACACGGACATGTAGGAAACATGCACCGAGCATCTGTAGTCTGACCTCAGGGAGCGGTGTAATGACTCGAATTTCAGGCAGCTGAAAGGTTTCTGCGGGTGGAGGGTGAAATAAACAAGAAAAGCCACTGTGGAGATGTGAATGGAAAAGTACCGAAGCGCTCCCTCCCTCCGCACATTCTTCCGCTCTCCAGCTCTGCCTGCCAGCGAGCTGGCTTCAGATAGGCTTCTTCAGGGTCAGGTGTACAGAGGGCGGTGTGGAGAAGAAGGGGGAAAAAATGCAGGCACAACACGCAAATCAAGTTTTTCCACTTCTAGCCTTAGGTAGTAAAGACAGCTAAGTACAGGCAGGCAGCCGCAGGGAGGGTGGGCCAGCTACCCAGAGTTTACAAACACTCAAGTGCTTTCCTCTCTTCATCCCTTCCTGGTCCAGCTGCTGCTTTTCTTCATGCTAGAGTTTCATAGGAAGTGAAAACCCTGCTATTCAAAACAGTGATCCAATGCAATAAACAAATGATTAGGCACGCCCCCCCCCACTTCTCTATTTTAAGCTCCTGATATTTATTTCCATTTTTAAAAAGTGAGAAAAGTGTGGAAAATCAGTGTTTTGGGGGGAAAGTCTGAGCTAGGCTAGAAAAGGTTTCTAAAGAAAAAAAAAAGTCTCAGAATAAAACAGGCTGAAAGCAGGCAGCATATGGATCAAAATTAAACGTTGACACTTCTTTTTCAGAAGGTAGTAGCTGGAAATCATCTTCTGTTTTTTTCTTTTATTGTCTCGAAACTTTCTGCTCAATTTCTGTAAAATATACCAAGAAATCTCCTTTCTCCAAGGATAATATAGGGAGCGTGTCTACAATAACTGTAAATGAAGCATTTGAGAGAAAAGGAATAGGTAAAATTTTCTGCAGCAGGTGGACAGCACCACCCACACCCAACAGAAGTAGTGTCGAGTACCACAGCTTAGGTGACAAACATAACCAAACCCAAATGTCCATCAAAACTCAATAGTAGCATCATGACCAGGAGTTCGTTTTGAAGACCAATTTACAGTTAACTAGGAAGCCAAAGCAGCCTCGCTTTCCCCAATTCTGCCAGAAAAACAGGACACCCTCCTCTAAAGCCAGGCTGTCAGATCACCCTCATTCTGTGAAATGACGCAGGACCATCAAACGAGGACCCATTTTCAGGTGTGTCCTGGGGTCACACATGCCTGGGGTCATACATGCTCACACACACAGGGGGGGAGTTGTATAATTGATTACAAGGTTCTTTCCCATTCTAAAATCTATAATTCTGAGATGTGATAGTTGAAAGATATACCAAAGTACCAGAAGTTCCTGACAGGTGAAACCGACTTCCTGTTTGGAGCCCCCTTGAAAAGAGGACAAGACAGTATTTATTCCAAGGACAGCTTCCTTTTCATCTATGACTGAATTGTGGGGAACTGGATGCAAAATCTGTCCCTTTCCTTAAATAGATGTAGTATTAGGACCAGGCTATTTTATTTGTAACAAAGCTTATATTTACCCAGCAGCTGCGTTCAGGAACCTAGTACTATGCCCAGTCCACTGGGCAAAGGGAATGGCCTGGTCCTCTGTTCTGAGTATTACTAGCCAGTGATCATTAAATAACAGGACTGGGTGATACATGGTCCCTCTGAGTCTGCAGAAATCACTCATAAGACCCCAGACACAGAATCACTCTTTAGAGCTTCTTAAGGTTGATTTAAAAGAATTTGAATATATTCAAGTCAATCCTTTCTTTAATCCTGTAACATAGCACTGCTGGAGTAAAGGAGCCCACACAGTGATGCCAACTGGCTACTGATGGGGAGAGATCAAGAATGAGAGAAAGGAGGACAATGTGGAAGAAATTCAACTGATATAAAATCCGACAGTTATGTTCCCAGGATTTGAAAGGAGATTGAGAGACGGGTGCACAATTTTCCTCACTGTTCATTCGGTAGAGAGAAAGGGATCTACCTAAAGTCTCTATCTTTCGAATATTTTCAATTTTTTTTCCTTTTAACAGTGCCCTTCTGATCAATTTCTTTCAATGTAAACACTGATTTGGTTAAAAAAACAAAACCAAAAAACCACCATCATAGAAATGTGGGACTTTGGCACTTGGTTCCAGAAATAATGTGTTGAGAAGGTTTGAGTTCCGTGGTGGTGGGGTTAATTATCTATAAACTAGACCTGGTGGGTTTTCCTTCCAAGGGCTGCCTGCAAAGAATTAAAAAGGTCTGAGGTGCAAGAAGGGTGAATTCCTTCCCAGCCCCCATTCTGGCTAGTTCTACTGCCAGTGGGAGCAGATTTCCCTCTGCTCTGCAGCGCCCCCACGGGGCTAAGATTGGAGTGGCAAAGAGAACGCAGGAGGGACAAACCGTGTTTAAGGTTGGGGTGGTGGGGGGCGATGGCAAGAGACCAATGAGGCACGGTGGCAACTTTGATTAGAAAAGTGACTAAAAATCATAAAAGTAACTCCATCATAGGATCAATAACAGAGCAGAGCCATATATTTCACATTCCAAACCCTATACAGATACACCTGAGAAACCTTGAAGTTCTTCCTACTCTCAAAGACAGAAAAAATATCACACATGTAAATGCACAGAGAAAATCGCTTTGGCAAAATCGGGGTATCGTTTTGAATCCAGTGGAATTCATTTAAAACTCTGAAAAGGGAGGGGAAGGAGACAATAAAAAAGCAGATAGTCCGCCTTCTGGCAGAATGAATCTGCACTTGACAATATCATGTGTCTTTGGGGGTAAAATGTTCATTTCAACAACAGTGACAGGATTAGGCCTATGTATATTTTTCAAAAATCCTTTACAAGACAGGCTTTTCTGCAGAGGCTGCAGTAATCCATCTGTCAATAAGTATTAAAATATTCAGATTTCATAGGAACAGACACTTAGGCATATTTTCTAAGCTCCAGAACTTGCGGAAAATAATCAACCCCTTTGGACCTCTTCTGGATCTAAAATTCCCTACACTGCCTTTTAAAGGTGGTGGCGGCGGGAGGGGTGCACTGACAATAACATTTTCAGCAACAGATCTGAACTTCTTACGGACTTTTCCAGGGAAAGAGATCCCAGATATCCCAAGAAACAGCCCATAATCTTTCGTAGCTCTGCTCACCTCTCCATTTTAAACCCAAATTTGAGGTTGGGAGAGGTAGAGTATTTTGGGACATATCTTTTTTGGAAATTAACAAGTGCAGAAATTTTGTGGAACCTTTAAGAACTCATCTGTAATTTAATGAGTCGCCTGAAGGACTCTCAAAGCCAAGGCTCAGAACAGCATGACCTTTGAAAGCTGCTTCTGGTCCAAACATTTTGGGTTAATTCTTGAGGAATCTGAAATATTATTTTCCCCTCACACCCTTTTTTTAAGAGAGAGACATAAAAGAAACAAGAGTCTCCCTCATTCGGGGATGAGTAGGAGGGGAAAAAACCCCAACCAACATTTAAATAGGGAAACTGGCAGTTCTGAATAAACAAACCAAGGCCCACAGTGAAATGATTCCGCACTGCATTTGCCTTTAAAAAGAAAGGAAAGAAGGAAGAAAGAAAGAAAAGAAAGAGTTCCCCCCACTTCTCCTCCTCCTCCTCCCAAGTGAGCTCCGGAGCTAAGGAGCCTGTGCTGCGTGCCGCGCGCTGTAGTTGTAGCACAGGCTGTTCTAAACACACGCAGTATCTGTGATACTGGCACGGCAGGCCTTTAGAATTCCCTCCGGCTGATCTCTTAAACACAGACAGAAGAGATTTTTTTACAACGACCTTGAAACGAGCCGGGGGGTGGGGGGAGCGCGGGGGATCGAGATCTTAAGAAAAAGCAAAACACAAACATGTATTTGGTTCACCTAATTCGGTAGAACACACGCGTACACATACCCAAATACACACACGTTTCTTTCAACAAGAAATGTCCTAACAGTCAACAATAACAGAAAGAGTAAACCCACCACTTGCTGTCCTGGAAAGAAACAAACCAAACCAAAACAAATCCTTTGAACATGTCCCTCAAGTGCAGGAGAGCCTCCTCTCAATAAAAAAAAAAAGTCCAAGGGAAAAAGAAAATTGCACCCCTCCCCCCCAAAAAAGTGGGGGTTGGGATTGTTATATGCGATCAAAAATTGAAGCCGCTCTCAATAGTCTCAATATTAAAATAACACATCTTCTTTAAAGCGCTTGAGCGATTAGAGAGTGGGGGGGGGGAAAGCACACACACACAAAACAAAATCCAACCGACGCGGGATCCTAGTATTTACGTAACACCACAAACTTGCAAAAGGCAAAAATCAGAAGAAAAAAATCCGAAAATCATCAAAATACAACCACCAAAAAAAGAAAAAAAAATCCCAAGCCACCACATCAACAAGGAAAAAAAACCAACAAAACAAAACCGAAAGACGTCCCAAATAAAATAAAGCAAATGAACCCACCGAAAACTGCTTGGCAAATATTTTTCTCGTGGTGCCTAATATTCTAGCTGGAAAGAGCTGTGGTGTTTATTGTTTTTTTCTCTTACTCGCCTCTAAAGCTACTATATATAACAGACTTTTTCCAACGGGTCGAACCTCTCTCTCCCTTTTGTGTATTTAGCTCGAGTAGCTGAGTTTATGGGTAAGAGAGGAGGAATTAGCCCCAGACCCCGGGAAAGCAAAGCGCACTCCCCCTCTTATGTCACCGAATAGCAAATTAGTTCTCAGAATTCCAGAGGCCGAGCTTTGCTACAGCGAAGACGCCGACGTCACAGAGGGGGTGCCCACGTGACGCTGGCGGAGCAGACTGTACCATCGTGCGGGGCCCCGGGAGGGAGGGACGCCGTCTGGCCCCTCGAGCCTCGAACCGGAACCTCCGAATCCGAGACGCTCCGCAGCTGAGGACCTCGAAATCTTCCGGGAACTGGAAAAATATTGTGGCTTTGAGGGCTTTCCATGGGCTAAGAGAGGCAAAAGTCCCGGAGAGCTGACACCGAGTCCTCCCCTGCCTCGTAGCAGTGGTAAAGTCCGCAGCTCAAATTCCGAGAATTGAGCTCTGTTGATTCTTAGAACTGGGGTTCTTAGAAGTGGTGATGCAAGAAGTTTCTAGGAAAGGCCGGACACCAGGTGATTATTGCTGTTGCTGCTGCCGCTGCTGCTGCTGCCGCCGCCGCCGCTGGTGCCGCTGGTGCCGCTGCCGCCGCCGCTGCTCATGATCATTATTTTACCTTTTAATTCTTTTTTTTTCCGCTCTTGCCAAATGCTTTGGCTCCAAGTTTCCTATGTGTATCTATTGATATAAATGTATATATTTATTTATTCTAGCTGTCAGGTGTTAAAATAAATGCCGAAGATTAGTCCCACGTCTCTCCCACTCTAGGATATAGATTTTTATATATTTGTTATTTTATTCTTGTTGTCTTTGAGTGAATCGGCCGGTTTGGGGAGGCTTTTGCCACCCTCCCTTGTGTTGTTTTGGTTTTGGAAAAGGAGGTGGAGGAGAGGAAGGAGGGGAATTAGGGGGCGGCCGGAGCCGAGAGGACGAGACAGTGTTTGGGGGGTGCTCCGGGCAAGTCTGGGGGCTGTCTGGCCCCAGACGACGGAGAGGACGCGCGCTCGCGCTCTCGCTCTTTCTGCTGCTGCTTGCGTACGGCTTGTGATCTCGCTGGATTCGGGCGGCTGTGTTTTTTCCCTCTTTTCTCGCTTGCAAACTGCCTTCCTCGCTCCCTCGCTCCTGCCTCCTCTTCCCTCCCTCCCTCCTCCTTTCCCTCGCCTCTCCTTCCTTCTCCTCTCCCGTCCTTCTCGGTGACTCCGGGAGGCGAGGAGGGAGGCTGCCCGCTCGCTCGCCCCGCTGGCTCCCTTCCACCGGCCTCGCTCCTCTAGATTCCCTGCCTCCGAGCCGAGATTTGGGAGGAAAAATGCAAGCGAACTCCTCCGGTTTTGTTTTTCAAACCCCCCCCCCCCCTTAAGCCCAGTTGAAGTATCGTTTCTACTATTTCCTTTTAGATCCGCGGTCTTCCTAACGAGATCTGAGTGTTCTGGTGTCCCCTTTGGTGGACCCCTTTGGTGTCCCCTTACCCTGTGTTTGGGGGAGGTTTAGCTTGCCTGGGGGCGGGGATGTTGAATACTTTGAAAATTATTCTTTCTTGGTTGCAGTCGAGGGAGTCGGGAACCCCCGCGCGCTCCCTCTCCTCATCCTGAGGGGAGAGACTGGTGGCGGGACAGGGATTTGGGGGGTGGGTGGCAAAGGGGTGCGCGTTTGCACCTGCGGTGCGGTTTAGCGTGCGGGGACTCTGGGAACCTTCACAGGACGGCCCAGCCGAGCGGGAAGGTGGCGGGATTTCTGGCGGTCGCGGTGTTTGTGTTTTGGGCGCTGCGTGACTCGGTGTTAGCTCCCAATGGCTGTTCCCCCGCCTCTCCTAATTTTGTTTTATTTTTTCCCATGGTGCGAGCTTTGTAAAAAGACAACTGCAGACCGGAGAGTAGACGACGTCAGGCTTCAGGTTCCCGAGGTCCTTGCTAGGGGCGAGGGGAAAAACAAACAGCCCCAGCCCGCGTTCCTACGTGCAAGACCCGGGAGGAGAGAAGGGCACGCTGTAGCCCTGGATGAGGGACCCGGCAAGGGAGGAGGGGGCGCGGGCGAGAAAGGGAGATCTTTGTGAGTGATTTTGCAAAAACGTTTTGCGAGGTTGGTTGGATTTGCAACCTGTGGCTCTCCTCGAGGGAGTAAGAATGGGGGAAGGCGGCGGCGGCGGCGGCCCGGGGCGGGAGCGGGTGGGGAGTTGGATCCTCGGAAATGGGCTTCGCTCTTGGGCAGCGGGAGCTAGGGGCCACCCTGCTGCGAGAGGTAGTGACCGTGGTCAGTGTCTTGAGAACTGTGGATTGCATTGCCTTTATGATGCCGTGTTATTGGAACTCTGGAGAAAAATGGATCTAGTGTTACAATAATGAGTTTCGAAGCTACTCCACGGAAAACAAAAACACAACCCAATAGATTAAAAAAAAAAAAAAAAGAATGAAAATACCCCTTTAATGGGGTGCCCCTTTTTGCAGTGGTTAAGAGTTGGTGGTAGGGGTCCAGCAACTGAACCTGGAGAAGAACCCCAAATAGGGTACGGAAAGTACAGAGCTGTTACTGGGTCCCTGTCCATCACAGAGAGAGAGAGCTGGTCATCTATCCCCCCACCACCAGCAGCCACAGGAAACTGATTTAATCTTCTGTGGATTTTTTTTTTTTCCATTCAGTTTATAGTTTCCAGGAGGAAAATGTTATGGCTCTTTACTTTTTTTTTTTTTTTTTTAAAAAAAAATAATCAAAAAATTTTTTTTTTTTTTTCTTTTCAAAAAAAAAAAAAAAAAAAAAAGCCAAAAAAACTGGGGCAGGACAGAGGGAACCAGGGAAAAGGCTGTTTAGAAATACAGTTTGTGGCTCTGAGCGATGCCACTGGCTTCCTCTACAGAGACTGCCAGTTTCCCTTTTTCTTTGCAAGGTGTGTGTGGTTTTAATAAATAACTTAAAAAAATAAGAGGGGGGCCGGCAAGATCTGTCAGGAGACAGGTATCTATTTTGCTCACTATTTACTACCAAGAGCCTTTGGCACTGGAACAGAACCTCGTAAATCTTCAGCCCAAGTTGAAGTTCATCTGGCCCTAGTCCACACGCTATTCCTGGAGGTAGCAAACATGAGCTCAAAGGAATGAGGTGAAATCACATTCTTGCTTTAAAATATATACCTTTTTTTTTTGGTTAAGGAGAAAGAATATTGTCTCTGGGGCAGAAGGAAATGGAAGGAAGGGCGCCAGGAGATGGGCATTCCCTTGCTAAAATGACTCCAGTTGGGTCCTCAGGCTGAAATAGAAACCTGTAGATGGGAAATATTTCCTCCTCCCCCCACTTATAAATAGAAGTTTCCAATATCCTATTTGGAAGACTTTCCAATACTTCAGGCCCAAGCATTGGCTTATCTTAAGGGTCTGCTGTTGGTAAGGCCAGAAGCTGTTGGTAAACTGGGGAGCCTGAAGAGAAGGAAGCCAGAAGTGGGAATTCTCCAGTTGGCCTTTTCTTCTGCGCTCACTTGTGCAGGGTTTTACCCCATGCTTTCTTGAAAAGATTCTCCAGTTTATTCTGGGTTTGCTGGACAGGGATGGGACTCTAACTCTTAAGCTGTCGTTTCCTGAGCCTTAAAGAGTTCCAGTTATTGGTTGAGTAAATGGTAGCCAGGACTAGATGTCAAAACCCTTCCTTCCCTCTCTCTCCCCTGCCCGGTAGCCACACTCACAACCCACTTTATTGTGAAAAACTTGAAGAGATTCAGAGGAGGTAGTGCGGCAGCGCCACCCCTTGGTGGGTGAAACTCTCTGTTTGCAAAAGTCAAATATTTGAAAAACATTGTGAAATGACCTTAGGAGGAATTTTTTTTTTTCTTTAGAAAGGGGAGATAAAGCCAACTTTTAAAACAGGACTTTGTAGTTGATTTCTCAAATGGGGTGGAAAAGTGTTGCTTTCCAGCTAGGATAGTGTCCTAAGAGGCAAAGAAGTTCCTGTGTGTGTGGTTATGTGTGTGTGTGTGTGTGTGTGTGTGTGCGCGCGCGCGCGCGCGGGGCGGGGGGGGGGGGGGGCTGCCTAGTAGGCTTTAAGTACGTGAGTTCTCCAGATGGAGGTAGCCTCCTTCCCCCTTGGACTTGACTTCTCAGAGCACCTGAATTCTGTTGCCATTCTGACACTGAGATAAGGAAGAATGTCTTGGTGTAAAAACCAACCAGTGATTGGAAGTCCTGTAGTTTTGCCGGCGGTGATGGTCGCGTCTATGGCAGCTGGGTTGGGGACGGAGGTTTGTGGATGGCGAAGGGCAATGTAAGCTGGTCTGTAGCTGGCTTTGGAGCCTTCTGGGAGTCGAAGTACTGTGGCGCGTGCCGGCTTTCTGCACTGCGCAACAAGTGGGAATGCCGCCGCAGTGATCCGAACGAGGGTGCTGTGTTGTGGCGAAGCCGGCCCCTTTCTCTTCGCCCCGTTGGAAGCCAGGAATGGCTCTTCCCAGTCCTCCCCGCCTCCGGGTCTGTGAGCAGCAGCCCCGCCAAAAGACCAAACTCACCCCCTCCCACCCCCCCACCCCCCGCCTTTACTGAGCGCTGTAAGCTTGGGTAGAACCCTGCCCTAGCCTCCAGGACCCCTCTTCTCCATGGGGATCAGGAGTTTATTCCCGACTTTCTTTGCTGTTGGACCAGTGTTTGGCAAGAAGCTCGCCTAATACCTTCGAGTTCCGTTCTGCTTTTTGAAGACAAGCGCACCCTTTCCTTCCCTTCTAATACATTCAGCCTTTGGGACTGGAAAAACCAACGTATAATACGTGAACGCAGCTCCAGAGACCGCGTTGTGGTTGGTTGCTAGAGGAGTGAGCATCGGGAAGAACGGAATTACATCCACTAAATTAAATGCTTTGCAGCGTTGCTTATAGAAGCAACCTCCTCCCGCTAACAGATTAAAGAAAAAAAAAAAAAAGTGGGGGTGGGGGGCAGTCGGTTGTGGAAGGCTGTGGCTGCGCGGTGATTTTCGAACGGACCGAGTCTGCCACCTAGTGGTAAATCGTAGCGGAGTCCCCCCCGCCTAGGGCGGCGGACCGACTCTGTCACCTTCAGGTCTCCAAGTATCCCTACCAGGTGCTAGGACTGACAGAAGAGGGCAACATCCAATGAAGATGACATCTGACCTCCAACATTTTGGAAAGGTAGATGACAATTCGGAAGTCTTCATATGTTTGCCCGGCCTACCGTCGCTCAGCGAGTGGAATCTGCCTCCACTAAGAGAGTAAGATAATAAGATAACCCGTTTTGAACACGCTTTCTGTCGCTGTGGCGTCTCCCTGGGTGAAGTGGGTAGTGGAGAGACGCATGGAGGCTCTAGGACATAAAACTCTCGGACAGTTGAGAAAACAAGCGGCCTCATGAGGGGCGGGGCGCCTGTTGCTGGTGAGTTAGAACCCTAACCGGGACCAGAGTTTTACCTTCTGAATTCCAAGTCAGTGACTTAAAGTCAAAGGCAAGTTTATCTCTGCTCCTTTGAAGTATCTAAGAGAAAGGAGCAGCAGTAAGAGAGACCCATGACTTTAATGTCTCAGGTCATCATAGCTGGAAACAGTACCCCAGATGTCTTGGAGGAGTTTTAGAAAGTACAGCATAAGATTTTCAGTGACAGATAAGGGAAGCCTACCGCAGTGCTCAGGGGTGGGGGGGGGGGGGTCCCAGATCTTGAGGAGTGTGCCTGTGTTAGTGGGTGACTAAGTCCCAGTCCCTACACTTGCAGAGATACACCTTGCTGCACCCGAGGCTCGCATTTGGATTCTGAATCACCATCTTCCCCTTTCTTCCAGACTGCTTAGTGGCTTGGGCAGAGATCGTGTGTGTGTGTGTGTGTGTGTGTGTGTGTGTGTGTGTCGGGGATGGGGCGTTCATGTGGACAGGCAGGGTGTAGTCCTAATAGAATTTGGGCCACAATAGCTGCTTATCAAGCAAAGTTTTATTTTCTCGGAGTTCAAAACTTAAGGTGGCAAAGGCGCGTAGGAGTACCGGCGACCCCTAGCGACGGCCGCCGGCGCGCCCACTCGCGGGAGATGCCGTCTCCACCGCCCTGCTCTGAGGGAATCGAGTTCAGCCTCTCCCACAGCGGGAGCAATCGGAGGCCGCGTTGGAGAAACGCGCCTCTGTTCGGGTTGGAAACGAATCTGGGGATGTGTTTGAAGAGCGGTCAAGTTTGACTCATCGCTTTCCAAGGACAGTTAGTGCCTTCCATCTTCATTAACGTGAATAAAGACCTTGGCTGACTTTTGTCCAGATCGGATTTTTAAAGGCATTGTTTGCTTGGGGACATCATGCCGCTCCCCTCCCCCGGCAGCCTTTTTGCAAAGGCTGAGCCCAGTCCAGCCTGGATAGCCGAGATATCTTTGCTCGGGGACGCGGTTTGCTGGCATTGTCTGCCGGCTCTTTCTGGAAGGCTGTCGCGAGCTGGGCGCATGGGGAGCGTCCCTTCAGCAGCTCCTCTTCAGATCTTGATGATAAAACACATCCCTCTATTTTATTGCATTTCCTAGAAGCTTGCAGGCTTGAAAGAGCTCTGTTGGCAGGAAACGTGATAGAAATAAAGTCAGGACATAATGTCCCCGAACACCTCGGTCACCCAAAGCGACTGCCGAGCCTACCGTGTTATCAAATTCGCTTTCATTTATTGTCGTCTCCTCGGCCCTCCCGCCCCTCTCCCGGTCAAGAGAGCGAAGAGTGTTTCACTCTTAAAGCAAAAACAGAGGCGCGGTTTAACCCCACCCCCTACTGCTGGACCACCGCGGCTAAACTGGAGCGGCTAGTTAGCTGAGCCGCTGCGCAGAACGGGAGCGCTCCTGCAGGAGCCCTGATGCTGGTTTCACTAGGGCAGCTCCAGCCTTATCAAAATTCCTAGATCCTGCCCCTGAACAGTGCTTTGCGCTTCAAGATTCTCCTTCGGATTTCTCGGCGAGTTATTGGAGTTATTAGATTACCAATAATCCAGGGGCCGGCGGGATTAGAGAAGGGGCGGGGTGGTGGTGGTGGTGCGAGAGGCATTCTCCAAATCTGGAGACAGTGTCTAAAGTAGGTCAATGGGAAGGAGAGGCGGAGCTACATGGGGGTTGTCGGTTTCAAGCCTTGATGGAGGGCTCTCTCTAGTGTTTAGCAGCGGTAGGACATGATTAGGTTTGAGCTCCCGGAACCACGGGAATCCTAATTTCCAATAAGCGCATGTACTTAATTTTCACTTCCCTTCCTAGATACTCACTCCATTCCATATTAAATTTCAACCTTCGCTTTCCCCTTAATTCCACCGGGCGAAGGGATAAGAAAGTTTCAAGGTAGGGCTTTATGAGGCGGAGGAGGCCCAGTCTTTACCAACCGCCCTGACCCCGCCTCCGCTGCTGATGTGAAGCGCGGCGCAGTGTGACGCCACCCGCCAGTTTTAGGACTGGACTGCGGCCTTACGTACTGCGTCTTTCGAAACCCCAGCCCCGAAAAAGCCCTCTCGGAGCCCACTACTAGGATCAATCAGGAGAACTCGCCCAGGGTTTATAATTCTGAGGAAGGCCCAAGAGAACGCAAGCCAACCTTGGAGGGCTCTCTTGCGCGCGCTGGGGTCAGTGCCCCGGTCTCTGCGGAATCCTAACCGCGTCTCTACGGTTTCGGAGAAATCCGATTCCGAAATCCCGAAATCTGGCAAGGTTCGGCCTTGCAGCTCCTATTCTAAAGACTTGGGCGGAAACCGAGCCTAGCAGGGTTCCCCTATTTGCCAACGTAGGCGGAAGGGGCTTTCTGTTTGGTTTTCCTACAAGTCGTCTGGCGCGCGCAGGATGGAGACCCTCAGTCCTATGGACTCCCACCTCTTTGACCTTGATGCCTGGCGTAACCATCCTCTTAAAGGGGGCGGAGGCAAGCAAAAAGCAAAAATAAATAAATGACGCACCGGGCAAACAAAGGCCAGAATTGGGCAATTTGAAGTTATAAAATCTCCGATTGGACTCGAATTCCTGGGTTCTAGACTGACTCTGCTACTAACTTGTGCGACTTTCCCCATTTATAAAACTTATGAGGAAGGGCTGGACCGGGTGAACTCAGAGTCCTGGAGGGCGCGGGCGAGGGATTTAGAGGAAAGTGCGCCTATTCCCCGCGAGCCTCCCGGGGCGGCCCCCCCTCCCCGGGTGAATCCCCGGCGGCCCTGGCGGCGCAGGCGGCGATCCTGGCGGCCGTCGGGGGCCGGCAGCTTCCTGGAAAGTTACTTCTCGTTGGAGCCGGCGATAGGCAGTGTTCTGTGAAATCCGTTGAGCTGAGATCGACTACATTCCGGGAATGAGAGGGCTGTGCCATTCCCCTCACTACCCCCTGCCTTGACGGCGTAACAGGAAAAAAAAAAGGAAAAAAAAAAAAAAAAGCACACACAATGTTAGCTACCAAAGTGCACGAAACGTTTTATTTGAATGTAACCAAATTAAGGGCTGACACGATCTCACCACGGGGCCTCCGACGCGCCCGCGGGGGTCTTCGCGGCAGATGGGCAGCGGTGCCCGCAGAACGCCCGGGGGTGGGCGGTCCCTGGCGGGCAGGTACGGTAAGGTCGGGGTGGGCAATGTAGCCCGGGCTTGCGGCGGAGCGCAGGATTCGGGTTTGTGTCCCTGTGTGCGCGCGCCAGGAAAGGGCTGCTTAGTGGCCGCAGAGTGGAGAAGCCGGGGACTGGGGAAAGAATGGATGAAGCCTTTGGTAGTGGCTCCCTCTCGCTCTCGCTCTTAACCTCGCCTCTTGTCCTTCTCTCACCTCCTCTCTTGTCTCTCCGTCTTCCCCTTCTGCTGTCTTCTCTCTCTGCCCTTTTTCCTTTCTTTTTAATTTTTTTTTTTTTAAAGGAAAGGGTCCCTCTTTCTTTATTCTCCAACTTCTTTAAAAAAAAAAAAAATCTGCCTTCTCCTCAAGGTGCCAAATTGCAAGTCCAGAGAGTTTGAAAAGGCAGAAGAGAGAAAGTGTGTGGGTGGAAAGACAAAGTTGAGGTCTGGCTTGGTGGTCACTGCGGCTGGGGGCAGGACTGGGGTCCAGAGAGTTCAGTCCGGGTCCTTGCAGTTCAGTTTTCTCTTCGACAGCCCTGCTCTCTTGGCAGTTGTTTTGTGTTACGAGTATTGCGTGTAGCATCAGTGGGATGGCTGGAGCTAGGCCACAGAGTTTGTCCAGGACTTTGCAGAAGATTAGCTTCCAGTATTGGACGAGGCTTGTCGGGTGGAGCCTCAGTGACCTTTTCAGTTAATCAGGGCTGTTACAAGGATCCCATACAGTAACAGATGGGAAAGGGCCAGGTGGCCGGTAAGAAGAAAAGCGGCTGCTAGGTGCTTCCACACTTGGAGCATCCGGAGGGAGACACAGCTTCCCACATCCACCATAACACAGGTTCACTAGCTGTGAGGCATCCTAAGCTAGAGCTGGTGGAAGAAAGAGTGGATTTAATAGGGATGTGGGCCTCAGTGTGTGTGCACTTGTTTTTGACCAAGCTGGGCAGAGGCAGAGGATGGAGATGGCCCATCCCCAGGGCCAGGCTGACAAGTAGACCCCTGGGAATGGCGAATGTTTTGTTTGTTTGTTTGTTTCAATCTACATATGGAGTGAGTCATTTTGCCACTTGCCAAGGTGAAATTGCAAATCTGGGCTTCCAGTGATTCCAAAGTCTGTGACTGGGAATTCACAAGCAAGCTGGTGGTTGAAGCTGGCTAAAGGACAGCTTTAGGTGTTTCAGAAGTGTTCAGGGACGTCTTTCATGGGGGAGGAGGAGATGGTTTATAAATGAAACTCAAGTGTGTCTTTAGCCTTCTTTTTCAACGGCAACAATCACTGAACTTTGGTTAGGACCGATCTAATGTATCTCTCTTTGCCCATCTTGAGTTAGGATGGGAGAGGAGGAAATAGGTTCTTTCATCTCTTCCTGTCCTCTCCCTTCCCCCATTCCCTTCCCTCATCCTCACTCACTCACATGCACACACTAACCTTGAAGCCGATGGGATTGAGTGACTGGCACTTGGGACCACAGAGAAATGTCAGAATGTTTGGTTACAGACTCAAGGAAACCTCTCATTTTAGAGAGCTCCTTTGGTAAGATTCAGCAGCCTGGAATGGGGGCAAAGTGTTTGTGTGGGGGAAGGAACTTAAAAATGAGATTCACCCACATTAGGGTGCTGTCTTGCATGTTCTACAGCACGTAGGCTGATTTGGAGAAGGGACAGGAATTTGAGCCAGAACACCTTGGGCCAGGCCACTAACCATCTATGTGGCCCAACGTGACCTCCCTGGCCTCAGGCCCCTTTACCCGGAAAATAGCTCTTAAGGGCTATGCTTAGGGGGAAAAAAAAAAGGATGGGGGGAGTGGAAGAGGATTCAGATACTGTTTTGTTTTGTAACCCACATGTGATCATAAGTGAGAGTCTTACACCTGTGCTTTAAAATCATTATGCTTTAGAGAAACCAATTTGGAACAAGTACATATGTCATGAGTGCTACTGGGCCAGTTCTTAGCTAAAGCACGCAGCTAACTCTTTTACCAGTAGGGGGAGCACAAGCTTGGAAGTGTGTAGCCCTATATCTGGTCTTCAACCCCAGAGGGAAAGAAGAGGAAACTTTAAGACAAAGACTCAAGGAAAGCATAGTCACGCCATCTCTGGGTGTATTCTGCAGATCCTGTATTTAGTCTTAAAAGATCAGACAGTCAGGAATTACTGACTTTTTGTCCTACCCAAGCCACTTAAATCGCTGAGCTTCCGTTTCATCACCAGTGAAATAGGGATAAGTGTATTGACTCCAATAGACCTTGAGAAATCATTTTTAAACTCTAAAGATAATATTTTAGCAGGTT
Source organism: Mustela nigripes (assembly GCF_022355385.1). Lineage (NCBI taxonomy): Eukaryota > Metazoa > Chordata > Mammalia > Carnivora > Mustelidae > Mustela > Mustela nigripes. The sequence continues at coordinate 109,902,449 of NC_081558.1, forward strand.
TTGGAAATTTTTCAGAGTTCTTGGGCCCCCAAAGGATCATTCTCATTACTACTGAAAGAACCACTTTTCTTATATTTTTCTGTCCCATGAACACAAGTGGCCTTTGGACGGCATACATCTTCTACTTTGACAAAGGAACTCTATGTGTATATGTACATATGATTAGTGTATGCAGTTGTGTTCCCAGTGCTCAGGGCAAAAATATGGTTATCGCATAGCTTCGGGTGCCTGTTGTTTCCGTAAGAGTAGAGCTGGAAAAATGTTTGCTAGCTTGTGGTAAAACCGCTCCAGCTGGCAGGCTGCAGCTATCAAAGTAAAACTAAGTACGTGTGTCCTAAAATAAGACCATAGTGGACAATCTAACATTCATGGAATCAATTTCTGTTTGCTTTTTTCCCTTCCTTGCAGATTTTAAGCAAAATTTTGGACTGTGAATCAAGGCGTTGGGTAAGTAAATCTAATTATATGCTTTAAACTTTTGTGGACAAACTGTTTCTTTTGACTTTGCTGATACATGTGTTGCCGTGAAGTTGGTCACTTTTCGTTAGTGGAGATAAAGGATAGCCGATTCCCTTTCCCTCACCCATTTACCCCTGTGTAAGACTATCTTAACTGTTGTACGATCATTCCTTCCCTCACTCATTTTGGAGTTCAGAGCCAATGTAGTCACCTACTATGCACCAGCAGTGTGCTAGGAGCTTGGAGTACATTCAGACAATGCGAGAGCCTAAAGGAGGAAGAACAGATGGTGACTGGGATAATGAAATGAGATCCTGACGAGAATAACTGCGATTTTTGAGAACCTACTAGGGACCAGGCACAGATCTCTAAATTTTACAACCACATAGGTAGTACTTCTCCCATTTAGGGAAACCAAAGCCCAGAAACAGTGAACAGTCTGCCCCAAGTCACGCAGCTAGCAAAAGATAAAGCTGGCGGGCTAACCTTTAAATCGTGGTTTCTCTCCCTGTCACACACTCACTGCTTCTCCGTGCTTGGCAGAGTATTTGGTATGTGGGAAAAGCACTCTACAGATATTCATTCACTACTGCTGTCCCCAAAAGGGCTTTCTAGTCCAACTTGTTAGAGAAAGATTTTTTTTTTCCCATCTTACAGATGTGAACAGTAATGCACAGGGATGGGCCCACAAATTGGTCCAAGACCAAGCACAAGCACCTCGGTGTGCAGCCCATGTGTTAGCAGGCTGCGCTGTCTGTCTTCACCTCCCCCCCCCCCCCCCCCACCCGTCCCCGGTAAGCAGGAATCGGGTTCTGGAGAACTCATGAGATTTTGACCCCTTTCTTTCCAGGTGAAGACAAAATGGCCTCCCCGGCTGACAGCTGTATCCAGTTCACCCGCCATGCCAGTGACGTTCTCCTCAACCTTAATCGCCTCCGTAGCCGTGACATCTTGACTGATGTTGTCATCGTGGTGAGCCGTGAGCAGTTCAGAGCCCATAAGACAGTCCTCATGGCCTGCAGGTAAGGGGGGGGAGAGGAAAGATGGACGTATAAGAGGGCAGCGGTGGTGTGGGCAGGCGGCCAGGCAGGTCGTGTGGGCCTTTTGCTGTGTTTGGGATTACGTCGCGTTTGTCTCCAGACTGCCAGCGTGTGGCCTGGAGGAGTAGGCTCCCAGGAAGCGAGTGAATGAACACATGGTAGAGAAGAGTTTTGTTCTGTGGGAAGAGAGGGAGCAGAAATGGTATACTGTCTCAAGAAAGGATGTGTTTGGGACAAACACAGAGAATAACTTCAGTCAACCAGTGAAGAAAGGAGATGTGAAAGGGGGTTTTACAGTATTTGAAGCAAAGGAATTTGAAGTCTTTTGTCCTTTGATTCTGAACCACATGTATTTTATCCCGTGGCTCTCTTTCCACGGGTGTTTCAGGCTATGTGTGTGTGAGAGAGAGTTAGGGAGAAAGAGCCAGCCGATTCTTCCTATTGGTCGAGTATTTCGAGTTTTTGGAGCTGGTTCATATTACCTCATCTCCCTGGATCTCTGCAGTAGCCTTCCGTGTTACAGAGGCATAATTACTTCCCTTTTACAGACAATAAAACGAAGGTACAGATAGGTGAGCTGATGTAAAGTCGGGGATCAGTTTTGCCAGGAGAGAGCTTACCCAACATCTACAGCAAACACCTGTGTTTTAACAGTGGCAAGAACAGAGGTTTATGGAGATGTAAAAGTAATAGAAGATGCTAACCTAGTGCTTCCTCTGGGCCAGGCATGCACGACCCTGTCGGATGGACGCTGTTGTTCCTGCTTTGCAGGGAAAGAAACCAGGGTTCAGAGAGGTTAAGTATCTCACCTAAGGTTGCACAGCTCCTTACTGGTTAAAGCCAGGCTCACTTCTGGCAACCCATTCAGAACAAGCAGAATTGAGAGGCCAGCCTGAATCCTGACTTGTAATTGAGCCCTCTTTCCTCTACCAGACAACAAGGTCCCTGGAGGTACAGCCTGAGGATTAACTTTTGTCTCCCAGGAATATTGACCTTGAGAAGGTCTCCAGACTTGCAGAAAATCAGTAGACTGTAGACATAGGCACCATTTTATTTATTTGTCGTCGATACCCAAGTTGTTTCTAAAAACAGACAATAGCATTTTAAAAATAAGGATTGTGTGTTGGAATAGGAAGAGAAATGCTTATCTCAAAGTTATAGACTAAAAATGGTTACTGCAAATGAGTGCACATTTCACTCTGGTAATCCATGCAGTTAAGATGATAAGGAAAATAGCTTCTGTGACTTTTAGTACATCATTTGCCTTCTGATCTGGGTTCCCCCATGTGTAGAGGGGAAGAATGGTAATGTCTACCTTGCAAGGTTGTGAGGAACACAGGATAATGTATGTAAAGTGCTTAATGACTCTTTGGCGTTTAGTAAGCCGTCTGTAAATGGCAGTTATTATTAATGGCCGTGGAAATTCTGGAGCGAGGCCCAGGGGAGAGGAGACAAGCCTTGACACTGACTGTAATTGACCGCCAGTCTCCTCCGTTCTTGTGACACGTGTGTTTGTGTTACAGTGGCCTGTTTTATAGCATCTTCACGGACCAGCTCAAATGTAACCTGAGTGTGATCAACCTGGATCCCGAGATCAACCCTGAGGGGTTCTGTATTCTCTTGGACTTCATGTACACTTCCCGCCTCAACCTGCGGGAGGGCAACATCATGGCCGTCATGGCCACGGCCATGTATCTGCAGATGGAGCATGTTGTGGACACTTGCCGGAAGTTCATCAAAGCCAGGTGAGGTGCTGCTGAGGGCAGAGCCCTTGGAAGTGGAAGGCACCTGAAATCCTTGGTAATGCATACGTATCCTCTACAATATGCCACAGGCTACAGTTCCCCTAGCTTTTGCACACTTCTGCCTTCTTAATTCTTGCACTGCTATCCAGATATGCCCTATGCATTCAATCCCCTCTTGCTTTCTTCCATTCCTTGGATGGGCCCTTTCCTCCCACCCATCCTGCCAGGCCAAGCTTGGAAGCGGGCTCCTCTGTGGATGTTTTTACGATTGCCAGTCTTCCTCCCTCAGCTCTTCCTCTGTATCCCTGAGCCGCCTGCCTGTCCGTTAGAGCTTCCTCCCATTTTAACTATTTGCATGTGTGTTTCAGTTCTTTCGACTTCTATTCTAATGATTTACATATGCGCCTTAGTTCCCCTTCCAGACTGTGCGCTGCTTTCCTCATCTTTCGTGTTGCCCTGCTCCTCCGAGAGAGGACATTTATGGACTTAAATTGAGTTCACTGGGTCTGATCCCCTCTTTGAGGGCTGGTCAGACATGCCCATCGTTTAAGGCAGGCAGAGGGTGGGGAGGGGGACCTGAGAGCCCAAAAACCAAAACGCTTTGCTAAGTGGAGCAGAAAGTCGGGACTTGACTTTTTTAGCGTGTTTGATTCAGCTGCTCTAAGATGATTCCCTCCCTTCTGAAACAGAAGTGTTTCCAGCCTCTGTTTGATCACCTCCAGGAGCCAGGAACCCAGTGTTCCCAGAGCCTTGCTGTCTACCTCAGACTGTTAGAAAGCTCCTCTTTATGGCGAGTTGAAATCTGGCTCCCTTAACCTTCACTCATTGGTTCTAGCTCTGTTAACTGTGATCATGTTGAGCTGACCTACTTTTCGCCCGCATAATGTCCCTTCAAGTCTGTGTAGCGAGAGCTTGTTGTCTCCTATGGGTGATAATGGTAGCGAGGTCATCATCGCAGTCATTTTCGAGTACTTTCTCTGGGTCAGGCCTGGTGCTTAGAGCAGTTAAGTAACTTGCTCCAGGTCCTGTTGCCACTAAGTGGCGCAGCTGGGATTGGAAAGCAGGTCTGGCTGCTGCCTGTCCTCCAAAGAAAGCTGCCTCCAAGCCTCTAGGCAGCTTGCAGGGTGAGTCCTTTCTCCCACTGGGCACCGGTTCGTCGGTGACCCTCTGAACATGCATTGTGTAACTTCTTCCTTCCCTGAGCCTCCATTTCCATGGGTGTAAAGTGAAGACAGTAATGCCTTTCTTCCCTTGCAGGATTTTGCATGGATGAAATAAGGGCTCTGAAAGCTTTACATTGTCTAATATCTGAAGAATGACAGATTCACGCACATATACACAGAATGTGGCTTAAACATGGGATCATAGGTCTAAGCGGGCACATGTTGTGTGGCTGACTCGCTGCTCTTGTCTGGGCCCAGTCTCCCGCGCTGTGTCCCAGCTTGTTAGATTTCTAGCATAAAAGCCTTGTGACTGCAAGAATTTCCCTCTTCCCAAGCCACAGCCCTCATGTCTGGCTGACCAAGCACAAATGTGGCTACGTACGCCCGAGTCTCTCGGAAGGTCCTCTGTCCACCAGTTCTCACTCGGAGGCCCGTGTCTCCTCTCTGTTTTCTCCTGCAGTGAAGCAGAGATGGTGCCTGCCCTCAAGCCTCCCCGTGAAGAGTTTCTGAACAGCCGGATGCTGATGCCCCAGGATATCATGGCTTATCGGGGTCGGGAGGTGGTGGAGAGTAACCTGCCGCTGAGGAACGCCCCCGGGTGTGAAAGCAGAGCCTTCGCCCCCAGCCTGTACAGCGGCCTGTCCACCCCGCCGGCCTCTTATCCCGTCTACAGTCACCTCCCTGTCAGTAGCTTCCTCTTCTCTGACGAAGAGCTGCGGGATGCCCGGATGCCGGTGGCCAATCCCTTCCCTAAGGAGCGGGCCCACCCCTGCGATAGCGTCAGGCCTATCCCCGGTGACTACAGCCGTCCAGCCATGGAGATCTCTCCCGGTGTGTGCCACAGCAGCATCTACTCCCCCAAGGAGGCGGCCCCAGAGGAGACACGCAGTGACATGCACTACGGTGTGGCCGAAGGCCCCAAGCCTGCTGCCCCCTCGGCCCGGAGTGCCCCATACTTCCCCTGTGACAAGGCTGGCAAGGAGGAAGAGAGGCCCTCCTCAGAGGATGAGATCGCCCTGCATTTCGAGCCCCCTAGCGCGCCCCTGAACCGCAAGGGTCTGGTCAGTCCACAGAGCCCCCAGAAGTCCGACTGCCAGCCCAACTCGCCCACGGAGTCCTGCAGTAGCAAGAATGCCTGCATCCTCCAGACCTCTGGTTCGCCTCCAGCCAAGAGCCCCACCGACCCCAAAGCCTGCAACTGGAAGAAATACAAGTTCATCGTGCTCAACAGCCTCAACCAGAATGCCAAACCGGAGGGGCCTGAGCAGGCCGAGCTGGGCCGCCTCTCCCCTCGAGCCTACACGGCCCCACCAGCCTGCCAGCCACCGATGGAGCCCGAGAGCCTTGACCTCCAGTCCCCAACCAAGCTCAGCGCTGGTGGGGAGGACTCCACCATCCCTCAGGCCAGCCGGCTCAATAACATTGTCAACAGGTGCTTTCAAAGGCAGTCTGGGCCTGGAGTCAGGGGCTTCCACGGGGGCCACTTCTTCTGACGGATGCAGGGGCCATGTTCTGTTCTTGTCTGAATACTGGGTACAGTAGGGGTGTGGAGTAAGCACCCATTGATGGAATTGACCTCAGTAAGGAAGCATAGTAAGCTTTGGTGTACTTTGTCGTAGCAAGAGAGAGAACTCCCAGCTGTGGTAGAAGAACGTTCCAGGAACCCCAAGGGCAGCTTCTTTGGTCTTAGGGTGGCAGGGTGAGCTCGTACTCACTTTGGACTGAGTGGACCAACAGACTGCAGTACCGAGGGGAAGACATTGACCTGGGTTGGGGTTTTGGTCTGGTTCGACCCCACCAGTGATCTCAGGGCATATACTGTTTGGAAGTGGGCTTAAGGATAACTCTGTGGCCTCAGATCCAGAGGGAGCAAGCCCAGCTCTGGCCTCTGGGTTCCCCTGAGCCCAGGAAGGTGGGGGCAGCCTTCGGACCAGGCGGAGTGCTTTACCCTCTCCAGCTGCTGACGCTCTCTTTCCTCCTGCCCACAGGTCCCTGACAGGCTCCCCCCGCAGCAGCAGTGAGAGCCACTCCCCGCTCTACTTGCACCCTCCCAAGTGCACGTCCTGCGGCTCTCAGTCCCCCCAGCATGCAGAGATGTGCCTCCATACCGCCGGCCCCACGTTTCCCGAGGAGATAGGAGAGACCCAATCTGAGTATTCGGATTCCAGCTGTGGTGAGTCCCTTCCCAGAGATAAGCAAGGCCCCTGCCTCTGCTCCCAGGGGTTTGCATTTCTATTTCACTTACGCTGTTGTCCCTGATTGGGAGAAGTCCCCGACCAGAAGGTCACTGGCACATAGAATCACCAGCCTGTCACCCCACGCTTGACCTCTTGAACCAGGTTGACCTGAACAAGGAAAGAGGTATTGGAGTTAATCTGGGGTAACAGAGAAAGACCAAACAGCCTTTTCCGTGGCATTCCAGCCAAGGTGGTCTGTGGAACTGGCTCTAACTCCCAGAGCTTTCTTAGTTGCTCAGGACCTAGCTGCTCGGACTGACCCGTGTTGGCTCCCCCTGCCTTCTGTAAGGACCAGCAGCCAGCCTTACTTGTTCCCGCATCTCCCTTAGGTCCGAGAGAGTTTCTAACATGGAGTAGGTGCTCAGCTAATGGTAGCTGAATTAGGTCAGCTGGACTGAATGATTAAATTGAAGTTTTGGACACTTTGTGACTGGCATCCCCAGTTTTTATTAGATAAAAAAGGCCATCTTTTCCCTCTGGCTGCAGTAGGATAGCCCAGTCTTTCCTAATCAGGGGTGAGCCACCATGACTTGTCATTTTCAAAACGTTCTCATAGAAGGGAAAAATCAGTTACTTATACTGTGAGATTTGGCACAGGGTTGTAGACATGTAGTTGGAGAGCAGGGACTGTCCCCGTCTGTCCCCCTGGCTATTTGCCTTTTCTCTGCCTCTAGTCTCTTCCCTCTGGGCCATTTCTACTTCCGTTCTTGTTGGCTCTCCCAGTCTCATAGAAGTGTTTGGGGGACGTGGAATGCAGAGAGGCACAGGGTGAATCTGTTTACTTCCTCCTTTAATGGCCTCCACCTACTGTTGGATTTTCTAGCTCACATTCCTAGAACGCTTTGTGTCCTACAATATGCTCCTCTGGGTGTGCAAACTGGGGGTTGACTATCCTGATTTGAAGACGGAGATGGAGATAGGCTTAGCAAGGCTCAGGATCTTGCTTGAGGGCTCCTGTGTATTGATGTAAATAAAACAGTGAACCGAGAAGAAAAGTCCGTTCTCAGGGCTCTCTCAAGAAGGAGGAGCCCTGCTGAGCTTCCCTGAAGCTGGCATAGGCCGCCTGGGTAGCTGTTGGTCTGAGTTTCCCCTCTGCACCTCAGTATTCAACTCTGTCTCTTTTCTCCTCCATGATGGAGACTCTAAATGCTCAGAAAGATAAAATGCCTACAGACCCTGAATATCGGGTGGGTGGAGCTTGGGGGTTCCATGTGGTGCTGAAGGCAGCTGCAGAGGGGAGTGGCCTTGGAGCCCTACCTCCCTTCCGCATTCTAACGGTGGCATCCCCCCACACCTCCAACAGAGAACGGGGCCTTCTTTTGCAATGAGTGTGACTGCCGCTTCTCTGAGGAGGCCTCACTCAAGAGACACACACTGCAGACCCACAGTGACAAACCCTACAAGTGTGACCGCTGCCAGGCCTCGTTCCGCTACAAGGGCAACCTCGCCAGCCACAAGACCGTCCATACGGGTATGGCCCTACCGCGCCCCGCCACAGCTGGCCAGGGTTCCTGCAGGTGGGATGGGGGGAGGACCCTAGAGAAATCAGCATGGAGCCTTGATCCCCGGTGGGGGCTGAGGCCGGGAGCAAGCCCTGTTCGGTCTGGATGTGGGCCTAACCTTGTTGTGTTTAGCTTCGCAACCCAACCACTCCCTCTATTCTTTGTCTTTTCTTGGAGACGCTCTGTCCTGCTTCTCTACCATTGCTGGGGCAGAAGGGTTAATCCCAGCACACATGTGAAGCAGCAAGAACCAGGAAGGTGAAGCAGATTGGATTTTTGTAACCTCAGAAGAAAATTAAAAGCCTCTTGATTTCCTCTCAGGGCTCGCTCCTTATCAACTCACATTCCTTTCTTTACCGGGTAGCTTCTAATGACCCGATTGTTGGCCAAAGTTGACTCTCTCTTGGTATTTTAAATGTGTCCATTATCCCAGAAACTTTCCACGAAGGCAGGCTCAGGCTTTCTATTGGCTTCTCCAGCCTGAGCATCTACTGTGACTCAGGCCCAACCTTCTTGCAAATGGAATCCAGCTGTTGTTGCCACAAAGTGGAAAAGCATGTGTTGTTCTAAAAGAGAAACTAGAGCATCCTGATTGTATCTTCCTGGTGAATGGCTTGATTACTGAATCAGTCTAATCCAAGGAAGAGCTAGAAGAGCCTTACTATGTCATCTAAATTCACCCCTCAGATTCCAAAAAGGGAAACTGAGGTCCAGAGAAGGAGAGTGACTTATCCAAGTCTGCAGTTAGATCATCCTAATGACATAGCTGTTTCAAAGGCCTCCTGGAACCTCCCTCCCTGCTTCCCTGTCCCACCCCCAGTGTTGTGTCCCCTCTGCCCCAGCCTGCTCCTTGACCCTGGCCACCTGCAGTCTCTGGTGGTATGGGTGTGTTTGGCGAGGGCGGGGAACTGGCAGGCCCCTGCATCCTCTATCAGACATCTTCCGAAGGAGAGAAAGCTGAGATGGCCCCGGAAGGGCAGGTGGCTTTGAGATCCAGGGACCCGGGACTGTGGAGACCTCCAACAAATATGGCTTCCTTTGTTCCCTTTCTTTCGGGAATAGGTGAGAAACCCTATCGTTGTAACATTTGTGGAGCCCAGTTCAACCGGCCAGCCAACCTGAAAACCCATACTCGAATTCACTCTGGAGAGAAGCCCTACAAATGCGAAACGTGTGGAGCCAGATTTGTACAAGTGAGCAGGGCCACAGGGAAGAGACCCCTCGGCCTCCATGTGCTGATGAGGAACTCCAGGGGGCGGTGAGGGAAGGGGGCCCACAACCCACCCCAACAGAGCCTCTCATGCTTCGCTCTTCCATTCAGGTGGCCCACCTCCGTGCCCACGTGCTTATCCACACTGGAGAGAAGCCCTATCCCTGTGAAATCTGTGGCACCCGTTTCCGGCACCTTCAGACTCTGAAGAGCCACCTGCGAATCCATACAGGAGAGAAACCTTACCATGTATGTGAGCCTCTTGTGGCTGTCACCTGGCCCGGCGGGGCAGGGTTGGGGGAGGGCTGGTGGGGGAGAGGCGGGCAGCAGAACTGTTTGCTCCAATCTCAAGCACACAGTGGGGGATGACCACTGAACTAATGGTCGTAAGACCTGTTTTAGGACTGGTTGTCAGACACGCTGCTGGACATTGGCTATGTCTCAGTTTGCTCATCTCTAAAGTGGGGGTATTGGGCCAGGTGATCTGGGCCCTAGGAAAGAGATCTGGACTATAGATACATCGATTCTGGAGTCATCCATTCATTCCACACTAAGTGTTCTCACAGTATGCCACTGTGCCGGGCGAGATGTCTCCTTAAGAGGACCTAGGTGTTTGGGAAGGGGCAGCCATGAGAGTGGGAGCAGACGCAGAAAAGTGTGGTAATATAAGGAAAAAAAAAGACAGGGAAAAGGCCATTATAAGAAGGAGCAGGTGACCAGCTACACGACAGGGTGCCATGAGTGGGCCATTGGAATCCGAGTGTTCAGGAGGAGGGTTTCAGCCAGATGTGGCTTGCAGACTAATTTTTGAACATTTCATAAGCTAAGAATGGTTTTAATATTTTTAAGTGGCTATAAGATGGAGAAATAACATTTTGTAACATGTGCAAATTACATAAAATTAAAACCTTAAGCAAAGTTTTATTGGGACACAGCCATGCTCATTTGCTTACATATTATCCCTGAGGACTTTCCTACCACAGGGGCAAAGTGGTCATTGTGATATATTCACTGTCCAGCTCTTTCCCAGTTAAAAACAGTTTGCCGATCTCTGCTACAGAGGGGAGAGATACTGGTGGGCAGCTGGGGTATCTGCTTCTTATTCTAACTCTGAAAAGGACCCTTTTTAGGGCCATAGGCAAGCTATGACCCTCTCTCAGGGGACCGCAGTTTTCTTTCTCTATAGAAGGATGAAGATGCCTTAGGTGAATGAACAGTGTCCAGACTGTGCTCTTTCAGTCAACCCCACCGCCTCTTTTACCTTTTGAGTTTCTGTTGAACTTGAAAAGAGAGTCCTGTGGTTTACCAGCGTGGAAACCACTATGATCGATGACATTGACTTGGGTGGGTGTATGGCCTCACTGTAGGTAGTGATGGACACAAGAATGAACCAATGAATGGTTAACCTGTGTCACAGATGGGAACCTGCAAATGGAGGTATTTTTATCCACTTATTTAACAGTCCCTGAGTGAATGTTTTCTCTCTTGCCGTTTGTTCTTGGGCAAATTAGTTCTCCTCTTTTTATAAAAAATTTTTTAAAAAATTCTTAAATTTTTTTGATTTTTAATTTTTTAAATTTTAAAAAAATTCTCGTGATACCCTTATTTCCTCAGCTATAAATGAGCCTGATAATAGTACCTTCTCCATGGAGTTGTGTTCAGATAAAAAATTCGCTCAAGTGTCAGGATAGTCCTGGCACACGGTAAGACTACAATGAGTATTTGCTGGAAGTTTAGATGCACCCGTGTCCAGTGAAGAGTGACCTTCAGAGCGTGTCGACTCAGTCCTTTACTGAAGGGGAAGCCAGGGCCCATGGAGCGAAATGAGGCACTTGGCTAGGGAAAAGCAGGAGCAACAGTTCCCCACTTTGGAAAAGAGGGAAGGGGCATTTGCACAACGCTTCCTTATCGCTTAGCTGAAGCCAGAATTCTCAACCTGGCCTCCCAGAGGGATGAGCTGCCCAGATCTCTCTGAGGGAGAATCTCCTTCTCTGGGTCTTCGGGCAATGACACATCCCTGGGGCTGGTGACAGCTAACAGTTTGCCTCTGGTTTTCCTTCAGTGTGAGAAGTGCAACCTGCATTTCCGTCACAAAAGCCAGCTGCGTCTTCACTTGCGCCAAAAGCATGGCGCCATCACCAACACCAAGGTGCAGTACCGCGTGTCTGCCACCGACCTGCCCCCGGAGCTCCCCAAAGCCTGCTGAAGCATGGAGTGTTGATGCTTTCCATTCGAGTCCCTTCTCAGAATCTACCCAAAGGATACTGTAACACTTTACGACTTTCATCCCATGACGTAGTGCCTCTTTCATCCACTAGTGCAAATCATAGCTGGGGTGGGGGTGGGGGGAGGGGCGTGGGGTTGGGGGGCCAAGGCAGCTTCCCTTCCCCTACTGCCATAAAACATTAAGAAAATAATATTGCTTCTTCTCCTATGTGTAAGGCAAACCATGTCAGCAAAAAGCAAAACCATTTTATATATCAAAGTGGGGGAGTAGGCAAAAGTTTTGACTTGACTTGGTCTGCAAAATGAGGAATGTATATGTTTTGCGGGGACAGATGTTTCTTTTGTATGTAAATGTGCTTTCTTTTAAAAGAAGAGACTTCGGTATGTTATCAGAGAGGGCTTTAATTTTTTTAACCAAAGGTGAAGGAATATATGGCAGAGCTGTAAATATATAAATATATATATATATAAAATAAATATATATAAACCTAAAAAAGATATATTAAAAATATAAAACTGCGTTAAAGGCTCGATTTTGTATCTGCAGGCAGACACGGATCTGAGAATCTTTATTGAGAAAGAGCACTTAAGAGAATATTTTAAGTATTGCATCTGTATAAGTAAGAAAATATTTTGTCTAAAATGCCTCAGTGTATTTGTATTTTTTTGCAAGTGAAGGTTTACAATTTACAAAGTGTGTATTAAAAAAAAAAAAAACACAAAAAGAACAAAAAAAGCTGCCGAAGGAAAAATGTGTAGTTTTGTTCTAGTTTTCGGTTTGTATATACCTGTACAACGTGTCCTACGGTGCCTTTTTTCATGGAAGTTTTCAGTGATGGACGAGCGCGCCATCCCTTCTGAAGTGTAGGCAGACACAGGGACTTGAAATTGTCGCTCACTAAGCTCTCCTTGGGAATGTTTGTCTCATCACATTCTGCGTCATGCTTGTGTTAGAACTATTCCGGAGACAGGGTTTGGCTGTGTCTAAACTGCATTACCGCGTTGTAAAATATAGCTGTACAAATACAAGAATAAAATGTTGAAAAGTCAAGTGGGCTCGTTCCAGAGGTATTTCCTTTTGTGGGGATCAGGACTTGAATAGGTCTGTTTTCCTCTGCTCTGAACCTAGCGGGACGGGCTGGTGGAGAAGAGTGGCTGCTGGCTGCTGGGGTCTCGGGCAGGCTGAGACTGGGGCTGGTTCCTGGAAGCTGGGCAGGGACCCACTGTTGGCTCCCAGACCAGGACAGGCTGTAGGCTTCAGACTCTGGTCAGGAGGAGCTCCGGCGGGGGATATCGGATGGACCACCTCTCACCTCTCTTTCTGGCTGGTTCTCGCTTCTGTCTTTTGCTCAAAGCTCTAGGCTAAGCTTTTGTGATTTCCCTTTTAGCCCTTCTGACATGAAAGGTATAGGCATCTTTTTGTCTTGGAGAATTTGCCCGTTCTGTGAAAGCGCCTCTTGCCTCCCGGCTTCATAAAAGTTCTTTTCTCTCTGCTAGGGTTCAGGGGACAATATGAACAGGTCTGGCCCTGTCATACATTTCTCAGCCTTGGTGCCTTTGGAGTGTCTCCGGTACCTGCTGTGTGATTGATGACTGACAGGTACATATAGACTCATGTCCAGCCACGCAAACCTCCGTCCCTGGAGAAGTGCCCTTGGTCCAGAGAACTCTGGTGGAAAGCAGTCCTTTCCTCCTCCGTGACTTGGGACAACCATTTCCCCTTTGTGTCCCTTTCCCAACCTGTGCATGAGAGGATTAGATTAACTAGATAATTTATGAGTCCATGATTCAGACATTAGTTAACCCTAGTTTGCTTTGGCATCCAGCTTTGTTTCACCTCAAAAAGCCCCAAGGAGCAAGTTTGATTGATGAGACCTAAAAGCAATGAGGACAAGCATGGTCCTGGCCCCCGGCCCAGAGGAGAAATTCTGCACTCGCCCTCTCTTGGTTCCTGGGTGGCCGTGGGGTGGGGCTGTGGAGCAGAGCCCCTCCCTGGGCCCTCTGGCCAGTGGTTGGACAGAGGTGGCCCCTGGCAGAGCCTTTGCAACAGGCTCCGGGCACGTGCTAAGAGGTCTGTGGGGGCTGAGCACCCAAAGCCCCAGAGAGAGCCTCACAAAGTCACACCACCCTTTGCCAGCCACATGGCCTTTTGGTTCAGGTTTCCTTTGAAAAATGACTTTAGAGGACTTGCCAGCTCGAGGCCTCAGCTCACCCTGCTCTTTGAAAAGGGAGAAACTGATCTCCTCGCTCCCATAGAAACTTGGCAAAAGAACTTACAAAACAGAAGGCTTCAGAAATGACAATTCACAGGCCTGAGGGAGGCTGCCCCAGGGCCCCTCCACTCCCAGAGGGCCTCCAAATGAATTCGTTTATGTGTCATTACTGTTTAATAGAGAGACGGTGGGCCTAGGGCGTTCAAACAAAATGGAAGATCAAAGAGAAACTGGAGCCAATTGACAATCTAAGTAAAAAAGCAAACATCTCTAAAGAGATAAGCGAGGCCAAGGGAATATGGAATTTTTATTTAAAAAGCAGAGCATGAATGCCATGTTTTACAAATACGTAACTTAGAGAACAGGGGGCTTGTGATCTTCTCCTCTATATTGTTGGCATTTTAGAGGAAAAGTTTCTGGACACCACGTTGGTGGTTGGGGGCTAAACTGGGAGAGGCAGGGCACATAGAACCAAACCAAGCAGAACTACGAAGAAGCTGGAAGCTCCCTCTGTCAGCTCAAATCTGTTACTGCCCCATGAAGAGACTGAGGCGGGAGAGCAGAGGGAGGTTGCCTACTGACTCCTTACTTTGATTTTCAAAGCACCTTTGTATCAATGATCACATTCAATTCTCACAACCTCCCCTCAGAGTAAAGTCACAGAAGGCTGGAAATCACACACCCATGTCAGACACTCCCGGACAGTGGCCCCCAGAACTACAACTCAACCTAGAGGTCCATAGTAACACCTCAAGCTGCCCCTGCCCACAGAATTTTCCCAAAGATACTGCTCTGTCCTCAGCCTCTGGAGAAGAGCCAGAACTTGAGCAGCCATATCGCACATGAGGCAACCCTACTTCCCTGAATGCTGATTTGTCTGAGGGTAGACACTGGATCCAAGGATAGCCACTCCAGGGTTTCTCAGACTTTGGTCATGTGTGACCCACCTTCATGATTTTGCTATAGCATCCCACCCTGACTATTTATGTACTGATTTCCTTTAAATTGACATACTTCTTAGGTGTGCATTTTCCCCAAATATAAATTTGGGGAATATAAATGTAAAAATAAACAAAGTACTAAGTGCTTTCACAATAAAAACGTCCACTCACGCGTCTTCACTTTTGCTGCCTCATGTTCTACCAGAAGCATGCTTCGGAGAACACTAACGGGGAAGAGAAGCAGAGAGATGCTGACAGAAGTGAATCCCTGGAGAGCAGTGGGGTCACATTAGCCGCAGAGCCCTGGAGTGAGGTCCCCAGGGGAAGCTTGGAAGTAGAGTGACCTTCTAGTACCTAGTTCTATGAAGCTCGTCCTTGAGTGTCCAGTCTTCGATTTCTAAAAGATTCCAACCCTCTTATAAGCACTTTACAATCGGGTCCCTGCCTTCACTGCTAGACCACCGCCATCACTTGAACTGGTCTGTGTGAGTCCCTGTTTCCTGCAACCGGAAGAGCATGATTTACCCAGCTGCTCCAGCCTCTGGACTATCTGCCATTAGGAGGATCCTTAGAGACTCTTATATCAGGTCCAGGTTTCTTCTTAGTGGAGGCTGAGGCATGCTGTGATCCCTCAGAGGTAAACAAGTGAGCTACTCAAAATACTATAGCCCCATGGAAAGGTAGCATTGTTTTTCCAAGACCCCGAAGCAGCCACAGGCAGCTTCTAACAGGAATTCTGGAGCCTAGCCCGCCACGGGCATGAGGTCAGGCACGCGCAGTATAAGGAGGAAGCATCGGCAATCACTAAGGTAGAGGATTTATAGAGAGGTGGGTGTTGAAGTGGGAAGCCCTAGAGCCTAGGAAGGGGACCCAGTGGGGCTGGGAGCCACTGCAGTACATACTGACCCCTGAGCCCTTGGGGTCCAGCCCTCTCATTAAATGAGTCTGACACTTTTAACCCCAAAAGGGTTAAATGGCTTGTCAGCACATCTCAAGATGCCTTTCCCGAGTCCCCCTTCCTTTTGCATCCCAAGCAAACAGGTTGGTTAAATAATAAGGATGCTAAGGGTCAGAATCACAGAATATGACTACTAGATGGGGTCTTAAAGAGTATGCACCTATCTCTCGGATGAAGACACTAGGTACAGAAGGGAGAAGGGACGTCCCTAAGGTCACACCAAGAATTTTTTTTTTTTTAAGATTTTATTAGAAAGAGGGAACACAAGCAGGGGGAGTAGCAGAGGGAGAGGGAGAAGCAGGATCCCCACTCTGGGCTCAATCTCAGGACCCCGGGACCATGACCTAAGCTGAAGGTAGACACTTAACTGATTGAGCCATGCAGGTGCCCCACACCAAGAATTTTTATCAACGAGGGCCCGTGACTCTCACTTTGCTTTATAGCATCATCCCAGCATTCAAGGAGTGTGTGGTCAAATTGTGGAGGTAACATCACAAAGAAACCCAGGAATACAACATTATGGCTAATGAGTGACAGTCCTGAGCAGGGTGAGGCTCAGAATGTCAAGTTGTTCCTTGAACGAGGCAGACAGCTTGCTAAGCTGGAATCCAACAGGAACATTCTCAGGGCTTTCACACGCCCCCCTCCTTCCTGTGGGACTGCCGTGCCTCCTGTCTAGAAAGAGCTGTCCTCCTTTTTGCCACCCTAGAGCCGCCTCTGAAGTTGGCTCAGTTTCTTACAGCTGCTGTCACATAAACTGTGTGGCCCAGACAACAGAATGCTATTGTTTCACAGATCGGGAGGATGGAAGTTTCAGATCAAGGTGTTGTCAGGATTGGTTTCTTCTGAGAGCTTATTCCAGTCTTTTCCCCAGCTCCCAGCAGTTTTCTGGCAATCCTTGGCACTCCTTTGCCGGTAGAAGCATCACCTTGGTCTCTGCCTTCACCCTCACATGCTCCCTGCGTGTATGTCCCTGTGTCTCATCTTCCCATTTTTATGTGGACATCGATCAAACTGGTGTAGAGCCCACTCTAAGAACCTCATCTTAACTAATTACATCAGCAACCACCCTATTTCCAGATCAGGTCACATTCTGAGGTTCTTGGGGTTAGAATTTCAACATATGAATTTTGAGGGGACACAATTCAACCCATGATGGGGGACTGTTGGTAGGAGAGGGGATAGTGAGACGCTCTCAGAAGTGACACCATCCTCACCTTCCCTCTTCACGTTCTCCCTGCTGCCAAAGGCATAGGGAACCGAGATTTGGAGGATGTTCTCAAGGCCAGGCATTGGGCTTTGCCCCCATAATTTCAGTTACCTCCACCACAGCCCATGGAGTGGGGCTCGGGTGACCTCTTACAGGTGAGGAGGATGAGATGCAAAAAGACCAGGTCACTTGGCTGAGGTCAGGGAATGCTTCTCCACTTCTCTTCCACCCAACCATGCTTGTCATATCATTGGCGGGTCTCACATCAGAAAAACATTAGGGGACACAATAATTGTGCTCAGTAACCACACTTTGGTTAAGCATAAGGAAGAAAAATCTGGTTTCACATAGGTCCCTATGGAATAGGAATTGCCAAGAATGTGTATCCCAGACTATTACAGGTTTGATAAAAGCCCCTTAACAAGAACTGGAGACTAAGAGTCTAATCCAGCAGCTCTCGCCATAAGGAGCATTTAAGTGTTCTGCTGACTGCTCCCCCTGTTACACTCATGTACAGCCAGGGTTGGGAATCTCTAATCTAATCCAGTCCTTTCATCATGCATAGAAGAAAGCCAAGCGACATTAAGCAAAGACATTATGAGGGGGAGGACCCAGCTCCCCAAATACCTAAGCCAGTGTTCTTTCCACTAAAACCCCTGCCTTATGCTGCCATGATTTTCTATTACCAGAAACCTTAGTGCAGCCTCTAAATGATTGCCTTCTTCAAATAGCTTCATATTTCTTATCACTTCCTTGGTATGACCCTAGAGGAACACAACTTGGACCCATCGCTGGGAATTATAAAAATGCAGAACTCCACTGGGTGAAAGAAAGGATTTCTGAACGGATGTGTAAGAATGAAAGGGGCTTTGAGTGGGCTCCTGAACTCACTGCTGAGGTGAGTTCCCAGAAGATAGAGAACCAGTTGACAGCAATGATGTGGGGAAAGGATTGGGCTAAGTGACCCTAAGGTCCCCTTTCAAGCTCGAGATGCTCTGAGGTCCCATCCCATTTAGAAACTCGTTTGGGTCATGGGAAGATGTCAGGAGGAGGGGTCTGCTATGACCCTCAAGAAAGAAGGACATGGTCACACAAGTCTGGGGCCATTTTGTATAGAGCCAGACAGTTCCTGTATCCCCGAACTGAGCTGCATTCCAGGGGTGGCTTCTGTCCATCTTTTTCCCAGCCCACCCTGACTTGGGGTTTCACACACATCATTTCCTGATAGTACAACTGTGTCTCACCTGGGTCCCCTGTCTTCCAGTCATGTGGAGAAATGCATCACCTCCCTGACAATCCAGGCTGAGTCTGTGTATACACCATGCCCTCTATTTAGCATGTCCTTTTTCTCCTACTCTCTCATCACTCCATCCCGGGAACCCCTTCAGGAGCAGCCATCCAGGAATTTCCTCAGCCGGAACCGTCATAGGGATGGAGCTAGAGAGTGAGGGGTGATTAGGGTTCCAGTTGGTCTGATTGCTCTTTCGGGACATACACGTTTGAGGCAGTGTAGCAAACAGCCACAAGGTGGCAGGGTATACCGCAGGGAAGGCTCATGCCCTGCTTACTGGTTCCAGGGAAGTGGGAAGGTGTCTATGGTGTTAGTGCTATGTCTTCTAGTTGCCTTCCTGGGCCTTTGTGCCTGCTCACTTTCTGTTAGTCCCTTCTTCAGCTCAGCGAAACCATCCCATGGGATCGGCTGGTGGCCTCTAAGATGTGATTTGTGGTCCTGTAGCCCCCAAATCTCTCCTTCAGAGATCTACTTGGGTGTGTGAATTTCCACTCTGAAAGTCATTGCTTTGTTTCAGGTTTGCAGCTGTCCTGGGGAAAAAAAAGAGTTCAGGTCTCCATTCTCAGGCAAAAGCAAGTGATCCCTAATAGAACACTGGAGAGGGAGAAGGGGCTTATGAGATGACAGTAGCAATAAATAGAACTGAACGTTAGGAATCTCGGGGGGCTGTCATTGCCAAGAGCTCTCTTAATCCTCACCACAACCTTGACCATGAAGGAAGAAAAGATTCAGAGCAGACAGCCTAAGAACACACGGGGGGTTAGTAAGTGACAAAGTTGTGGATGCAGCTCTTACCCTCCAACTTGCAGAGAGGCCCTCAGCTAGCACAGGGGCTACCTCTGTGTGTCGGCTGTTGAATTTACAAAAAGGGGCCCCTTTCTTCATGCACCCCAGTGCATGGCTTTTCCAACTACACAGCACAGTTTAAGGAGAGAGTTCAGAATTTCAGAACTGGAAGGGCACCTGGGTGGCTCAGCTAAACGTCTGCCATCAGCCGCGGTCATGATCTGGAGGTCTGGAGATGGAGCCTCATGTCCAGCTCCATGCTCCCTCTCCCTCTGCTTCTCCCCCACTAGTGCAAGCACACTCACTCTCTCAAATAAATAAATAAAAATCTTAAAAAAAAAAAAAAAAGAATTTCAGAGCTAGAATTCTCTTTGGGTCAAAATCCCCAAATCTGAATGTTAGAGAGGAAGCCCCCAGGGCATGTCACGCAGCTCCATATCTGCATCACAGTGTTGCCCTGAGCTCTGGATGCCTGGTACCAGGTGTGGACTGGCTGCACCCTGAGCATATTGCTTCTCCCCTTCCATGCTGAGGACCTGGGATTGCCCCCTGGACCTTTCCTCTCTCGATCATATTCAGTGACCCTGGGTACTTGACGGGGAGGGACATCATCCAAGCCCTGCTGGCCTGGGCCAGCAGCTCTGACCTTGACTGAAGGTCACTTGGCTTGGTCAGAGAGCTGCTTCCCCTGGGTCCTCAGTTTCTGACTATACATGAGAAGACTGCACAGGAGAATCTCTAAGGTCCCTTCTAGAAACCATGACCCTGACATTTCCAGCCTAACTAACAGGGAGACAGAGATTGCTCTTGATAGGGGTGTCCTGGGAGTAGAAATCACTCATGGAGACCACAGAGGGCAATAATTTCTGGAGAACCGCCTTTTCTCATCTGTTGTTTCCAGTGTTTTCTGCATCCACTGGATCAACATTCACAGACCCAGGATCTGGGGCTTCCAGCATGCCTCCCAACGTTTTCACAGTTCAGAAGGTGCTTAGGATGAAACACTAGTTATCACAAACTCCAGCCTACCTAACAGCTCACAAGGGACTCCGAGTTCCTATATATTTAACATTTGTAACTTGCAAATCTTTATGTTAAAAATAAAACTATTTTATTTCAAAATTAATGTATGTTAAATGCACAAAAACTTGAAAAACTGTTACGACAAAAATAATAATGCTAAATAACATTTCTTTAACATTCACAATGTTCCAGGAAGTCTTTTAAAATTTATGTTTAAAAAATTATAGATTCACAGGAAGTTACAAAAATAGTACAGAGAAGTCCCTGTTTCCCTCCATGGTAATATCTTAGGTAACCGCAGCACAGCATCAAAGCCAGGAAGTCAACATAGTTGCTACAATCTACTGATCTTATTCAGATTTCACCATTTTTGCATGTCCTCCTGTGCATGTGTGTGCGCGCGTGCGCACATGTGTGTGTGTGTGTGTGTGTGTGTGTGTGTGATTTTATCTCATGTGTAGATCACAGATGCATGTTACTCCTTCACAGTCCCTTCAGCCCTACCTCTCCCTTCAGCCCTACCCCCTGGCAACCACTGTTCTTCATCTGTATAATTTTGTCATTTAAGAATGTTCTAAGTCAGTCCAAGAAAGACAAATACCATATGATTTCACTCATATGTGGAATTTAAGAAACAAAACAGATGAGCATGGGGAAGGGAAGGCAAAATAAAATAAGATGAAAATTGAGAGCGAGGCAAACCAGAAGAGACCCTGAACTCCACGAAGCAGACTGAGGGTTGCTGGAGGAGAGGTGGGTGGGGGGATGGGGTTACTGAGTCATGGGTGTTAAGGGAGGGCATGTGATGTAATGAGCACCGGGTCTTAAATGCAACTGATGAATCGCTACATTTACCTCTGAAACTAGTATAAATAAATAAACAAATAAAGAGAAATGCTGGAGAACACACCTTGGCAAACAACAACAACAACAAAACATTATACATACATAGGGGGGTGCCTGGCTGACTCAGCTGGTAAGCATTCTACTTTTGGTTTCAGCTCTGGTCATGATCTTGGGTTCCTAAGATTGAGCTCTGCATAGGGCTCCCCACTAAATGGGGAGTCTACTTCCTTTCGCTCTCTCCCTCTGTCCTTCCCCTGGCTCATGCACTCTTTCTCTCTCTCTCTCTAAAACAAATAAGAACTCTTTAATAAAAAAAAGAATGTTATATACATGGAATATAATAATAGCAAAATAATGACATAATAATAGTAAATAACATGTATTGAACATTCACTATGGGCTGGGAATTGTTTCAAGCCCAATACAATTATGAGTTCATTGATCCCCTCAAAAACCCACTGCCATGATTTCTATCAATACCCCTACTTTCAGATGTGGAGTCTGAGATAGTCACCTAATTTTATTCAGACTATAACTGGCAGAGCTGAGATTAAATTCCATATCTTGCTCTATTAGCCTTTATTTATAAGAGTATGCTCCCTTTCTAAATGGATTCAATCTAAATTTTTAAAAACTAAACACAGAAAAGTGTAATTCAACAGAAGCCTCAGAAAGTGTCAAACGATTGCGACCATATAGACCACATTCTCTCAAGACAATGCAATTAAGGGAAAAACCAATGATAAAATGGGGGCTTAAAAAATTTCTTTTGTCTGTAAATTTTTAAACTTCTACCTCTAAACAACTTGTGGGTCAGAGAAGAAGAAGACAGAAGTTTTCTCAGCAAGGGAGCAAGCATTCATGGACAGGAGGCCATGAGGTGAAGGTGTGATTGCTTCAAGACTGTAAACAAAGGAGAGGCCTGGACCGAGTCCAGGAGGCAGGCCATGTTTTCCGGTCATCCCAATAGCCTCAGAGCCTCACCTGACACTGCATTCGTGGAGTCAGTGACTGTTTGGTAATGGACACCTTTTAAAAATAGTCCCGATGGTGGGTACTGCCTCGATTTTCCTAAATCCTGAGTCAGAAACTCAGAAATATTTGCGAAGGCCTTCTGGTTTTTACTGGAGTCACATTTAGAGAGGATCATGGGTTACCAAAACATGACCTCACACCACAAATTCCTTGCTTTTTCAACTTTTAACAGTTTCCTCCTTTTTTTTTTTTTTTTTAAAGATTTTACTTATTTATTTGACACAGAGAGAGATCACAAGTAGGCAGAGGCAGGCAGAGAGAGAGGGGGGAAGCAGGCTCCCCGCTGAGCAGAGAGCCTGCTTCGGGACTCGATCCCAGGACCCTGAGATCATGACCTGAGCTGAAGGCAGAGGCTTAACCCACTGAGAAAACCAGGCACCCCTTTCCTCCTTCTTTTGATGAAGGATCGCTTTTTGCTTCTTCTTCTTCTTCTTCTTTTTTTTTTTTTTTTTAAGTTTATTTATTTGACACAGAGAGAGATAGCGAGAGAGGGAACACAAGCGGGGGGAGTGCGAGAGGGAAAAGCAGGCTGATTTGGGACTCCATCTCAGGACCGGGGCTGGCTCCCAGGACCCAAGGCTCAGATCCCAGGACCCAGGGCTCAAATCCAGGACTCTGGGATCATAACCTGAGCTGAAGGCAGACGCTTAACGACTGAACCACTCAGGTGCCCCAGAAGGATTGCTGCCTTGCAGTCACATAGGTGAACTCTGATGGGAGGCAGCTGGGGAGGTGTGCTGCTGGCCTCAGCTGGGCGCCCAGTACTAACACAGACTTGCCGAAAGGCTCTTTGTCTCATAAATCAGCATGTACCACCCTTGAAAGACACCGATGCTATGTCTTACAAATTATAGACACTGAAACATTAGGATCCATTCTTAATCAAATGTATTCTGCAATCAAGTTAAATTCTAAATTTTTTATCCATAATAACTTGACACAAAAATCAAGGGCAGGGAGAGGTGGGGTAAAGAGCATGTGGAATTTTTGCTTCTTTGTTACTATATTTTTGTATTGCTTGAAATTTTACAATGAGTTTGTTACTTTTAAAACTGGATCCAGGGAAAAGCTCAGTGGATAAATGCATCCAGTCAGTGAGGTATGTTGTTTGGGTTCAAATCCTAGAACTGTCACTTAGTAACAATGCAACCACCAGTAAATGACTTAGCCTTTCTGTGCTTCGTTTCCCGACCTCATAGGGTTCTTGTGTGTCAAAATGCATGAGTATACGTAAAATATTCAGAAATACACATGAAGCAAAGTCAGTGTTCTATCACTATTCATTTTAACTATAATAAAATTTTATTAGGATTTTCTTCCCAATGAATTTTTAAGATGAGGAAATAATCTGCCGTTTCCTCGCCCAGTTCCTGCGGCCTCCAGAAGTGCGTTGCAGTTTCTGCTACTTCTTGCATCATACAGTCTCTTGGAAGAATGACCTGGGCTCCCATGTGGAAATAGCAGCTACCTGTGAGCTTGGTGTCGTACTCTGACCAGTTTCCATCAGTAGGTCCCGTTGGACACTGAAACCATTCTGGACTGAATCTTAGAGTTTCTTAACCCTCTTGGATTTTGCTTAATTGCCTTTGAAAGGAGTGAGACAGATTAAGTAACTATTATACATCTGGCACCGGCAGTTTCTACTGTATCATAGAATGTACTCTTGAGTATATTATTTGTTATGTTCTTTTTAAACTCCCTCTTTCCCCTGCCTACCAGCATGAATCCGCATTAAGATTTTCCTGTGCTGGGGCACCTGCGTGGCTCAGTCATTAAGTGTCTGCCTTCAGCTCAGGTCATGATCCCAGAGTCCTAGGATTGAGTCCTGTCAGGGTCCATGCTCAGCAGGGAGTCTGCTTCTCCCTCTCCCTCTGCCTGCTGCTCTGTGTACCTGTGCCGTCTCTATCTCCCTGTCAAATAAATAAATTTAAAAAAAAAAAAATCTTTGAAAAAAAAAAAAAAGATTTTCCTGTGCCTCTGTATCATCTTTTTAAAACTAAGTGGAAGACTTAAGGCAATTTGATGGCTATTTCCTGAGAGGGTCTGTGTCCCTTTGACAAATGCTGCCTTAGAAATAACAGTTACTCATTCCTTGTTCATAGGAATTTCATCTAGGAAAATGGTCGTAGAAGTTTCATTGACAAAATGAGGTCATTAAAGACATGCAATACTCAAATTTGGAGTATTCAATGCTTTCTTGTATAAGCAATATAGATTGTTTATTTCTCCATTTACTTAGCTCTTAATCCAGTAGGTCTCAGTTGGCTGGGCATAACAGAACACTCTATGGTCTGATGGAGTGAAGCTTCTTGCCACCCTCCTGCAGGGGGGTCGGGGTTTGCAAGAAGCTAAGTAGATCAGAACCCAGAGCCAGAGTGTCCAGAGAACAGTACTGGAAACACCAGCCAATTTATGGGGAAAAGGGAGAGAGAGCTCGAGGGCTTGGAATACCCGATTACCAATAGGCAAATATGATCACATACTTCAGTCTTAAAACAATTCTGTCATTCTGTATCTCCTCTAAGACAAAATCTTAACTCTTCACCCGGTGTTTAAGGATCTTTCATAGACACTAACTGGAAAAGATACCTGCGTTCCTGTGTTTATAGTGACATTATTTACAATAGCTAAGACATGGAAAAAACCCAAGGGTCCATCAAATAAATGAATGGCTAAGGAAGTTATGGCGTGTAAATATATTATTGAGCCATTAAAAAAAAGTAAGGCAATCCTGCCATTTACAACAACATGGAGGGATGTTGAGGGCATTATGCTAAGTGAAATAAGCCAGACAAAAACAAATATTATATAATCTCACTTATATGTGGATCTTAAAAAAAAAATAAAAAAGTTCCCAACAGAGACAGAAAAACAGACTTACAGAAAAAGGGATCAGATGTGTGATTACCAGAGGCAGGGGGAGGGGGAAGGAGACTAGGAGAAAAATGGTCAAAAGGTGCAAACTTGCAGGCAGAAAAGAAATAAGCACTAGGGGTAGAAGGGACAGCATGTGACTACAGCTAACCCTACTGGATAATGCATAGGAAAGTTGTGAAGAGAGTAAATCCTAAGGGTTCTCATTACAAGGAAAATAAATTTCCTTTTCTTTTTTTGCTTTCTCTTTTTATCGTATCTGTATGAGATGATGGATGCTGACTCAACTTACAGAGGTAATCATTTCACACTATGCGCAAGTCAAAGTGTCATGCTGTACACCTACACTTCGACAGTAATGGAGAGCAATTATATCTAGAAAAAATAAAAATAATAAAATGTTTTTGAAAAGTCCTTCACAATCCCAGCCCCACACACCTCTCAGGCCTCAACCTGTATCACTCCTCTCTGTGATGGCCATGTACTAGATGATTCAGAGTGTCCAGAATGATTCTAGATTACTTTATTCTTGAATTCTTTGCTGACCATTCCTGCTGCTTATAATACATTTACTCCCCTCCTCTGTTTAACTGCAATGGCTGGTTCTTCAAGCCTTTATTCATGCAGTATTTCTTCTGGAAACCTCTTTTAAATATGTGTGGTGCACGTGTTTATCCAAATACATTGTGCACTCAGAGGAAACCCTTGGTAGTGCCATAAAAGCGGAAAGATAAATGTAAAATCTTTAAAATGAAGGCAAGATGAGAAAGGATTTCATAAATGTGGGGTCGAGTCGGATACATTCCAAAAGGCATCTTTCGAGAGCACATGTCTTTGTCTTACCTTTTCTTCGGCCTATAATGTTGGTAGTTTGCCCCACATTTGAAGCCAAGAGCTCTGGGTGCTACACTTGCAAGATTCTCAACAGCAATGCTAGAAGGTCTATGTCCATTCTAGACCGTGAGAACCAGGTAGGGTTTAGGCAGCGAGGACTCCCATAGATAAACCTTGAACGTGTCAGTGTGTGTTTGCCATTACAGACAAGGAATGGGCAAGGCCCTCGTACATCACCAGGGGAAACACTACATTTTCTGAGCATCTTTCCTTCCCCTCAGTAACGGAATGCTGTGACCAACGAAAAAATCAGTAACCGGAAGCATTTGCCAGGTAAGGATTACAAGTTAAAATTCTGAAGCCTTTATAGTACAATAAATTAAACAAACTACATGTGAATATCAACTTGACATAACAGCTTGGTTTTCTCAGATTTTAGCATCTTCCAAACTGTGCCCCTGATCTCCCCACAAAGCTGTTCCTCCTTCTTCCTCCCTCCGTGATAGCCCTTCAGGTGCCCAGGTCGTCCTTGACCCTTTCGTCTCTCTCACATACTCCAAATTCAATCTTTGGTACACCCTGTTACAATATGTACAGAATCTGGCCCTCTCACCAGAGTCCAACCCCACCACTCTGTCCCCATGGCTGTCAATCTGTCTTCTCTTATATTGAAAGAGTATCCTAATTTCTTCCCCTGCATCTTTGCTTGTCCCCTGCAGTCCACTCCTAGAGTGGGTATGGGTGATTCTACTCAAATCTAAGTTCTGTCCTGTTACTCTGCTTCTCCAAGTCTTCTTGCCAGCTCCTGTGAAGACCGAGCAGGCCGTGTGCCAGCCGGCTCTTGCCTGATGTTCTATGGTCCGTCTCTCCAACTCCTACACTGGCTTATGAGCAAGCCACTGGGCCGCGCTGGCGGCCGTGTGTCCCCTGGACACACAGGGGCGCTCCCACTGAGTCACTGTGAGAGGCTGAGACATGGCCCCCGAAGACAGTCACATCCTATCCTTGAAACCTGTGGATGTTACTTTACATAGCAAAATGGTCTTTACAGATGTGATTACAGTAAGAATCTTGAGACAGGGAGATTTTTCTGGATGATTGGTAGGGAATGGTTAAATACAATTACATATATAAGAGGGAGGCAGAGAGAAATTTTATGACACAAAGAGAACGCAATGTGAAGACAGACCAGAGAGAGATTCCAGGATGCTGACCTCGAAGACCAGAGTGATAAGGCCACAAGCTAAGGAGTAAGTCTTCTCTCGGGCTTCCGGAAGGAATGTGGCTCTGCACTTAGGCTCTGGCCCAGTGATACTGATTTTAGACTTCTGGCCTCTCAAACTGTGAGACAATACATTTCTGTTATTTTAAGCCGTGAAATCTGTGGTAAATTTGTTCAGTGGCTTCAGGAAATAAGCACAGGGACTTGGCACTTGCTGTCTGCCCCACCTGGAGTGCGTTTGCCCACTGGTAGGACGCCCTTGCTTATCTCTTTCGTGCTTTTCTCAAATATGGCAGTCCTTTGAGACCTTTCCCTCCCACACTGTCTAAACTGTAATCCTCTCTCATCCCTCCATCCATACACTCTCCATCTCCCTCTCCTGTTGACTTTTTAAAAAATTCTGTCCTATTAGCAACTACCACAGTATTATTTTATTGTTTATCTCTCTCCATAGAATGTAGCACCATGAAGGAAGGGATTTCTGTCTTTTTTGCACCGTGTTATCCCCAGCACCTAGAAAAGGATGGAGACCTAGCATGTACGTACTCAATAGTTATTGAATGTTGAATGAATAAATAAAACCAGAGCACGCAATGTGTCATAGAAGTGATTAAATCACCAACGTGTAAATAATGCATTACTCCTCACTTGAAATAAAGTGATTTGAGCGTATATAATCAGTGGGGCATACAAAAAATTAATGATCTAATCTAATTATTAATCATTTAGTGCTTTTACAGTCAGTGCTAATGGTAGTATCCAGTGCTAATGAACTCTTAGCTGACAGACAAAACAATTATTTATATTAATTTAAGTAACTTATAGCATCATTTTATAAGAAGAAAAAGCTGAAATTATAGTTGGGATAAAAATGCTTTTGCAACAATGTTAAAACCCCATTGGAAAATATCAGTATGAACTTACAACTTAATGAAATATATCTTTTCAAGCTCATCTCCTTAAGTGGTTTATGAATAACGTCACCCCCAGCACATGACTGATCTCCAGCCCCAGCATACAGATTATGGTTTCTGATATTTCTTAAAAGGGTGCCCAATATGTCTGATATGTCTGAGGGAAGTAAGACGTCTATTTAAAAATTAGATACCCTCTTTGAGGGTAAGTTTGGGTAGATTTAGGGTTTCTCCCCTCTTTTTTATAACTGGCATTATGTCGAGATTATAGTGACAGAAAACATGATATCCTACACTAGACTTATGACTGTAAACCGAATTCCAAGAAGCTAGAAGTGCTGGAATTCCCCATCAGTCCCAGAATTTGAGGGGAACCTTCATGGACAGATCATGTGTTAATGTGTCCCTCTCTGCACTAACGTTCATGTTAGCATGTCGTGAATATTAAACAAATCTTTGCTGCTATGGACTGAATGAAATTACAATGCCTATGTGTTATTGGGTCTGTGGAGACTTATTATATGGTTCTTATGTTTTTAGAATTCACATTCAGCCTCCAATGTAAAGGATACAGACAGCAAAGTCTTGCCTCTACTCACTCATTAAACAAGATTTTAGGGGCACCTGGGTGGCTCAGTGGGTTAAGCCTCTGCCTTTGGCTCAGGTCATGATATCTGGGTCCTGGGACTGAGCTCCATGCTGGGCTCTCTGCTCAGCAGGAGCCTGCTTCCCCTACCCCCTGCCTGGCCCGCCTCTCTGCCTATTTGTGATCTCTCTCTCTGTCAAATAAATAAATAAAATCTTTTTTTTTTTAAACTGTGATTTTACTTAGCACCTACTATGAGTTTCAGGTTTTGATACTCACTGGAGAAAACACACAAGATGAATAAGACAGTCTTCTGGAGGGAATGTACTGATATTGCGGCAGGGGCTTGAGAAGTGCATTCGAGATCCTGGGACATTTACCAAGAGCTTACTATTACAAGATACTCTGTCTCATAATTTCTTTCTTTGACCTTCCTTTGCTCATCTACCTAAAACCTCTCTCAGGGTAAGGACATGATGGTTTCTCTAGGCCTCTTTCAATTTTATGATCTATGACCATCTTCATGAAAATGTTCAGAAGGGCCATTGTTAGACGCTGATACTTTGGGACAATCTGAGGAAAGGGGAAAGGCAGAGGTAGTGTCCATTTTCTTTATATTGTGACATGGGTCACATATACAGGGGAGTAATAAAACATAAACATACAATTTGAGGGATAATAATGCACAGAAAACCTGCATAGCACACACCAAGGTCAGAAAAATCTTTGCCAGCCCCCTAGAAACCCTCCCATCCCCAATATATAATAATCCCCTATTAGAGTCACCTTTCCCCATCTGCACAGAGACAATTACTATCTTGACATGGTGACAATCGCTTTCTTGGTCTTTAAAAATTATATGTCATATCTGTAACTACCCTGCACCATAGAACCAGTTCAGCTCCCTTGTTTTAGGAGGGTGCCCATTATTCAGGAGGGTCCTGTGATGGATTTTATTGTTGTTCATAATATTCAGGGCCACTCCATAAAGCAACCCCTACCACCTCACCTTTGGCAAGATATATTTCCCTGTGCCATTGCAGGCTTGACTGTGTCACTTGCTTTGGTCAATGGAATGTGAGGAAAAGTGACGAATGTCATTTTAGAAGGGAAGCTTTAACAGCTGACATAAGCTTCCCCAGGCTTCCTCATCACTCTGTCATGATGCCTGGAATTATCCCAGAGAGGAGCTCTAGTTATTTACGTGTGTGTGTGTGTGTGTGTGTGTGTGTGTGTGTTGCGCCTCAGCTCACCAGAAACCAGCAGGTTCCCTGAGAATAGCTAAGGAACTCTGATGGAGGCCTTCAACCTCTTGGACAGAATTCAGCATAGGCTTTATCTACTGAAAGTCTCTCCAGACCCTTCGACTTCTACTGTCTCTTTTCAGCAGAGAATTCTGTATTCTTCCTTCCTAACCACTAACTCACTTAGTTGACTCCCATCCTCTTTTTTTTTTTTTTTTTTTCCCCTAGCAGGGAGCACTCTTTTTTGTTTATGTACTTCCCTTACATAGTGTGACAATTCTTCATGAAAATTTTGCCTAGGATAATAAGGTTCTGAAAAAAGTGACAGTAGATATGGTTGCCTTGAATACAGACTTCGGGGTATCTACAGCATGGCCCATAGAATTTGGATCCTTGAATACCAGCAGGAAAAGGATCTAGGCTGCCTGCAGTTATTCTGATTGGTGCCAACTGATAAAAGCATGACATGAAATACTTCCAGAAGCAGTTTCACTGTATGTCCTGAGAGCTGTTCCAACCGTGTGACCGCTCCCAGGATTCAGAGTCCACCTCCTCTTGAAGAGTAGAGCCTGGGCCGGGCTGCCTCCAAGTGCCGCATCCTGGGGATGGAGAGGCCTTCTTAACCATCCTTGAAAAAGATTCCCTGGGAACCCTGCATTTGTCCTGGAGCACCTTCCATGGATCTTTGAATTGTGGAGAGCTGGGGGAAGACGGGACATAATTTGCATTTCCTCTGGATTTGTTTCTTATCCGGAACCAGTAAGTCACTTTTTTTTTTTCTTTATTATGTTCCATTATCCTACATAATTACACTAACTCACTTTTATTTCACTTCCTTTTTTCTTCTTGGGCCCTCAAACACCTCTATAGAACAACACATTCCCATCAGTAACAATGGCTGCCAATGACAGGGGTTCTTCTCTGGGCCTAGAGTGGGTAGAGGGGATATATCCCCCCTCAAGACCATGCACTGAAACCTGTGGGGATAAGGGTTACGTACAGTTTCCAAAAGCCTTCAAGTGATACTACCCACCCCCCCAACTCTTTATTACCTTCAAATTCCAGACTCTACAATGCCATCCCTTGTATTATTTGAGTAATGAACATTTTTCAAAAGTATTGATTAATATTTATCAACCCATATTCCAAATTAGAGAGGAGACTAGATATTTTATCCTTCTCCTTTTTGCTAATTTTGTTTGCACAATACAGGTGCATAGTAATTTATTTTATAAATGAATAAAATTTCCTTTATTAAAAAATACTATCTAGATTAAAAAGACAGCAGCGATGTATAATGAAATGGCCAGTATGTGATGTGGCCACAGCTGCACACATTCTTACATTATGAGCTCCTAATTTGTGGCTTCTGGTACAACTCAGTGCCATCACAAAAAACTGAGATAGTCTGTTCATTGGGTTGGATCATAAGCACATTTTTTTCTTGAAAGGAAACAGGGCTGTTGCACAGAAAGATGAATTATATTGGTCTCTGCTTAGAGGGCTCCCACTCTAAATTACACCTGATGTAAATTACACACCTAAGGGGATTGCATCATTTGGGTAAAAACAAACAGATAAACCCTGACAATTTTCACCCTCTATCTTTTTGGTTTTTCTTCTTTGTCATTTGTTTTCAGATTCATTCTGGATGTGGCTCTAGCCTTGGCCATAAGCTCCTCAACTCATTTCAATTCCAGGGAACCCACATGTCCCCCATCTCACCTGGGCTGGTAGCTGACCCCAGGGAGGTATGAGCAGCCCAGTCATGAGCCCAGTATGAGAAGCCAAGTTAGTTTCCCATTTCTGAACCTCAGGTGTCTTCATTCAACGGCAAGAGATAAAGAAGTCAATGAAGAAACCATATTTTTAGAAAACGTCTCTTCTAGAGCTCTTGGTCAAGGGCTCTAAGACATAGTTTTGTTCTTTCTGACATCCTCACCATAAAGCTAGTGGAGAACATTTCCCCATTCTAAGAAATGATACAGTGGTATTGTCCTTGACCTCACCCCATGCAAAAACCACTTGGAGACAAATGCCAAGACTGGAACTCAACACTGAACAGTCTCTTACAGCTCCAACCAACCTCTTCCATGTTGCATGTTGTTCCTCTGTGTGCCTCCATCTTTCCAGGGATCTGGTTTCCAGATAAAAGAATCAGGGCGGATTATGGCTAGAAGAGACCCTAGATACTCTCTAGCCAGCCTTCCCTGTGCAGGTGGGAAGATGGAAGTCCGCCGAGGGAAACTACTGGGTTCTGAGGCCAAGCAGATTTGCTCAGAGCCTGGACAAGTGTCAAACCACCTGGTTATTTCCCTGCCCTGGCTGCCTCCCTCTGTTGTCTGTGCCTTCAAGTGGATTATGCAAATCTGGAGTCAGGTTCCCTCCTAGTCTCTAAAGTATTTAAATCAAGCATTAGGGAACTGTGGGTGCTTCATGGCCTGGCCTCTCTCAGCAATAGCTGAGATCCAGAAACCTGCAGCATAGAACAAACTTGTTCTTCCAGCAACTTCTTCTGTATGGCCTGGGACCAGAAACCAAACACAAGCTCTAACAATTCTAAGACTCTAGGAATCTGAAATGTTATCATTGTGCTTTTTACAGCATGTCAGATTGCATTCTATCTCACAACTTGCTTGAGATCTTTCTGAGCGAAGGGCATCTTACTCCTATCCCAATCCCTACGTGTTAAGAGCTCAGTAGTACTCTGATAAATGAATAAATGAGTTTGGTTTTGGAAGGCCTATATCTGAGTCTTGGATGAGGCTCTTAGAGCCATGTAAACCTCAGTTTCCGGATCTGAAAGGAGGGGAGTTAATTCCCACTTTGGCCAGCACACAGGTCAAGCAATTGATGAATTATAAATAGCGAATGATGGTCCCCACATATAAGGAGGCGTGTGAGCTGCAGGCTCTGCATTCCCTCAGCCCTTGCTTCTCTTTGGCTCCTTAGGGTGTCATAATCACTATAGCACACAGTGCATAAGATACTTGGAAGGTCAGTGGGGTGAAACAGTAGGGGAAGCAGGAGGGGAAGACCCCTGAATGCCTGGGTGGCTGTGATCTGGGTCTGAGCCTCCCAGCCTGCCCCTTCCACCCAACCCTGCCTTCCCAGCCCAGCTTTGGTCCCTGGAGCTCTCTCCTGGGACTTCCCTCCTCCCCAGGCCTGGCTCTTGGCTCCCAGCCCAGCTACCATGGAAACAGGTACCAGGGTGACAAAGGATAGTGCTGGGTCCTGTTTCCACCTAGTCCTGCTGATGAGTATTTTCAGACCACAAACACTGAACTGCTCTGCATCAATCTAGGCTCTTTCTGTGTGCTCACTCAGGCAGAATTCAAGTTTCCCTTCCTACGACCAGGACCATGTCTACCAGCCTGACCACTTGTGAGTGGAAGAAGGTCTTCTATGAGAAGATGGAGGTGGCCAAGCCAGCTGATAGCTGGGAACTCATCATAGATCCCAACCTCAAGCCCAACGAGCTGGCCCCAGGCTGGAAGCAGTACCTGGAACAGCATGCCTCGGGCAGGTGAGCAGCCCAGGTGGGAGGGGTCTACAGGCAGCCTTGGGGGCATCTTCCAAGGGGAGGCAGAGAGATCCATGGAGCCTGGTCCTAAGGTCAGCTCTAGTTAGAGGACAGAG
This sequence comes from Mustela nigripes, assembly GCF_022355385.1. Classification (NCBI taxonomy): domain Eukaryota; kingdom Metazoa; phylum Chordata; class Mammalia; order Carnivora; family Mustelidae; genus Mustela; species Mustela nigripes. Next base: position 109,935,647 of record NC_081558.1, read on the forward strand.
AAGGAACTTCCAAGGGGGTCAAAGAGGCCTAGGTTCTAATCCCAGCTGTACCACTGACTCCCTGGGTGACCTTGGCAAGTTGTTTTCTGTCTCTGGGTCTTGGTTTTCTACTAAACAAAGAGCTAAAATGTCCTTACAATCTCTGACATTTTAGATGTTTTCACATTTTCATAATCTCTTAAAGAATAATGGGGACTGAGGGGAAGAGGCCATGAGGTCCACTGGGAAAACCTTTAGCTTAGGGTTGTGGCCTGTGCTCTGCTCCTAGGTCTATTTAGTCAACTTAGTCTAATTTGACCTAAGTACAAAAACATTTATTGTCTACCTGCTATGTTCTAGAAACTGCCTTTATGGCTAACTAATTCTATGAACTGGCAAAAATTCCCTTTCCCTTCCCCCCAATTTTCACATTCACAAAACCAGAAAGTTGGCCTTAGGTGACCAGTTAAAACCATTCCAGCTCTATTGTCTATGGGCCTGCGACAAAAAGACTTAGCTTGGGACACAATTTCCCTTAGGTCCTTAAAGTCCAGTGTCCTATACCTCATATGAATCTCATGCTTTCCATAGTGCAAGGAGTCCTTGAGGCTAAGGGGACATATCCATCTGAAGCCCACATGCCTCTCCTTCTTCTAGACTGTGATTTGGGATCAGAACCACAGAATTCCCTGCCCAAGCTGCTTCAAACTCACCTTCAGGGCCTATGCAGGCCTCTTCCCCAAGTCCACTGATTCAGGGAAAGATGGTTCCCCGGGCCCTCAGGGAGGCCAACAGGTGGCTATATTTTGGGGATGTGGATACGCAGAACTTAAACACAAAGAGTGGGTTATTCATGCATGTTTTATGGTGAGGCATGCTGATGGGGGTGGCACTAGGGGGCAGGCTGTGGGGTGGGGAGCTTCTGTTTGTACTCTTGTTCTAAGACCTATCAATGTTAGAATGAACTTGTCTTTGGGACAAAAGACAGAGAGGCAGAGGTTGGTTGGTTTATTTCAATTCACATCAATTCTGGAAACATTATTGTGCACCTGTTATACACTGGGTCCTGGCTTTGTCTCTGGCTGGCTGTGTGTACATGGAGAGCTCTCTTTCTCTCTGCTTCTGTTTCATCCCAATAAAATGAGGTTGACTAGATGATCTTTAAGGTCCCTTGCACTAGATCTGCTGTTTAGAAATTGAAGGTCTGAGATCTAGCTTGAGGGAGAGGAAACAACTCTGCATTGGTTTGATTAAAAAGCTGTAAAAGAAGGAGACAGAACACACAAAGCTCCTGAGTTGGCTGTTGCAAAGGGCTGGGAACTTGGGCCCAGGAGCCCAGGGGCCTGGGGGATTAGGGGCTGAGCTCCACAGACTTGTGGCTGCTCCTTGCCTCAAGTCTCCGCTAGTCCTGTTCCTGGCTGGTGACCTGTGGCTCCCAGCTGGCCTCAGGCAGGCCTTCAGAACTGCAGCTCTTATGTTACTCTACACACAAGCTCACTCTCTTTGTAAGTCTCCTTGTAAGCTTAATCCTGGTGTCCCACAGCTCTGGCCCAATATGAGTGGGGACCAATCAGGCTGTTTCACTGGCCAGTGGGCTATACTGGCCTTGGGCTATACTGAAAGTGTTCTGTGCTTATGTTGTCCATGGGATCCAGGCCTCAGGGTCAGGTTTGGCTTCATCTCTACTCCACAGCCTGGACTGTGTGGTGGTTGGCATTACATAGGTACTAAGTGGTGTCTGTTGCACTGAATTGAGATCCTCATCAGAAGTCCTTTGGGCCATTATACAGGGGACCCAGAGAGAGTCGTCAGTGAGGGCAGACCCAGTAGACGCTCTACTGTAAAGCAGTTCTAACAGGTTCTGGAAGAGGTTCCTCGCAGGAAGGAAGGGACTGTCCTGGAGGCAACGAGTGTTCCATCACTGAAGGTGAGCAAGGGACACTTGAGGGAGTGGGGCTTGGCTATGAGTCCCAGACCACTTCCTCCCACCAAGCTTAAAGCTGGGACTCAAGGGGGCCCACTTTGTCTCAAGTGTGGCCTGTGTGTATGTAACTGTGCACCTGTGCATGTGTGTGGAAGAGGCTGAAGACTAGCATCCATTTTCCAGTCTCTGTGGCAAGGCTAGTGTGGGGTCTAGGGATGATTTGTCAATGGGTAAGAGGGTGTTCTTTGTTAAGGTACAGGGAGCAAACTTTCTAGTCCTCCCCCTGTTGGTCCATCACCCATCCATGGTCCATCACCCTTCCACCAGTCCGTCTGGTGGGTTCTTTGGTGGATTCTTGGAGGTTATTCTCTGAATTATCCTTGGTGGTCCATGCTCAAGTCGTTCAAGCATCTCCTTTCCTCCCCAGAGCAGGCAGGATGCATGAGTGAGACAGGTAGAGACAGGGGGTCTGAGTGAAAGGAGCTTATTGGACACCATCATCCTGCAATTCACAGATGAAAAATAAGGCTCAGATTTGAGGGTTGAGCCCTATGCAGGTACAGGTGCATGTCCTGAGTTCATTAGGCTCAAGGGTTGCTGAGGCCACAGGAAGGTGTGCAGGGTGCAGGCTGGAGAGACTGCTAGAAGCCAGATGGCTCCAGTACCAGGCTCCTGAGGACACTGCTCGAGTCCCAGGTGAGTTCACTGAGAGGAGGCAGAGCGTGTGGAGCGCTAAGGAACCCAAGGGACAGCCAACAAACAGCCTTTACCTCTAGGCACAGGCACGCAGGACTCATTCTTTCTGGGCTCCTCCAGGGCAGGCTGTCGCTGGGAGGGAGGCGGACCCTCTCCATCCTTCCCTCCCCTCCCCGCAGGTTCCACTGCTCCTGGTGCTGGCACACCTGGCAGTCAGCCCACGTGGTCATCCTCTTCCACATGTACCTGGACCGCGCCCAGCGGGCGGGCTCGGTGCGCATGCGCGTCTTCAAGCAGCTGTGCCACCAGTGCGGAACCGCGCGGCTGGACGAGTCGAGCATGCTGGAGGAGAACATCGAGGGCCTGGTGGACAACCTCATCACCAGCCTGCGCGAGCAGTGCTACGATGAAGATGGCGGCCAGTATCGCATCCACGTGGCCAGCCGCCCCGACGGGGGTCCGCACCGCAGCGAGTTCTGCGAGGCCTGCCAGGAGGGCATCGTGCACTGGAAGCCCAGCGAGAAGCTGCTGGAGGAGGAGGCGACCACCTACACCTTCTCAGGGGCCTCCAAGCCAAGCACCCAGGAGGGTTCGGGCTTTAACTTCTTCTCCCTTCGCTGGTGCCTCATCGGGGCCTCCCTTTGCCTGCTCATTGTCTACCTGCAATTCTCCTTCCGCGGCTCTTCCTTCTTTTAGTGGAGCCGCGCATGTGGGCTGGGAGTGGGGGAAACCGTTCTGGTTGTGATTCTTCTGCAGAGTCAACATATGCTTTGGACAGCTCTCTCTTGGCCTCAGTTTATTCCTCTGCAAAATGGGAGGTTTGCTCTCGGGGATATATAATGGTCCTTCCATTAAAATTTACAGAGGGGGGTCTAAGTTGGATTTAGGCTTGGTGGTAGTAGTAAACCCACAGGGAGGTCTCTTCTCCCTCCACTTCCTCCGCCCCCATCTCTACCCCACCTGTCGCTCCATTTCCATCTCCCACACCCCATTGGGACCCTAGTAGGTCCTGTCGTGCCCTGGCCTCATCTCAGGTTCATGTTCAGCCTCTGACCTGCCACTGTTCCCCTTGGAGTAGCAGTGATCCCTCCCATACATCAATACTCAGTGCATCTTGATTTAGTCCCTCTTTTGGAGAGTCTGCTCCCACCATTCTGAAAGTTTCAGATTTCGGCTTTGGTGCTAGAGCTGCACTCTCCACTTTGGTAGTCACTAGTTTTATGAGACTATTTACATTTCAATTAATTAAAATGAAATAAAATTACAAATTCATTTCCTCAGTTGCACCAGCCACATATCAAGTGCTCTGTAGCCATGTGTGGTGAGTGGCTGCCATATTGGGCTATGTAGACATAGAACATCATCACAGGAATTTCTACAGGACAGCACTAGTCTAGAGATTGAAAATCTCACTTCAATGTATGTGAATTCATAAAAATAAGAGGGGGGCACAGGTTTAAAGGATGTATCATGGAGCCTTCTAGGGACGGGGACAGGTAGGGATGAGGTGTGTTAGAGATACACAAATAAATTTGTAATCTCTGTGTTTCTGGCTCTCAGTGGATTGGGATTTGTGGGTCCCGGTCTTGTCTAAACTTATCTCCTGGGAAGGAGGACCCTGTTGAAATCCACTACAAGATGATGGCACTCAATCTCTCTTGCTTTCACTGTGTGTGGGGGGGGGGGGGAGGGGGGGGGTTGTCTTGGAGAATATATTTCTGTGTTTTAAAGGAGTGTGTGAGCTACAGCTAATTACCACTAATTACACAATGCAGGGAAATACTCCTCTGCCATCTTGAATAAAAGTACCATTCAGCCAATTCTATGGCTATCCTGTTCCTGGGAAGTGTCATATTAAGCAGATCTAGAATCTTTCAGGTACAGTGGACCTATGTGTCTCCATCTAGAGAAAGTGATGACCAAGGGGAAGCATGAGTAGTGGAGGCAGACAGTACCTGTCTGCTAGCACCTTCTCCTTTTCCCAGTCCATGAGACTGCCCCATTAGGGGGAATGTATTTGCTATGCCCATTTTCTTAGGCATAGCTGTGACTTGGGCAATTTGACTCATGGTTTGGTGTGAGATGACCTTGTGTTTATTATTGTCTGGAATAGGAAACAGAAACTCTCTTATTCACACTCCTCATTCTTTCCTGACATTCACACCTTTCCATAGCCCACCCTTAGAGCATCTATCCCAAGTGGTTTCTAAGAAGTGATGATGAGGTTCAAGGCTGGTGTGTCCAGCTAGCTACATTTGGAGAGGGGGGTTGATTTGGACACTGTGTCCCACCTGGCCACTTGATATCAGGCTGGCTTTATTCTCCAGCTTTAGCAGGGGGGCTCTGACGTCTTGTCTGAATTCCCCTCTGGACTTGTAGGCGCAGAAAGGTAGGCCGTCTGGAAGAAGCTACCTCTCTTTGGTGGGTACACTAGAGGTACAGGAGACCAGAGCATTTGTGAACTGGGGGCACGAGACATTGTGTTCACTTCTGTTAGCTACAGAGAATGCTGAACTGGGCCTGGGAAGAGTGTATGCCCCGTGGGGTGCTGCTCAACTGCAGACACAGGGTGGCTTCTGGGGGTCAGCCACACTTCTGCCTGTCTCACCTGCTCTAGATGTTGCATCTTATACCTCCTTCTGGAAAATTCTGTGACGGCAGTTGTGCCTCATCCTCCCCTTTCTGTTTCCTCTCTGTTGTGATGTTCCCTCTCTCTCCCCTCCCTTACACACCGGGGTTCCCCTGGGGGCTCTCTGTTGGTCTTCCTGGGTACCATGTACATGCTCACGTGGTAGGTTCTCATGCCTGGGAACTCCCAGTCTTTGTAGCTCTAGGAGCACTGCCACCGAGCTCCAGGCCCACAGACCAAGTGGCCTGATCCCTGGGAGCTCCCTCAGCATGACGAAGACTGATCTCTTCACTTTGCCATCCAAACTTGTTCCTTCCACTTGTTAGAAATCTAGGAGTTATCTCCTAATCCTCCTTGGCTGCCTTCCTTACCCGTCCCTGCACAAATGGATCAATGAACATGACCTGTTGATTGTTCTTCCCAAGTTCCTCTGGCTTGGTCTCCGTTCTTTCTTCCCACTTCTGGCTGCCCAGACTCATCCTTTGGTGTTCCTTGACTCTGCAGCCTCCTTAATAGTCATCAAACTTCTAACGTCCCCTCAGACAGTCTGCCCTGCCCTCTATCACTCTCTAGTGATTTCTATCAATCAGATATAGTCAGCTCACTGCTTAAACTCTTCCAGAGATCTTTCCTGCTAATGGACAAAACTTAGTCTCATTAGCTAGGCATGCCTCGTTTTCTAGGTAATAATAATAATACAAGAACATTCATTGAGAAGGAGCTCAATAAGCAGTTGTTATTATAATTTACTGTGTGTGAGGTGCCATGCTAAGTACTTTGTGTACATCATCTGTTCTGAAAACAACCATTTGAGGCAGACACTATTATCATCTTTAGTATGGCTGAGGCTCAGACGCTGGTTCATGTGAACCCAGTGAGTAGGTCCCAGAGGTAAGGTTGAAATCCAGGGTCTCTCTGATTTAGAACTTCAGTTCTCGGTCACGATGTTATCCTGCCAGTCCCAACAAGCCAGTGCTCCTCAAACTGAGATGTCCACTCTCCAGGAACCCTGTCCCCATCTGCCTTTCAGGAGCCTTTTCTTCAGGGTCAGCTGGAGCCTTAGCTCCTGTGTGAAGACTTCATTCGCATCTCACCCCCGTGGGACGGCCTCTGCTACTGTGCTTGTCATGTTGTGTTGTCACTGCTGTCTGCACATGTGTCTGCTAACCACAGTCACTTGTTTTTCACTTACCTCTCCTCAGTACCTGGCACACAGTAACTGCTTAATCAGAAGGTTGATGGACTAATTTCTTGTCTTGGATGCAGTAAAATCTCCCACACCTTCCCTCCCACCAAGAACCATCCTGTGTATGTTTTGTGGACTGTAGTACCCCCAAATTGGGAGGGAAGTACATACTAACTTTTGCCAGCTATTATGTATAATCTCAAACCCTTACTAGCAACTCTTGAGATAGACACTGTAATTATCCTCACTTACAGAGGGGAAAATGAGTCTGAGCAAGATGTTTAGTTTTGCAAGGCTTGGAGCTGGTTAGTGGAGGAACCCAGATGGCCAACAAATGAAGAACGAGATAAGCCTGTATGGCTTAAAACATGACAGGTACTGAGACCCCCAGCACCTTGCCCAGAGGGCAGAGCCACCCTCTAACATCTGGATGCCATCTGGACTTCAGACCAATAACTGAAGACAGAAAGGGAGGCTGGATTTCTAGAAACGTGGTAACAGAGAAGTCTGAAAAATGTCTACTGGAATAGATGACAGGAAGTTTAGGAGACCTCTCGTAGACATTCAGTGTAAGATTAGCCCAATGATCATGTGCCTCTGATGCTGTTATGGGGAATGAATATTTGTACCCCACTTCTCATGTGGCCTTTGTGACCTGGAAAGAGATGTTTCTTCTTATTATTAGTTTTTGGTGTCTGTGTATATCCTACAACTACATCTGTGTATATCCTACAAGTACTAGGAGTTATAGGAAGGCAATGCTCTGTAACCCCCATGTACATCTTTGTGGTGATTTTATACCATTGAATAAGCACAGATAGCATGCATTGGTTGCTGGTTGGCAGTCTGCAGACTCCCTGATGAAGAGTACAGTAAAGCATGCAAAAGTATGTGATGCCAAGACTCAAGATCTGGGTACTAGTCCAAGGATACAGTGGAATGGATCAGTATAAACTCATTAAAAAACCCAGAAAAAATGGTATTGGGGTATATTCTATGGTTATAGAGTTATATTTTCTTCCATAAGTCAATATACATCTACTCTATTTGATTGCTTGCTTGTCCTAAGTTCCACGATCACAAAGGTAATCAGACAGTTTCTGACTTGGAGGACCCATAATGTGCGCTAATCAATGCTATGCTAGGAGAGAAGACAACCTAATCATGTTTCAGGGGCTCGGGGCTTGGATTGGTTTCTTAGAAGAGGAGTCATGCAGTGGGTATGTCTTGAAGGATGTATGGAAGTGGTTGGGAGGTCAAGACTAGGGAGCCCCAGGGAGGGAGACAGGAATAACCCATTTCATATCCAGGAAGCAGTAAGCAACCAAGTACCAAGAAGAAGTCAGGAGGATAGAGCACAAGAGGAATCTGGGAACAAGGCTAGCAAAAAGGCTAACTAGTATCTGACTTTCCTACCTTGTGGAAAACAAGGTAGCCTGGAATTGGGTAAAAATGGTTTTCTTGGCTCAAGTAAGGAGTGAGGGAAGAATATTTTGATTTATGGTAAACATTTTATTGTTAGTTTTAGAACTTGTCTTAATTTTTTTTAAGATTTTATTTATTTATTTGAGAAGGCAAAAGAGAGAGAGAGAGAGAGAGAGAGAGGGAAAGAGGGAGAGAGAGAGAGAGAGCATGAGCAGGGGGAGAGGTTGAGGAAGGGAGGGAACCAGACTCCCCATTGAGCAGGGAGCCGGATGCAGGACTTGATGATCCCAGCACTCTGGGATCATGACTTAAGCCAAAGGTAGATGCTTAACAGACTGAGCCACACAGGTGCCCCTAGAACTTGTCTTTAAAAGAAAATGAAAAGATAATACTGAACAGCAATCTTACCCTGGTGCCTCCTAGAAGCATTAGAATGGCTGCAGGTGCTGTACCTGACACCACCTGTGAATGAGAGGAAGCATTTAATCTCCCCTCACTGCAATCTCCATCCACACTTCTCTCTCTCCCCAGCAGCTGAGAAGACTCTCAGCCTCCGCTTTAGGGATAGACATGAAGGATGTCTTCAAGTGCTCTGCGGGCAATGAGAATCTGGGCTGCAGATCACAAAGCTATTAACTTCAGTGACATAACAGAAAACGTTGTTTATTCAATACTGAAATAAGGTCAATTAACTATTTTAATGATCAATGAAAGTAGGCAATTTGTTTCTGGTCCCAATTGTTCACATATGTTAAATTCAACTGAGGACAGTTATGGTACAAATGATTTTTCCTTTTTCACTCCTTTTTATAACTATAATTCAAACAAATTACTTCCTTAAATATTTGACTATACATATGTCCATATCCATTATAGATACATTGAACAAGAATAAATGTTTCTAACAGAAGAAAATGTTTCTAACAGAATGAAATATGCAAAACTTTTGATGTGTGTGTGTGTGTGTGTGTTTATACATCAGTAAGTGCTTATATAAAAGGTGAGAAAGAGAAAAGCAGCCTCTGGCATCTGGGAGCTGCCCTAACATTCACAGCTGGTTGTGGTGTTCACCTGTTGAACACAAACACTTCATAAAACACCAACCTCAACTGGATCTTTCTGGGGTGATGCTGAGTCAAGGCAAGCATAAGACCACTCTGTAACTGTATCTGAATAAAAACAGAAGCATGCACATTGTTCAAACTGCAAAAGATGACCAAACAACCCCCCATCGTGGCCAATATGAATGGCCACTATTTCTTTACCAGTCATATCTCCTGGCCTTGTAGATAAGAGTAATTAAGATATCCCATCATAGAATTATCCCCACTTTCTTATAATATCCATTCCAGAGTGCTGCCCATTTGCACAAACCTTCCCCCACCTGTCACATGCCCCAGTGCTACAGTGTGTCTTTTCTAATGCCCTCTTACTGAGATGCTTCAAGTTTGCTAAATGCATCCTTGATCTTTGCAATCAATCAAAAAACCCAACTTTGTCTGGTAACACGTGTGTTTCTTGTGGTCTTTGGAAATTGACAAGGAGGTTATATATCACTTCTTCTAGTATCCATGGGGTGTTCGGATGTCTCCGTGAACTCAAAAACAAAAATACGTAGAAAGAGTTTTTTCTGACTCTGAGATATTTAACTCAGAAAACCGAACAATTAATCAAGTAAAATAAAATTTAAGGACTTAGATGTTTTAAAAGGGTGTTTCTAAATCTTAGGATAAAAATGAAATATATGTATTTGTCTTTATTTAGAAGTTAAGGAGTGCAACTTCATGTAAAAATTATTTCTATTTCATGCTTTGTAATCCTTTAACAAACTATTTTATAGTATGGGTAGACTTTTAACAATTTTATTTCCCATAAAAAGTTAGACAACAGGGGCACCTGAGTGGTTTAGTAGATTAGGTATCTGACTCCTGATTTTGGCTCAGATCACAGTCTCAGGGTTGTGAAATCGAGTCCCACAATCGGCTCCATGTTGGGTGTCGAGCCTGCTTAAGATTCTCTCTCTCCATCCCTCTCTGCCCTCCATCCTGCTCAGGCCCCCCCCTCCCCCTCTAAAAAGAAAAAAAAAATTAACAACAAATGTCTATTCTAGTACTGATCATATTCACATTTTTGGAAAATGTATTTTTACCCATATTCTTGAATCTATTTCAAGAATGTTACATAAGCTATTAATTCTTTTGGTAGAATAGGGACAAATTTCACATACCCTCTTCCCTGCCAACTTGGATTTCCAGTTTTGTTAGAATGAGCTAATATTTTATTACTAAATTAAGAAAATCCTTTATGGCTTATATGGTTTCTTTCAAGAACTGTATTAGACACATGCAGTATGTTTCATAATGTTAATTTAGAAATTGACTTTTAAATTTAAAATTTTATTTCTCCTCACCATCTTTATGCAAGCCCACCCAACTTTTGAGGTCTTTATTTTGATTTATTTTCTTCCTTTCATTTGAAGCACTTTTATGAGAAGTATTTTCAGAGAGGGGCTGTGGTTGGTTTGGCTGTCCAAGATTTCTGTTGCTTTTATTTCCCCAGAATAGCTTGGCTAAGATTATATTCTGTGATCACAATACTTTGTTTATTTATTTATTTTGTCTCAAAACTTGGTGGCATCATTTCAATGTCTTCTGGAGCTTATTGAGACAGAGAAAAATTTTGTTATCAACCTAATTTTTCCTTTCTTTTACATTGCCTGATATAACGTGTGTGTATGTGTGTGTGTGTGTGTGTGTGTGTGTGTGTACAATAGCCTCACAAATCTTGTAGAGAATACAGTGCAGAGAGTTTCTGAGGTTTTGCTTGTTTTGTTTTATTTCTTGTAGTAACGTCATCCACGGAGGAGAGGGAGACATTTATTCTGATTTTTTAGATTGTCTTTATGTGTTTGAACTATAATTTTTCATATAATTAATGACTTTTCTCCCCCGATGCTTAGAGCAGGGAGATGGAGGGAGTGTTCTGTTATAGACTGTGTCGTGTCTCTTCAAATTATTTGGTCTCTGACAAAAGGAGAAGAAAAATGCCTTATTTCCTAGAAGTTTGGTTTACTGGAAGAGAGGTCATGTTATCAAGGGGTTGATAGGGAAGGAGTCTCCCTTAGATGTAGCTACCCTGCATGGCCATAGGAGTATGGCAAAACTGTCCTTTTCTGTATTTTGTGGAAAATCAATTTGTTGTTGTAGAATTGCTTCTCTCGCTGACTGCCAGGAATACCTTATTAGAAGTTGACTTTAATAGTGGTATTCCCTTGCTTCACTTTTCTGCAAATTTAATCCAAAATTAGAGCAGTGACTAGATGCTTCCTGTGTAGCGACCTGGTGTAGTTCCAGAAGTGGGGTGGAGACTTGCCCCCTGTGACTGTCCTTCCACTGCCCTTGCCACTCCAAGCCTGGAAAGATGAATAGGTACTCTTCTGCTAGGAGAGGTGATCTTTTCCTCTTAGTGCTGAGGTGAACTTTTTTTTGCATATGGAGATCCACAGATTGGTCCGCATTCAGTGGCATTGGGCTTACCATGGTATCATACATATATCTCTCAGCATTTTGGGAATGTAACATTTGTGGTTCCCAGTGAATACAGATATCTCTCTCTTTCTACTTTACATTTGATTATGCCATAGGGAATTTAGAAAGTTTAGAAGTTTCGGAGGATAGGTACATTGGCTGACATGTACCACCTTGAACCTGAAGGTATAACTTCTAATTTGGATTTTAAAATTCTACTCCTGTAAACTTACTTGAATTTTCACTAGATCAAGATAGTAAATAAATAACCTTATAGATTTAGATACATATTAGGTGACATTAAGTAACCATTTTTTTAAAAAAATTAGTACATTGTATTCATGCATCTCTGGTCCTTCAAAGAGTTCTTTTCTTAGGTGTGACTGACCACTAGTTCTCTCCTAAAATCCTTTGTCCCATTTTCCACAGTAGTAGGCTCTTAGCTGGGCATACAACCTCCTAGAATAAAGCCTACTTATCTCAGACCCTTTGCAGGTAAGTTATGTCTTTGTGACTAAATTCTGGCCAATAGGACGTAAGTTACACAGAATGAAAAGCATTGGGGAAACTTCCTTAAAAGACAGTGTTTAGGTAACAGATGGCTGTTTAATAGAAAATTAGTGGCATAAAACAATAGTAATAGTTGTTATCTTTCATGGCTGCTGAGGGCAGAAAGAACTCAACTGAGGGCTTCCGACTGGCTGTCTCTCATGCAGCTGCACTCAGTTGCTGGAGCTGAAGCATGGAGGGCTGGCTGGGTAACTTTTTTCATGGAGTCCAGAGTCTCCTTCATGTGGGCTATTGAGCCACCAGGCTGAAGGTGTCAAGAATGAGAATCCCAGTGAGGAAAGCAAAGTTTAAAATTTCTTTTGTGACTTAGCTTGGCAATCACATAGTGTCAGCGTACCATATTCAATCAGAACAATCACAAAATTTTCCCAGTTTCAGAGAGAGAGTAAATAACTCACCTTTCAATAAGAGTGTGTCAAAGGCACACCAAAAGCAAAACATATGGATTGGGATCTGTTGTTATTCCCACAGATGATGACTATGATGACCATGTGTCTTTTGTTCTCCTCACCTTTAATTTTTTTTTGGGGGGGGGGAGTTAAGCCAGCTGCCTCAACACAGATCTGCTATCTGTGGTCATGAGGCCAAAACCACACATGACAGAGAGACAGATAGAAGTTACCTAGTACCTAATACCACCAAATACCTTATCAGCCATGGATCATCAACCTGAAATTTTATGCACGAGAGAAATAAACATCCTAGCTCTTAAAGCCACCCATGACTATTTTGAATTTTGGGTCACTAGGAACTGAACCAGACCACCAGGAACACATCAGGGCCCTAGTTCATTAGTCTGCACATTGGAGCCTCAGTCACATAGCATCAAGTGCTGCCTCCCAAACTCACCATGCATCCCTGGCATTCTTGATGTCCAAGGCTGCAATTCTCTGGTCCTCATTCTTCACCAACAACTAGTTTACTCCCCTCCTTCAAGTCCAACAACAACAAAAAATGCCCATCTTTTAGGAAGCTGTCTCAGATGCCTAGAGACAGAATTAAGGATGTCATCCAGCACATTCTCACACCCTGTTTTGTGAGCCTACACTTAACAAATCCACACTATCTCGAATGGCAGCTATTAGCATATCTTGGAATCTCCTGCTGCCTTATAAATTTCTTGATCATGAGGAGCATTTTACATTTATCTTTATTGTCTTCCTGCTTGGCAGTTTTCTAGAGCACCCACCTCAGGATCCCTTATGCTCAATAAGGCTCAATAATTTTGTTCTATGAATCTCTATTCACTTTCTCCCTGATGATAGGAGAGAATTTTGTATTCATAATTTTGTACTTTTTTTTAGAGAGGGCACTGTCTCTGGATTCATTTTTTCCTTGGAAAATATGAAATGGGAAATGTTCTATGAGGAGCAAGTAGACATTGAAAGAAGGAAATGTGCACACAGGTCCTGCAGACACTTGGACCAGGATGAGCAGTTTAAGAGAGACTACAGTGTATGGCCAGTTTAGGGACTGGTGAGCCCATGTATTTTCTAGAGGGTGAAACATTGGTGCAAACCAAACTTTAAGAAGTTGAAACCAGGGGCGCCTGGGTGGCTCAGTGGGTTGAAGCCTCTGCCTTTGGCTCAGGTCATGATCCCAGGGTCCTGGGATCGAGCCCTGCATTGGGCTCTTTGCTCAGCAGGGAGCCTGCTTCGTCCCCTCTCTCTCTGCCTGCCTCTTTGCCTACTTGTAATCTCTGTCTGTCAAATAAAATAAATAAAATCTTTAAAAAAAAAAAAAAGAAGTTGAAACCACATTTCTGACAGTCTCAAAAACCTGAAAAGGATCATGGACCTTTTTTTCTTTTCTTTTTAGGAAGCTGTGATTTTTTTTTTTTTTTTTTTTTTTTTTTTTTTTTTTGGAGCTTAGAAAGGAGACAGTGATATCATCAGATACGTATTTATAAGTTGAATCAGGCCAAGTGTATAGAATATATTTGAAGGAACTGGGTTGGGAGTTGGAGAAGAGACCCAACAACGAGAGGCCAGTTAGGAAGTTTTTAAAAATAGTTCACAAGAGACATAATATGGTCCTGAATTAGAGTGGTGGCCTACTATGACAGCAATGGAGAGAAACAAAAACAAAATGCAGACCTTTAGAATTCACAAGATGTGATTACTTAAATGTGCCATTAAAAAGGAGAGGGAGAGAAATATGATATGAGAAGAAGTAAATTTAGGCATTATTGGGGGGGTAAATGTGATAGTCAAAGACATTAGGGTCAACATTCATTCTATATTTGACCAGCATTTTGTGAATATTTCATACATTCCAGGCAATCAGCCATAGTCTCTGCTGTTGAGGAAAACCCTTTTGCCAGGAGCCCAACATGCATACAAAATATTGTTAGAGAGTAAGGTAATTACTACAATGAAACATAACAAAACAACACACAAATAGTCATCTTATTTCAGAATTGTTTAGATGCATAGGTCTCCTGCTTTGGGTTATGGGTTCTAGAAGAACAAAGCCATATATGGTTTGCATCAGTCCTCTGGAGTTGCCAGAATTAGATCTATACAGAAATGCCCAACCTCTTTTAAAGAAGGAAATGGGACTCTGGAAGGATCTGGAAGACGTAGGTTTAGGTGGGCATGGAATCTGAGGACTGAACAGGACTAGAAGGTTGTTGCTGGTTGCAGGAATCTTTTCTTACCTCTTTCACCTCTCCTTGGATCAAAGAACCAAGCTTTCCTGTTACACCAGTCCTCTTAGAAACCCTGTTCCCTTTAACCCCTGCTATCACATGTTGATGAGCCAAAGGGTTTATTTTTTTCTCAGGGCATTTCATTGGTTCATCAGTTTATAATAAAAGATTTATGACTAAGAAGTGCAGAAGTAGGGCAATGGGGAAGAGAGCATAAGAAGATAGTGGTGTAAAAAGATTGAAAGCTGAGTAGATTTCCCATGATGCTGTGGGAAAAAGAAAACCCCCAAACCCCCCAAACCCTCCATATTTGTGTTGTCAGCATTCAGACAAGTTCCTACCTGCTACCAATACACTGTGTGGTTTGGGCAAATCACTGCACTCCTCCAGGCTTTTATCAGCACGACCACCCACCACTCCTACTGCGATACGAGGCCTGGTTTCCAGTTTGACCAACTAACATATACAGACATTGGGGAACTTCCCAGGGAAAAAATTCCACTGCATATCTAAGTGCAATTCAGTTGATTCAGATATGTCTATCTGAAGGAGGGTGGGATGGGGTCTTGCAGTATTAAAGGTAAGTATTGTTCTGAGGAACATGTGCAGAGGTGTATGTGTGCACTGGATAATGGGGTAAGATGTTGTTCTTGTGTTGGCGCAGTCCAAAGTTTTAGAATCACCGGTATAAGGAAATGGCCGTTGGGGGCATCATGGAGAGAGTGATGGTCCAGGGAAGTGTTCTTGGTCCTGGGCATAACACTGGGAAAGATGGGTCTGGACAGACACAGCAGTGAATGAGGATGGAAACGGCTGCAAAAGGGAGCTCCTGACGCACATGAGGTCTCCTTGGTGGGTCTCCCCTTCATGAAGGAACCTTGCAAATGTAATGACAAGTGGGTGAAAAGGGAGATTATGTAGGTCAATGATTCTGAGACCAGCTATAAATGGGAAATGGATTGGGAGTACAGTTCAGGAGGCTGGAGGGCATTTGGATAACACGCAGGAGGGTGGTTTATATTAGATCTGCAGTGTTCAAACTCAGTTTTCCCTTCAGACCTTTTGTAGCTATGAAACTCTGTGGCAGAATCCTGTGCAGAGGTCCAGAAAGAATTTCTGCAACATGCCCTTGCCTGTCCTGGCTGTCCCTGAGTCCCCTGTGCGGCAAGCTCTAAGCCTAATTTGGGAAGCCTGTAATGACTAACACTGGCTCAGAAGGTGTCTGTGATCATTTCTAGGGAAAATTCTTTGATTCTATGGCTCAGGCAAAATTCTGTGTCATTTATCAGATTGTGACTTCTTTTCGAAGCCAAGATTGAATTTTAGTCATCTCTGAATCCTTAGCACGGCACCTGTTATAAAGTGTTCAATAATCGAGTGTTTGATGAAAGTGAGTCTTTTTTGCCTAATTCTTTGCAATTCTGGGACCAACACAGTGCTCTCTGCAAAGTGGGTGCTTTTAAAAAGTTGGCAGAATTAAATGAACCAAACCTGGCCCTGAAATTGTAGACGAAGCTGTCATGTACCAATAAAGCCAGCAGAGGGCAGAAGAGTTCAGTTTAACAACATCTGCCTCCCGGAGCCAAAGCAGCTATGCTCAGCCAGGGCAGCAAGAGCAGGTCTGTTTCATGGGATTAGGAAATGCACAACCAGAAAACGATGGAGACACAAAGCATGAAGGCCTGACATATTAATCGCCAAAGCGGGGTCTGGAGGATTTAGGCTTGGTGGCAGTAGTAAACCCCCCAAAGGCAAAGCCAGGCCCACTGAGCTCAGGTTCTGCTCAGTCAAAGCAGGCACAGGAGGTGAAAAGGATTGTTGGGGATGACTGAGTTAAGAGGATGAGAGAGAAGGTAGACAGGGGCAAGAGCAAGGAAGGGATATGAGAAAGGAGAACACAAGAGGAAGAGAAAGGGAGAAGGGGCAGAGCAGAGTGAGAGGTGAGAGGGAGAGTGGAGGCAGAGTTTGTGACTCCAGCATTTTCTAGAATTGAGTTCTTCAAAGATACAGGCTCTGCATCAGAATCTTTGCAGGGGGCACCCCAGCATCTGTGCATTAAAAATGTTTCCTAGGCAATCGTGTTGTGAAGTCAGGCTTAAGAATCGTTAGTCTAGACGAATATTTGTAGTTTTGAGTGTGAGGAAATTGGAGTAGCTGTAGGGCTACGTTCTCTCCACAGGACATCTCTGTGTTTGTGTAGCCCCTGCCACATGCTTCAAAGTGCAGGTCTTAGGATCAGCCCAAAGAGGAGCTTCACAATCTGTTCTGTACTATTCTGAGGGACAGGGCTCTGGCTTCTCGCCTCACTTCTCAGACCCAACTCTTCCGGCGGATGGCTGCCCTGGGAAGGTGCCTGGAAGACCCCAGATTTAACACCTTGTTTTTAGGAGGCAGGTAGGAAAAGAGAATGGAGAGGTGTTCTCTGGGTGGCCCAGTGGGGCAGAGCTCATTTGTCACTTTACTGGGGAGCCCTGCAGAGAAGTCACAGATCAACAAGTGGGAGGCTTCTGGGAAGACTGATGGAGTCACGATGAGAAGGGGAAATTGAGAGGAGAATTAGGGACAAAGTTTCCTTACCTACATCTAGTGGGATGGGAAATGTTGGAGTGGCAGAAAGAGTTGTGACATCAGCCCAGCTGCATGCTGTGTAACCTGGGCCCTCTGTTGCCTTGGCCACTTGATACTAACACACTCCATTAAATGTGGCACACGGGCTCACACTGCTCTTCACTCCTATGGTGTGCCATGGACATATGCCCATGTCAGTGATCATGGATATGTCCTCCTTAGGCCTTTCAAGAGATGTAAAAACTCTTAAATTTTCAGTCACTATGTTAACATTTTTGTATTATGCCTTCACGTCATTCATGGCATATAGGAACAATTATACTGAGCAGTGTTTAAAGGTTTCTCTTTCTGAAGCTCAGGGAGGACTAAGGCTGCATGGATATGTGTTCCTGAGAGTGTCAGCAGTCTAGGGTTGGGATATACAGAGCATACAAAAGAAAAGAGACTGTTTTCTAATAGTCTTAGAACTTCTTGTAGTCACAGTTATGATGTTCATGAGGTTCATGATGTTTATCCTACCTACAGAATCCATAGAGACCTCACATAGAAGGAGAGAGAAGTTTATCTTCATCCCAACATATATTTTTTATGGACTACTCTGTACTTCACATTTTTATGGTCTCCGAGGAGGATACAAACACAGCTGAGACAAGGTTTCTCCTCTTCTTACAGATTCCCAAGAAATGGAAATATAAAGTGATCTGTGAGAGTCTCTACTAGGAGCACAGGAGAAGGCCATATTGATTCTAAAAGACTCTTGTAAACATCTTAGAATAAGTTGTCCTATGTCAACAGATATGTGTTCCAGGTGGAGGGAGGTGTGTGTGCATACAAATGGATTCAAGACACTTCAGGGTGTGTAGAGGAATGAGCAGGTGGCTGAGGTACTGGGAGGCCTGGGATACAAAGAGCGACACAGAGTGACACTGACCAGGAAAGTCAGGGACTGAGGAACATGACTGTCAGGCTGATCTGCTTGAATTTGAAGTGCTTGGTACTGGGGAGTCATTGAAACCTTTTGAACTGGAAAGTGACAGGATAGAGACCAGACAGAAAAATTCTGCAAGAGACCAGTCTGAGATGTCACCACCCAGTCTCTCTCATGGAAAAAGTTAACCTTACAGCCTTCATTCATTAACACACTCATGCTTCATTATCTCATACAGTCTCATTAGGCCAGGCTTTGTAGAAGTTGGTGAAAGCCAATTTGGCAGGCAAGTCTGACTCCTCTACCATCAGCAACTATAGAGGCATGAGCTGGGACTCTGCCAACTGAAGTGCAGCCCAACAGAAGCCCTTAGAGGATTGTAAGTTTTCATTCTAGGGCTCCACGGTGACAGGGTTGCTATAGAAGGAAGGTACCTATGGAATTCTCCTGTACTCTACCATTTGGCAAGAAGTCTGCATGCTCACCGTAGACGACCCCATCACCCAAGCCACAAACCACCAAGTTTGCCCTCTATTAGGTGGGTCATATACTCCAAATTGGTCTCCTCCCAACTTAAGTCAAACCTTGAGACAGCTATAAATCTGAGACAATTCAATAAATGAATTCACACTAAAGTGTTAATAGCTATGGAGTTTTGAGGTCTATGTCTCCAAGGAAAAGTATATAAAAGAAAAGAGACTATTTTCTAATGAATTAATTCCAGTATCTGTGTGCTGGATTTCTATGGAAGAGATCTTCCTAGGCCTTCAAATCACGTGTGCTCAGTGTGAGGCACGCCTGCTTCCCTTGGCAGGTCAGAGCATAAGCAGGGACAATGAGCACCCAAAACCTGGTTCATTTTTATCACCTTTTGGCTCACAACTGGCTGTCTTCCTCTGAGTAACAACAACAAAAACAGGCCTTTATTTTTTACCATGTGTTATGGGTTACCAAGCACTTTCTCTTACATTGTCTGAGCTGGTTCTTAAATCCTATTTTAGCAAAAGCAAGGATTATCACACCCCTTTGAAGCAGGAGAAAACTGAGAACTTAGGTCTAGGGGCCTCAGACATCCAAGCCAGGACTCTTTTCTGATTCCATGTTGCTTTTCCCACAGCCTGAAATTCTCTCCTCCTCCTCTTCCTCCTCCCCTTCCTCATCTTTCTTCTTTTAAGATTTATTTGTTTGAGAGAGAGAGAGAGAGAGAGAGAGAGCACAAGCAGGAAGGGTAGAGAGAGAGGAAGAGAATCTCAAACAGACTCCACAGTGAGCACAGATCCAACACAGAACTCCGTCTCACGACCCTGAGATCAGGACCTGAGCCAAAGTCAAGAAAGATAGATGCTTAACTGATCAAGCCACCCAGGTGCCCCTTTCACCCTCTTCTGATTGGGAAATAAAATGGCTTTTCATTTGCAAAATATCCAGAAATCTTCGTCAGAAACTCACTTCCTGTACTCTCAGGAATCTGTGGGATTTGAAGACATTTTAGAGAATGTCTGGATTAGTCTTTTGGGATTACCAGTGGTTCTTCTCATTTCCTTAACTTGATATCCAAACAAGCCATCAGCATGTCCTTCAAACCTAATCAGGCCCCATTTCCCTCATGGCTATCACTCCAGCCCTGAATGCCATCTTCTCTGGCCTGAATTAGTCTGGGGAATATGGTCCCCAATAATAAACACAAACTACCTCCTCTTTCAAGGATACAGGCCCCGGGGGGCTTGTTGTTGGAGGCCTGGGTTGGGGAGGTATGAAATGCCTTTATGTTCAGCCAACCAGTTGGGCCACTACTCTTTAAAGGAGAATGTGTCCCTTCCATTCTGACTCCCGTTTTCTCTTAAATGATTCTTAGGCTATGCCTCTGCTTCTATGCCTGCCCTTCTACAATTAATTCTTTGCTTAGCAGAAGGCATTAGTTTCAAAATATCAAATCAGGTCAGTCCCTTACTCAAACCTACCCTCCCCAGGAAATATTTCCTTAACAGAGCCTTCAAGGTTCTATGTGATCTGACTCCTGCCTGGCTGGCTGGCCTCATCTGCTAGCCCTCTCTGATTCACTTACTCTGTTCTAGTGCCCTTGCCTAGATATTTAACAACTAGATATCTAGTTGCTGATATTTGAATGTACCAAGCATGCTTCCACCTCAGGGCCTTTGCACTGACTATTCTTCCACCTGACAAGGAAATGTCTTGTTGCAGATATTTACATGGCTAGCTCCTTCACCTCATTCAGGCATCTTAAATATTTCCTTAAATATTTCCTCCTTAGGAGGAGGAAATATTTCTTAATATGCTTAAATGCTTCCTCCTCAGAGGAAATGCTTAATGCTTAAATATTAAATGCTTAAATATTTCCTCCTCAGAAAGATATTCTCTAACCTTCACACTCTATATCTTGCATTAATGTTTATCAATTTGGACGCATATTAATTATTTGATGTGGTTATGTTTTGTCTCCTTTAGTAGGACTTTGTCTATCTAGTTCACTGCTAAATCATTGACCTCTCAGCAGTGCAGATTCTCAGTACTTATGTGTGCAAAGAATTTGAGTGAATCAATTTTACAGAAGGAGAAACTGAGGTCCAGAGTGGGGAGGGCAGGTCAGTAGCAGAAGCAAGACTCAAGAGCAAATGTTCTTTCTAACAGGCCTATGAAAGGTTCACTGCACTGGCCTCCTCCTTCATATTATATAAAAGCCAGAATCTTTTTCCATATAAAGTCCTCATTTTGAGAAAGAAACAGCATTTTTATATCACAATGCAGTCTACTTTGTCCCTTTACTTCTTCGAACTTAAACTCTTTGATTTTTAAGGCTGGAAGGAACCACAAAAATTACCTATCAAGCCTTTTATCTTGCAGATGAGGAAAGCAATGGCAAGCTGGACCACGGCAGATCCAGAACTGGAACCCACGTCTCTCAACTCCCAGTACAGACACTTTGTACATCCCTGCATTGCTGAAGGTTGAGCATCTATATCTGCTTACAATTTACTCTTTCTCATTAAAATGGGTTTCTATGCCTCATATTGGCAAGTAGTCACCCCCAAATGTACATTTCATAGGGTGATGGGATATTGCTTCCAGGTATCTATCACATGGAAGAGACCTGGATGCTTTCTGTAGACACTTGGCTCCTGGCTGCAGGCTGTTCAGCCAGGTATCTCTTGCATCCTAAGAACAAGGGGGGGGTGTGAAACATTCTAACATGGAATAACACCCTCCCTCTGATTTTGCCACTTCCTGGTTGCGAGCCTCTGTGAAAGACACTTATGCTCTCAGACCCTTAATTTTCTTCTTTGGGAGATTGGGCTAGCATGCCCTAATGTGCAGATGAGGAAGTACTTTGTGAACCACAGAGGGCTGCATAAGGATGGGGAGAGGTGATTCCTGGGGACCAAGGGCTGAAATAGCTCCTCAGTACAACCACAAACCTCTCCCCCTCCCAGGCTTTGGTACTTGGAAGAAAAGCTCTGGGGGTTGGCTGCAGAGGGCTTAGGTTAGGGAGGTATGAGGTTCCTCTCTGGGCTACATCAATGTTTATGCAAAGCTTGATCATGGAAGAATTCCTGTCCCCTTTTGTCCTGGCTTCTCTTCTCCAGTGGTTCTTAGATGTTTAACAATGCAAGGATTATAAAACAAAACCAAACAAAAATAAATACCAGAAATCAACTTATCCACAGCCCTAGCACTTCAGCAGGGCTATGAAGGAAGTAACATGACCCAACTACTCCCATGTAAGTATTTACATAGCTAGACACCTTGAGTACTTTTCCTGAGAAGCAGGAGAGGGAGGGAGAGGCTAGAGGCAGAGGTTGGGGTAGATAGTTATCAGCCAGGCTGGATGGGAAGGGAAGTGCAGAGAAGGAGAGAGAGAGCCAGCTCTAACCAGACTGAAGTCAGAAAATGATGGCAGAGAGGGAGAGCTACGAAGAGGAGTGAGGAGAGGGGGCATAGAGAGAAAACAAAAAGATAGAATAGGAAAGATCCCGAGAGAAAGTCAGAGAAAGGTTAGGGAAAAGGAGAAAGAGGAATGAGAAGCAAGGACAGAGGCAGAGGATAAGGACATGGGAAGAGAGGAGCAGGAGTCTGGGGAGGGGAAGTCATAGAGATCCCAGAGCACAGAGCAAGGGAGTGGGGCTGCAATTTGTTCCTGGGATGGCTGCTGTTATAGGAAAACTCTTCTTCTCTATTCAGTGGGGCTACCAAGGACCAAGTCTCGGCCAGAAGAGATATGAGATTATTTGGGGCGTTGAGGGGGAATGGTGCCTGTGGACAGTTGGGCTGATATAACTGGATTCTGAGTCTCCTGTCAGGGGCCAAGGAGTTTCCAGGATATATAGAGAAAAAGAACATATAGTTCCTAAGTTGGGTTCCTCTGTCCCAGATTCATTGTCCTCCTAGACTATTCCAGCACATGTGAGTGACTTTTTAATGCCCCAGTTGTGGCTGGCCTTGTCTGGACCTGCCAAACCCTGGAAACGTTAACACTCCTTGTGGACTTTCTCACAGCCTTGGCCTACAGACACAAAAGAACATGGTGACAATTCTCCAAGCCATTCAGGATACCTCCAAAACCCTCCTGCCTTTGAACATGGTAGTTTTGGTCTCAGTATTGAGAATATATACAAGATGCATGGCTGGGGACAGGATTGGTGAAGTTCTTTGATTCACTTGAATCCTGGAGACAGAGAATATCTTTTTAGCTTTTGATGAGCTTGAAGGACATACTCTGTTAGCCCTGGAAGAGCCTGCAGAGATCATCTAGTTCATGCTGGGACATTAGCTAGTTCTTCCTTGATAACAAATTATTTCGGGTGGGGGGGAAGCTGTTGAAACTCTGGTCTGGACACCAAACATCCAACCAGACTACAACCATAATTCTAGGACAGTATTTCTTAACTTTCCTTTTAATGTGTGTGGGGATCAGGGGAGTTCTGGATCTGACCAAGAATCTATTGATTCTCTTGCCACATAGACACAGAATAGTGGTCACATGTGTTCAGGGGGTTCTTGGATTTTGCATGTTCAGAGTGGGGGGTCCTTGACCTAAAACTGATCCTCCTGGCCAGGGATCTGATAGATACCTTAGAGCTGAGTGAGAAGACCCCTGGTCTTGAAATGTGGAGATCTTGCCCTTGCTGAAGCTGTGCAACATTTGGGCCAGAGCATTGCACTACCCATCACTAGACTCAGCAACTCTGAGGTTTAGTAGATGGTTTCTGAGATCGCTTTCCAGCTCCAGGTTTCGAGGCACCAAAATGGAGTCAGGCTCACTTTTTAAATATTTAATATATTTTGTCACAGAAGAAAGGCAGGCAGACCAGAAATCTTGTAGCTGCTGAGAAAGTGGGATGGAGGGTGAGGCTCAGGTACTTTCTCCACCGGTGTAGAAATAACTGAAGTTCTTGTAGAATCCATCACATCTTAATTTCCAAGACTTTTTCACAGAGATAATGGAGAAAGAAATGATTCACTCCTAACATCCACATTCCATCTCAAATCTGTTTTTAGAAGAATGATTCTGAATCCCCCCTTCTCCCACACAAACACTTTAGCATTTGTCTGACCCTCTTAAAATGTTTGAGTATGATGAAAGACAGAGTTGTTTGGGTATATTCTGTGTCTGCAGGGGTGTGTGATGGAGCATTTGCTTCTTCCAAGGCTGGGGGTTTATGTGTAATTTAGTGTGTGCGTGTGCATGTGTATGAGTGAAATCATGGAATGTGCGTGTGCACAGCAGTGACAATATAAAAGATTGTATAGATACTGTGGTATGTGTAAAATCATGTGGGCCTATGTAGGTGAAGGATTATAATTTTTTTTTTTTTTTAAGTAAACCACTTTGGATTGTGTAGCCTCCTCTTACTTCTGTGATTGATTTCACGAGGGTAATGGTGCGTAAAAGCGCTGGTGAGATCTGGGGGCGCCTCCTCGTCTGACGTCAGAGAGAGAGTTTAAAAAGCGGGGAGCCGGTGGAGAGCACACAAGCCGCTTTAGGAGTGGCGAGTTTCAGAGCTATCGCTGCTGCCTGCGGATCCTCTCCTAGAGTTTGACCAACCGTCCTCTCGCTTGGCTTCCCCGGCGCGGAGATGCTGTCCTGCCGCCTCCAGTGCGCGCTGGCCGCGCTGTCCATTGTCCTGGCTCTGGGCGGTGTCACCGGCGCGCCCTCGGATCCCCGACTCCGTCAATTTCTGCAGAAGTCCCTGGCTGCTGCCGCGGGGAAGCAGGTAAGGAGACTTCCTCGACGTCTTCCCCTCCCTCTCCCGAATCCCTCAATCTTCTCTTAGCCTTTACCCTACCCCTTTGGGTGGATTTAGGAGGTGCTCCTGAAGAGTTTCGGTGCTCTTCTGGGTCCCTCAGCTCCCAAAGCTCTCAGGAAAACTTTCGAAGTCCAGAATCTCCTCTTATCTCTCTTTTTTCCTGGTCAGCGCGGTCGGTCACAGTTCAGGTAAGTTCTCTGGCATTCAAGAAAATCCCAAGACCCGGGTAGCTGAGCAGGGATGAGGCAGCCATCCCGCAGGGCTGAACGCGGAGGTGCTGGCCCAGGTGCTGAAAAAGAGCGGCCCTCTGAAGGCTCCCTTCCTGAGGAGTTCCTCCCTCCACGTTGCTAAAGGGCACCCTGCAGACAAAACACAGTATGTTTAAGATTGTGAAAGATCTCGTTCTCCACAGTTAACTTAGCAAAAACGGTA
The DNA here is from genome assembly GCF_022355385.1 of Mustela nigripes. NCBI lineage: Eukaryota > Metazoa > Chordata > Mammalia > Carnivora > Mustelidae > Mustela > Mustela nigripes. The sequence goes on from NC_081558.1 coordinate 109,960,424, forward strand.
AGAACAATTCCAGTGTGTAGCTCATGAGCTGGGAATTGAAATTGAATTAAACTGTTGGCACTATATTATCTTTGCAAAACTGTATTAACAATCTTCTATTTGTGTGTATGCATGTGTTACATCTATAGAGGCAGGAAGCACGCAGAAACATTTGAGTGTTTTTAGTGTATCTGTGTAACTCGGTGATTATAGCAACTACCCTTATTTTTATATCCTCAACTGATTTTAACTGTGCAAAAGTGAACAGCTGTGAAAATTGGGTTTGGGGTGTAGCTGAATCTGCTTCCCAAGTTAGGCTTTGCCATTTCTTTTTCTCCAGCACCCACCATCATCCTCATCCCTTCTCTCTATATCCTTTCTACCCTCTACAGGAACTGGCCAAGTACTTCTTGGCGGAGCTGCTGTCTGAACCTAACCAGACAGAGAACGATGCCCTGGAACCTGAAGATTTGTCCCAGGCTGCTGAGCAGGATGAAATGAGGCTGGAACTGCAGAGATCTGCTAACTCAAACCCTGCCATGGCACCCCGAGAACGCAAAGCTGGCTGCAAGAATTTCTTCTGGAAGACTTTCACATCCTGTTAACTTTATTAATTATTGTTGTCCATACAAGACCTCTGATTCCTTTCCTCCAAACCTCATCCCTCTTCCCTAATCCCCCAGTCCTCAGCAAGACCCTTGCATTAGAAATTGAAGACTGTAAATACCAAATAAAATTATGGTGAAATTATGAAAAACAAAAATTTGATTTCTCGTTGTGTATCTTTTTGTTCAATAATATGGGATTAGTTTCAGTTGTGATTTCAGTCAAGTTACTTGATTTAGGCACTCGAAATCTCACAGACATAATATTTAAAATTCACTGTGGTAATAAAGGTTCTGTCCTAAATGGAAAGCCTTAGAGTTTGGGTCATTTCAAACAAATAATTTCAAATAACTCTATGAATTCTAACTTTAACTCAGTGGCAATTATTGGGTAAGGCTGCAGCAAATACCAATTGCATATTAAATACAACTAAAATTAGATATTGAAATGAGTATTTATGGGTAAATGGGTAAGCAGGCTGAAATATCCAACTATCCACCAGGCTAATATGTAAAACACATGAAAAATGGAATGGAGGAATCATTTAGAAGCTGAGGGAAAGAAGCTGGCTTAAATAGCTAAAATGTAGTATTGAGTCTTTAAAAAATTGTTTATTTGTGGACATTTATCTACAGAAACACCACTGCCTTTGTATCTTCTTTGACAATCCTCTCCATAACTGAACAAGGCTGCCCATGTTTTAAAAGGAAGCTCTTAAATTTTTTTCTCAGGGGAAGATATTACTTTTGCTCTAAATTTGCAGATGAGAGTAGTATGGGTTGCAAAAAACATGAGTATTAGTTTACTCGGTGAATGCTATCTATTGAAGGTATCAGAGCACAACATTATAATTGCAGGGTAATTGAAGAAGAGATCTCAAGCCTTTTCTTGATTTGATCAGAGAAAGTATCAAATAAAAATGCAAACTATAATAAAAACACTCAATACATGCTAATTATTATTATTAATATTATAATGACATACTGAATAGTACCACTCAAGACAGAGATTAAAACATTGCTAATTTAACTCACAGAGACTCTAAATAGATGTCCCTTCGGGGAAGTCTGTTTTAACTATCAACTGTATTTCTGAATAGCTGCAGTAGAACAATAAATCCAATATAAATACATAAACTCAATATAGATCCCCATAGTGTGAGCTTACTGATGGCAGTGTATAAACATCTAAGAGGGACTTTATAGAAAATATTTCTGTTGGACAATATACATTTTAATATGAATGTAGCTTAGCAGAATTAATTCCCGAACAGCTGATCAAAAAAGAGAGAATCCAAGCCACTTTACTAATCTCTGTGAAAATAGAAGACCCTTTGAGGTTCTGGTGCATCTTTTATTTACAAGACATTTAGGAGGGAATTAATGTGTGTCCACTTAGGAGATCTGTCTGCGTTAAATGTCTTATGTACATCTGGTTACCAATCAACTCAGTGAAGTAATAGAATCACATTATTATGATTAAAGCACAGAAGAGAATACAACTTAATTGTTTTCTTTGCAGTGCATAGATTGTATGAGTGCCTGGGGATCTTAACTTTCTAGTATCATCTTCAGTTGTCAATTCCCAACAGCAGTATGAAAATAATTGGCAAGAATTATGCAGTCGTGAGCCTACATATATATTTATTCTTTATTTAAAGCCTAAACTGAATGGAGCATTTGATCAAGGTTAATTATCTTTCAGCCTCAGCTTTCCCACCTTCACAAGAAGAGGGTTGTACTGGGAAGGAGAGTCATAACCCTTCCAGATGTGACTGACATCCTGTACTTCAACACTGACAAATGTGCCAGAGAGGTACTGAGTTTTTACATTTTAATTAATAAATGGAATATAGCTCTTTTTTAATATATGGAAGTTTTAATTTTTTACTTCCTATCTAGTTCATTTGCATTCTTTCTATGTTTGATTCACTGAAAGAGTCTAGCATTCCAGCCTGTTTATCAGCTAGCCATAATGAAACATTTAGGTTATATTTTCCTTCCTCCCTGCTACAGCCACAGACTTCAGCAATCCTCAACAACCCGCTACTTCTAATAACGGGAGGGCTTGAGTAAGGTACTCCTCCTTTCTGGACCTTAGTTTCCCCATCTAAAAATAGGCATACTAATGGAACCCATTCCTTAGAGTTATGAGGATTCAGTAGACCATGTATTATTGGAAGTTCGTAGTGCATAATAAGTAGTGGTAAATATTGAATGTTAATGGTGCTAATTTTGTTGTCACTGGGCTATGCTTCCCAGCTCCTCTTTCTTTATGTTTGCTGTGTCTTGTCATTTCCACAGGTCCAAATGTAACCCAACTGTCAAGATTTATTTTATATTCTTGCTTCATAAGATTCTTTCTTTATGCCCTCGGTTGGGATAGCTCCTTTCTCTGAGTACTGAACCTGCATCTCTTCCATGGTGTTTATTTATCCCTTCTTACCCTTTATCATTACAGTATGAATGTATGTAGGAGAATAAATATTTGTGTGTAAACTTCCAGTGAGTAGATATATATCTGGTTCATAAGTATAGTTCACTCAGTATCTCATAGAATGTTTTGTACATAGGTTCTCAGTGTTCATTAAAGAATAAATGGTCCATGAGGAATCTTAAGTGACACAAATCTCTATTTACTAGGTGACAACATTCTTTCTTAATGCTTTAGTTGGCAGGGGAAAGTGACATTACTGGCTATTCTATGATGCTGGTATGACACCAGAAAGATACAGCATATGGTTTTGATTTTAATAGCCATAGCAGCATGTGATTAGCAGACCCATCCATTTTGGAAGCTTCAATTAGTTTAGCTTTCTTTCTCTCTCTCTCTCTCTCTTTTTTTTTTTTTTTTAAAGATTTTATTTGTTTATTTGACAGGCAGAGATCACAATAGGCGGAGAGGCAGAGAGAGAAAAATAGGAGGGGAAGCAGGCTCCTCACCGAGCAGAGAGCCTGTGTAGGGCTCCATCCCAGGACCCTGGGATCATGACCAGAGCTGAAGGCAGAGGCTTTAACCAACTGAGCCACCCAGGCACCCCCAGTTCAGCTTTCTTTAACCATATTACAAAGTTCCCCAGTTAGGCTGTTTTATTAACCAACCATTGGGCTTGCATTTACCAAGAAAAGATTCACCAACACTTCTTTCACATTTGTGATTTCAAGATCATGCACATTCATTTTTGATTCTAATGCAGGACCAATTTTTTTGCTTTGGGTCAGACTATAATCAATATACAGACAATTCTATTTTATGGTGACATAAAATAAACCTTTAATTCTAAATGTCAGACACGGAAGAGGGCTCAAAGGTCATCCGGTCCTCACTATTCATTTTATTGAAGGCTAACATAAGGAGAGGTGAAATTATGTTCCAAAGCTATCTAGGGAGTACCAAAGATGCAGAGATGGGGCAGAGATGGGGCAAAGCCTAAATTCCCCCTCTCTAACCTCTTATTCTACTACACTTCCCCTAAGTAATCTGCACATCTAAATAATTGGTGTATTTCTGATATGAATGGTAACTCTATCCCTGAAATTTCTTCACCTTCAGCTATGCAGCAGGCCTGCATCTGAGAGAGAACAAGGCAATTGATACAAAATAGCTTCCTATAATTATAGAAAGACATAGGAAGAAACAGTTAACAGTATTGATGAAGGGGAAAGAAAACTCAAAGGAGACAGTCTTTCACTTAATTAGCCCCCAAAAGCAAACAATGAATCTGTCTCAGAATGGAGATGTCAGGGCTGTCCCAGCAAATGGCGGGACTCTCACTCACACCAAGGAGATGGAGTCGGGCCTGGACAGGCTGTCTTCAGAGAAGTCAGGGGCCATACCTACAAGACTAGGCAGCATACACTTCAAGGACCACCCCAAATTCTTTAGGAGTGAAAATGAGTGCTTTGATTCCAGAGATGCAGTTTTTCATTACCTAGAATGTGTCTCCATGTCAAGGGCTTGCTGGAGACTGGGAGAGAATTTTTATGGTGAGGTCTCTGTTTTCAAGGAACTGAGTCTAGTAGGTAAGACATAGTCATTAAAAGTGACCAAATACTATAATGGAAGTTCACCTAGAGTACTAGGAAAGAAAGGAGGTGTCAGCAACTTTCTTTAAGTTACTCTTCTTATTAGTTTTTAAATTATGGTTTGAAAGTCTAAATGCTTTTATTCTAGATGGAATTAATAAATTATAGGTCTAATGATATAAGGCACACTTTCGCAACATGATCTCAGTTAGGTTTGAAAGTGTTAATACTCTTTTACGTATGAAGAGGCCGAGATCAGAGTTTAAGTAACTTGCCCAAAGATGTCACCAGCTGGTTTTTGGTGGAGTTGGAACCCGGTTGCCTGATTTCCAATCCAGTGCTCTCCCCACTGTATCTTAGGGGAAAGAAGTGAATTACAGGGAAATCATGACTTGCTGGGCAAATTAAGAGCAGATCAGTTCCCGACCATCTAAATATAGCTCTCCTGTATATAACACACATGGGTATTACTTCTTTGTTATTGTCAGAGGAGAAATGGATTTAGGTTCTGGGGTTGAGATTTGGTTTTGTGACCTGATTAGGGGCACTGTTTCCAAGGAACTGTTTGCAATCTTTCCTTTCACATGTTTAACGTCATTGTTGTAGTTTTGTTAAGTGAATGAATAAACAAACAAATGAAATTCACAACCTCAGCTTGAAGCACTCCTTTTTCTACTCAATTCCTCACACACAGGTTTCACAGCAACTCAGGCTTGGGCATTTTTCGCCTGAAGCAATTACAAATCTATTAGTCCCGGTCTTTATTCTACAAGCCATGAAATCTGCCTCACTTATGACTAGGTTGTGGCCATATCTTCCTACCTCTGCTCTTGTATGTATATCTTGTGAAAAGTGGTCTTGAGGCTGGGATTTGCAGACCTGAGAAATTTCATTGAAATGTACAAATGAGGTCAACTTTTGCTAAGTAGGCTTTTATGCCACTGAAGCTGATACAGCTCTCAAGGTCTTAGATAAATATTCTAGGTCACGTAAGTACTCTGTTTCCTATGTTTCACACGTCCCTGGAATAGGGTCCATTAAGATGCTGAAATTGTTATCGAGATATGAAATAGTTTTATTTAAAAAAAGCAATATTTCAAGGAAATTCAGGCTTTTAAAGTAGAGTTCAAATAGTTAAGAAAGATAATGCATTCCCAGTTAATTGCTGGTTAATTATATCTTTCTTGTATAAAAATATAAAAGTACATTTTCAGTTCCAATGCTACATTAAGGTCAGATGGCACACTTTAGGAAAGAACGCATTAAATTATGCTAGAATTGCCCCCAGCAAAAATTTATTGACTACAAAATACACATTAAGAAAATCAAGATTTACCAATTTAACTAGAACATAGCTCTTCCTTCCTTTTTTTCCCATCAACATTCTCCCACTCACTCCCCAAAACAAGGACAAAAGGCAATGATTTTACCAGACTTCTCCCCAACATCTTCATCATCATTTTCGTTTGTTATTATACATGTAACAGCATGGTGTACTCACAAGACCACTCAAGGTCTGTAACCTTCACAGTGTCTTCTGGAGCTTCCTGGCTCTCATGCTTTTCCTCTCTTGTGATTTACCAAAACATGTATTTATGGATCACCTGTTTGTCATTGGAGGGGGCAGATTCCTGATGTCGCTACTGCTGTCCTCCTTTTCCTCCCCAGTCCTTCTCTGATGCCTATTCCCTTCCTGACAGTAGCATCCTGAATTGTTTTGGTGTACTGTCTCCTGTGCTTGTCAGCCAAATTGGACAAGATCAACTCCACTTCCAGCCCGGTATTGATCCTAGAATGGATTAAGTCTTTTAGTATGTACCATCCCATGGTCCTAGACATTGGTTCATGGCTAGGCACATGGCCAATCACAGTAAATCTTAAGACTCTTTTGGGCACTGTTGGGACATATTTTTCTGCTGATTATGTATAAAGAAGGATGAAAGCTTCTGTCAATCATATTGAGACTGGCAGTGCTGTCTGAAGGTCTGCGTTGCAGAAGGCACAGTACAGTCATGTAAGGACACTGAGTCATTGGTGTCTTTGTCAAAGTATAGTATTAAGCTTATCCCAAACAATAACAACAACAACAACATTTTTATTGTGCTTATCATATGTATGATCTAATAAATTCTTCTAATTTTTAAAAAAGAGTTTAGTTTTCCTTTATTTTAACCAAGACTTTCTTATATAGACATTAATGCTACCTCATATTGTTAGCTGTGTGTGTGTGTGTGTGTGTGTGTTTGTGTGTCTGTGCATGTGCATGCATGCACACTTGTATGATTCCATGGTTATGTCTTTGTTTATGTATCTGTAGTTATTTATGTTTTTTGCTTATCCTAACTTGCCTATTAAAATAAAAATTCTGAGAGGAAAACGTTTAGACTCTACTCGACTGTGTCTTCTTGGAACCCCATTATGTCACAGGCTTATACCAGCTTCTTAACAGATATTGTTGATAATAAAGGTGAGAGTTTGTTACAGTTCCTTAATCCTTTTTAATTTATTTAAGTATTAAACAAATGTTATCTCATTAAATATTCATACATTTTACAATTCATAAACTAGGCATTAGGGAAAAATTTGTACTTCTGCTTTTTTACAAATATAAAAACTGTTGTTCAGAGTGTTTGAGTAACTTGGCCAAAGCCACAGATAACTCTCGTGACAGAGCTTAAAATTAAAAGTAGCTCCTCTGAAAAATCAAGTAAAGCTGCTCAACCATTTCAGTTTTAGGGACACTCTGATCAATTAAGCAATTTTAAAGATCTCTGAAGATCAAACTTCCTTGATTTCTGCTCTCATTCTGCTGCTTGTTATGGTAGGCACAAGTCCACTGCATGGTCCCGCACGTCCCAGGATCTCACCCCACTCACTGGATTCAGGGAGTCCAACTGTCATTTTCTCATGGACTGTAAGTAGGAAGTGAATGAGTGATATTACATGAAAAAATCACTGTAGTATTCTGACCTAGTGTCCTTATTTTATCTACTCTCTTGACTTAGGGCTTCACTAGGAACTCCTTAATGCCTCTGACTTGAGAAGTATACCATGCTAGGGATGAGAACACTGTTGACCATAACTTGAAGCCTTCCCTGAGGAGGATCTACCATCCTAGGTAACATTATATTTGCTTTTCTAAAATTGCCAAGTTATTACCATTAATGTACTATTTATTTTGCATCCTGCTGAGTGGCTATCATACTGCAGAATGTGCGTGTGTGTGTGCACGCACACACGCAGGCCTGCACGCATGTGTGTCTGCAATTTTTTAGATGATGAGTTCTTTCAATTTACAAAATATTTATTGATAGTCTATTTGCTAGGTGGAAGCTATAAAGATTAAGCTAAAGATCTCCATCCTTAGGCAGTTTAAAGTCTGAATGCATATTCACTGGTAAGTAGCTATATGATGAGACATTGGTCTGCAAAATGTGGCTCTGGGCCAGGAACATTAGAATTACCTGGTAACTTGTCCAAAATGCAAACTCTTGGACTCAACCCCAGGTATACTGAGTCAGAAATTGGGGGAATGTGTCCAAAAGTTTGTATTTTAACAAGCCCTCCAGACAATTCTGATACACACTAAATTTTGAGAACCAGTAAGGAAAAAAGGGGCTTGAATGTATTAGGCGAGTCACCTTGATAAAAATATTGAATTTTTAATTTTTAATTTTAATTTTTATTATTATTATTTTTAAAGATTTAATTTATTTATTTGACAGAGAGAGCGCTCACAAGTAGGCAGAGAGGCAGGCAGAGAGAGAGGCGGAAGCAGGCACCCTGCCGAGCAGAGAGTCCAATGCGGGGCTCGATCCCAGGACCCTGAGATCACAACCTGAGCCACCCAGGTGCCTGCCAAATATTTAATTTTTAAATTTTTAAATTCCATTCCAACATTTTTATCAAATAAATTCACACATGAAGTTGAGGTTCCTTTTTATTTTTTTTTTTTTGCAATTATGTTCTCTTTCTTCTCTCTCCTTTTATAGATAAACACTATCATCAATTCAGTGTTTACTCTTTCTGCCCATGGTTTTAGGTTTTTACCATGAATGCAGAAAATCATAAATAATATGTTGTGTTGCTTTGTGTTTTAAACACCTTTATGAATAATAGCTTACATATTTTTGAAAGCCTACAATTGTCTTTTTCAGTCATTTTAACTTCTGCATAGTATTTCATTGCATAAATTTATCAGAACAATTTATGCATTCCCCTATTGATAAACATTTAACTTTTTCCAAATTTGTGCAGGGGAGAGAAGCTGTTGTTGTCTTTAGATCTTTCTTGGTGTTATGAGACTGGGTGATCTCTCTTTACCAAAGAAAAAAACTAAAAGCAAAATAATTCTGCTGGCCTCCCAGTCCCTGTCATTAAGCTATAAGGATTCCGTGCTTCTGGGAAACTTTAACATTATAATTTGTTACATTTAAAAATTTTGTATGTATAATGAAGTCAGTCTCCTTATTGCCGCTCTGTCTTTATTCATCCCATCAAGATTAGGCCACACTGAAATTGCTTCTTCGGAAATTGACTATAAAGAGAATGCTCTGCATCTCAGCAGGTGTTTCAAACTCCCTTGATTCCTATTAGTGTAAGTTCCCATTAGGTAGTCCCAGGGAGACAGACAACTGAACAAATAAGACACTAGTTTTAAAAACCTGAAATATGCTATTTAATATTCCACCTGGAAGGAGCTGAATCAAGACACTGACCTAGGAGACTACACAGCAAAGGCTTTACTTGTCTGGGTTGTTTACTGGGGCTAGGCTATGACCATTATAACCCAAGGCTGTATTACCTGCTATCCCTCTTTGGGAGTCTGGCAAACTTATATCTGGTATATTTAATTGCTGTAGCAATCCTGACAGCATCCTAGTGGCTCACCAATGCCCTTCCAATTCTGGGTTGAGAACTGCCCCAGAGCCACATGTGCTTGGGACAACAGAGAATATTAGCATTCTCTGGCTATGTGCAATCCATCATTCAGAACCTGAACCTGTCCTAGGGGCTGTGTGCTAACCCATCATTCAATACTTGAACTTGCTCTACTATATATCTATCTACACGTCATCTATACTTTGTTTAAGTTCCCCTAGTGATGAAGGACTTACTGCCTCCTGAGGAACTTTGGGGCTAGACAGAGCAAATCTAATCACTACTTCAAAGAAAACCCTCTAAATTTTTTCAGGGAAACCCATGCTTTGGTCCCCTCACTATTCCCACATACTCTCTTCTCCCTCCTAGCCACCTCAATGCTTTCTCCTGCTCTTTTTTTTTTTTTTTTTTGCATGTGACACGTACTCCAATTCTTTAACCAATCTGCACAAAGTTGAGTGTAGTCTATATTTTTGTTTTTGTTTTCTGAGAGTAAGAAAATATTCTAAAGGGGTACCTGGGTGGTTCAGTCAGTTGATTGTCTGCCTTTGGCTCAGGTCATGATCCCAGGGTCTTGGGATTAAACCCCAGGTCAGACTCCCTGCTCAACAGGAGTCTGCTTCTCCTTCTCCCTCTGCCCCTCCCCTTGGCTTGTGCTCTCTCTTTCTCTCACATAAATAAATAAAATATTTTTAAAGTGTTTTTTATTGTGTTCATCCGGCCAACATATAGTATATCATTAGTCTTTAAAAATGCAGTCTAAAGGTCTAGAAAAGAAGGATTTTAACTACAAAGATAAATGAATCAATTTATTTTTTCAACGGATTCTGGCTCATGGTACACTGCCTACACTGATTAGCTGTTGGTTGAAATGAAAGGTAATCTGCACTTGCTTTTGGTTCCATTATTATTACCAAATCATGGGAAGACGTTTCCCCAAACACTGAGGACTCTTATTTTATAAATGACAAAAGTGAGTACTCTTATTTTATAAATGACAAAAGTGAGGTTTAAGGAGGAAAAGCATCATATTTAATGTTACATTCAGGATTAAAGCTTACTTCTCTTGATTTTTTTACTGGTACTCATTGCACCATCTTTCCAAAAGTACTCATAAGTACTAGTCAGACATACATTAACTCTAGAATTAATTACAGGAGCTAAGCTTTTCATAAATGGTGGAGCAGAGGCATGTGAGTGCTATTCCAAGGGGATAGATAGCAAATACGCAAAGGTGGGAAAATGCAGAATATGTTTCGAGAAAGATAAATCAGTTCTAAGATGAATTACTCTGTTCTAGAATTTTCCTTAGACCTCAAAGAACAGTTTAGGCTGCTGCTTGTTCATACTTTTTTGAGGTGGTTGATGCAGGGACACAAGTCTTTCTCTGAAATGAATGGAGGATAAATGAGTTCTGTTTTGAGAGAGTATGTGAGAATTTTTCAGTTTCTTTCTGAAACTAAGAAACATTTTTAGGGATAAAAATAAAAGTTTTTGCCATACTCTGCAACTCTAAAATGAAAATGAAATGTTGAAGTAGGCTGTCAAAATATTTTTTGAAAAGTCAACCTTAAAATTACTTCAAGTAAAAGCCAGAGAGCTATTTGGAAGGCTGATCTATTAGCATGTAGCCTTTTATTTCTCTAAATTTCTGGCTATTTTAGTCCTTTCCTTCTTCTTGTATTTGTCTTAATTTTTATGAAAAGTTGATCACTTGATAATATCTATGACAAATATAAAATTCAGGACAAAGCATTAATCAGAAGTTTAGGACTCAGGAGATGACCTATGGGGTCATCTAATGATTATATTAAAAGGAAGGTCTGTGTTTTATACAGGGAGAAAATAGCTGCCTTTTGAAATTTCCAACTAATACTGGCATGGACCGTAAGAGTTTACAGAGCACCTTTCATAAGTATCAATTCACTGATTAAAGATAAATGTGAGTGTCTTCCAGGTGTGAAGCTCTCTCTTAGTGGTAGAGATATACCTATGAATATGACATAGTTCCTGCCATCAGGAACTCATGTGCTTATGGGCAAAACACTCTTAAAAACGTAGCTATGACTAAATGTGATAGCAAACACAGGGATAGCTCACAAGCAGGAGCACATAAATTTGTTTCTAAGAAAGGGAGTATTGAAGACTTTGCAAAGGAGATCGGTCCTGAAAATGATTAAAAATCTGTAAGATGAAAAATCGGAAGATGATTCAGTCAGAGGAAAAGCAGATGTTCAACACATTGATAAGTGACTTAGACTCATTTGGTGGCAAGTAAAAGAAACTCATTCTGTCTTGCTTAAACGAGAATGGAACTGTCTGATCGGGAGCCTGGGCATCCCACGATGCCAAGGCAGGTTACTGCCAAGTACATAACGGGATCAATTAAGAACAGAAAAAGAACCTGCTGAACCGTAGGTCTCTAATTTATAGCCTTTAATCTAAAGGCTAGTGAAAATCTAAATGAAGAATAAAAATCCTAATGAAGAATAAAAATCTGGCCAAGCTTGGGTTCAGAATCTATGCCAGCCCTACCAACATGACCAGAATGGGGAGATAACGTGGTACAAGATGGTGTCCAAGGCTCTCCACTGTGAGTGAAAGCATCAAAGAAAAGGGCTTGAAGACTGCAAACAGATTCTAACAGGGGTCTGCTACAAGCTGGTGTGAGACCTCTAATGAGAGTTAAGAATTTTGGTAATGCCAAAGAGTGGTATAGTGTGGAGTGTGTGTATGTGTGTGTGTGTGTGTGTGTGTGTGTGTGTTAGTGGAGAAGGGGAGATCAAGGAACTTGAAGAGTTGGCATGAAGAACATTGTGAAATTGTTTGGCCCTTTTTGTGGTTTTTTTTTAGATGATGAGGGACTTTTACAAATTCTGAGAGTATGATGAGAACTGTGTTTGGGATAGTGATAGGTGGTGATGTAGAAGATGAATTGGTAGAGGATAAACTGAAAGAAGAGAAAGCAAGTTAGAGGTAGTGGGAATAGTTTAGGTAAGAGACAATCAGAGCCTTGACTAGACAACAGGGATGGATAAAATGATATGAAAGAAAGAAATTCAGGAGAAAGAAAGGAGAGAGTATTGTAGCCTACTCAATGCGACTAGAAGGAAGCTAACATGATTACTACTTTTTTAAAATTTCTATATGATTTTATTAATTTAAACAAATTAATCAGTTATGTAATGCTTTATTTACACAAATTCAATGATACCTGTATCTTCTGTGATTGGAATATTATAATTTAGCAGTATAAAATCTATAACTATCTGCATTAAAGGTAAATATTTTAGAAAAGGAAGAGTGTAAAGTGGCTTGCTAGTCTAACTGTAAACCTTTACCAGTTAACAATTTTGAGTTACTAACAGGTAGAATAAGCTAAGAAAAACAAATCAAGCTTAAAGAATTAGGAAGAGAAAAACAAATCATTATTCACTTATGTATAGAAAATATAGGTTTTTTTTTTTAAATTTATTTTCAGCATAACAGTATTCATTGTTTTTGTACCGCACCCAGTGCTCCATGCAATCCGTGCCCTCTCTAATACCCACCACCTGGTTCCCCCAACCTTTATTTATTTATTTGACAAACAGAGATCACAAGTAGGCAGAGAGGCAGACAGAGAGAGAGGAAGAGAAGCAGGCTCCCTGCCGAGCAGAGAGCTCCATGCAGGCCCGATCCCAGGACCCTGGGACCATGCCCTGATGGCAGAGGCTTTAACCCACTGAGCCACCCAGGTGCCCCATGATTACTACTTTTTTGATGGAAGCAGCAGAGTAACAGAGGTGTCATTCCCCAAGACAACAACAGAGGAAGAGAAGCTTAGGGGAAGGAGGATAGGTTGCAGTGGGCATGCTGAGTTAAGGAAGGTGCTGAGGACAACCTGAGGGGGGAGGAGCAGAGAAGAAGACAGACAATCCCTCAGGAGGGAGTTCTGGGTTGGAGATCAGATTTGGGAGTCAAACTCATGGGTGGTCATTGATACCAAGGAGAGAAATTTTCCCAGAAAAGTGTGCAGAGTCAGCAGAGAAGTGGGGCCAGCCTAGCCAGTTGTCTGAGGGGACCCCACAGTTGGAGGTGCACCAAAGGAAAAGACCTCAGAGAAGAGGTTGAAAGGAAAGGCCATGGAGGTGAGAAAACCAAAAAAGATGTGTGTCTTGGAAACAAGAATGAAGAATTTCTGGAGAGGGAATTTATCACCACCCTGTGCTATAGAACAGGTAGATTCGTTTTTGTTGGTTTAGTACAGTTGACACAGGATGTTACTTTTATTTCAGGTGTACAACTTAGGGATTTGACGAGCTTGTACATTATGCTGTGTTCACTGCAAGTGTAGCTGCCAGGTGTCCAGTTATATCCCTATGACAAGACATTGGCTATATTTCTTATGTTGTTAGGCCAGGTAGATTTTATTTTCCATTTCACAAAGAGGAAACTGAAATTTGGAGACTGAAATGACTCATCCAGATTTATACAGCTGATCAGCGTCAAAGATCAGACTAGAACTGACATTTTTTTTTTCACTGTCAAGCCTGCTCTTTTTCAGCTGCACAACACCACAATAGGGCTCTGGCAGAGGAATTCCAGAGCTGCTACTAAACTCTCGTGGAAGGAGAGATGGGAGCCCAGGGGATGACCCATACTGCAGAACAAGTGTGTGACTGCCACTGCCTTGCTCCTGCCAGGAGTGGGGTGGGAGTCCTAGGTGGCTGCAGGCAGCCGTGCCGGCCTCTCCTGGCAGACACCCCATAGAGGCCAGCTCTGACTTAAGTGTGCCTGAGGCTGGGCCTCCGTTTCCTCTCCGGTAAAATGGCAGAGAGGCTAAAATGTTTAGTCTTCCATGTCTAATTTTATCATTCTTTTTTGTAACACAGCATATTGGGTTTTTCCTCACTGCAGAAAAGACACGTCCTTGTAAACTTTTGATTCTGCTCTTAAGCATGAGGATGAGAGGGGGTGAGAGGCCCTGAGGAGAAACCAGAGACCTTAACTTTAGAGATGCAGAGAATGCAAAGTTTTACCAGCTTCTATAAAACCATGAGTGGGTATGATGGGGAAACAGATGAGTTTGGTGAGGAGGCAGGGATGGGTGGAGTGGGAAGATGGAAAACAAATCAACTAGAGTGATAACAACAAAGAAAAGAGAGAAAAGGAAAAAAGGACAGAAGAAAAGAAGCCTCACTAATTAAAAATAGCTGAAACCCTGGAGATGCATTTAAAAGCAATCATGTTGGAATGTTCAAATTGAGAATAACAAAGAAATGGCTAGCAGACTCACTCCATACTCTGAGTGCCTTTTATAAAAAAATAAATAAACTGATATTAGAAAAAAGCTTTTCCATTTGCAAATTCTACCCTTGTTGCAGAACAAGAAAAACAGAAAACTTTCACATCATTTTCCTCTAGTCTTTGGGTGCTAAAATAAAAGGAGAATGAAATTAAATTCACTTTAAATGTTTTCCTCCCAGGCTGTAAAGCTGCTGGTGTCATTTATCTCGGGCCCGGCACTTACATAATCTGGGTGTCACGGGAGCCCTTGGAAGTCATTAAATAAAAAGAAGCCATCAAATAATAGAAAAGGAAAGCAATTAAAATGCTGGACCCAATAAGCCAGTCAGAAGTCTTGATTTAAATGCAACCCCAAGACCCAGAATATTAGACATGCAAGAGTAAGAGTATTCCAATAAGAAGGATAAAAGGAGTTTAAAAAAAAAATGTTTTTAACAGTCCAGAGGGGACAACAGCTCCCCAGGGGCAAGGTCATCTCTCTTTCTAGAGAGGAGGAATACCATGGCCAACCACAGCCTCTGGTAGCTCTCAGGCTCCCTGGGTGTTGGAGGGAACATAGGTATTGGGCAGGGTGAACACAGAGGGTCAAGATCTCAAATGGAGAGAGCCTGCAGAAATAGAATCTACTAGGCAAGAAGAATACATCTCAGCCTGGGAGCTGAGACTTAAGGGTGTGCCCTCCTCTGCCTCTCCTTTGTGTCTGGACTACCTGGTTCTGGGAGCGGGCTCTGGAGATCCTGTGACAAAGGGTCTCTACTAGAAAAGGCACTGGCTCAGACAGTGGCTCTGTTTTGAAGTTACCCAGGAAACACAGGAACCTCCAAACATGCTCCAGAAGGTCGTCTTCATGGCTCCAACACTAAGACAGCATTCACCTGCTTCAGGATCTGATGGACTCCCTGGAGCCCCTGATCATCCCTGCATCTGCCCTTGGTTGTCCCTGAGACACTGGCTCATAGCCAGACATGCGACCAGAGCGTCTAGCATGTTACAGCACCATGTTTGCTATTTTCCACTCTTTCCAGGATAGGTTCAGAACGAGGAAAGACCACAGATTGTCACTAGGTTTAGAAGGGGGCTTTAAAGTCAAATCTAGGCTTTCCAGGAAGGGCACAAACTCTCAGATATGGGAGTGAGAGGTCCCACTGCACAGAGCTTTGGAGTGCTACTACCTGCTCATTGCCATAGTCTGGCCAGTGTGTCTGTTTGCCAAGTGGCTGTGCTGGACCTCCATGAGAATCTTACCTACTGCTGGAGTAGCCTTTGGAGATGCACTGGGAAAGAGGGTCTGCTGGCTTTCTGACCTAGAATCACATTGGTGGCCCTCAGATTAATTTTATTTTGGACAAGTGTCAGATTCATCACCCCTTTCTACTTCTTAGGGTGCCCCCTAAAGAAATGCAGGTCCTAATCCTTGGAATCCATGAATTTTTTGTGTTTGTAACAAAAGGGACTCTGCAGATTTAATTAAGTTAAAGATATTGAGAAGGGAAGAACATCCTGAATTTTCTGGATGGGCCCTAAATGTAATTATAAGTTTCCTTGTAGGAAGGAGGCAGAAAAGATTTGACAGGGAGGAAAGCAAGGGGATACTGATGAAAGATGACAAGGTGCTGACTTTGCAGAGGAAGGAAGGAACCATGAGCCAAGAAATGCAGGTCTGAAAGCTGGAAAAGCTGAGACACAGGTTATAGCTACTGTAAGGAGCACTACCTCTCTGAGACTCTGATTTGACCCAGTGAAACTGATTCTGGACTTCTGATTTCCAGAACTAGAAGAGAATAAAATGTGTGTTTTCTTATTTATGGTAATTTTTCATTAGTTCATGGTTTCATTAGTTTCATTAATTCAAAGTTCATGGTAATTTTTCAGCAGACACAGGAAACAAATACAGGGCACTCCTGTCACTCTTGGTATTTTTTTTAGGCTGAAGGACAAATAGAAAAAAAGAAAGAAAGAAAGAAAGAAAACACTTTCAGCCCTGGGATTTAGACACACAGTTTCTAGTATCTGGGTTTTTGTTTCTGTCTCAATCTACACCAAATACACAATTTCTCTTTGCTTAAATACAAGTGAACATATTCACTGACCTCCATACCAGTCTGATTTAGAATATATGTATTTAGTAATAATACCCTGATGCATTTTATTAGTTTCTGATGGCAACATTAAAGAGAAAGCCCTGAGGCACAGGCTGCTCATTTCATTCTTTCTAGATGGCAGAAACAACCGCTATTCTTTCTGGATGGATGGCAGAAATGACTGGAAAAGACAGAACTTTCAGGGAGACCGGGAACTCTGTTGAGCTCCTCTTTTGTGGGACATAAGACCCCAGATTGATCACAAAATACCTTAAATCTTTAGGTTTCACTAGAGAAGGACTAGAATGTGCCATAAACATGCTCTTCTGCCTGTTTCTTGCTCTCATTCTCCGGGCTTCCCACATGAAGCTCGATCTCCTTGGCTGACCATGCCTGATGCTGGAGAGAACCCCAGTTCTGGAGGCTCAATACCAAGAACTAAGGACTAGGTTCTAGCTCAGACTTTGAGGGATGGATTTCAAAGGTTCTTAAGTCATTAGGCACATCTTGCCATCAAGGAAGGAGGTGGATATTGAAGGGAAGAACAGGGTCTGCATGAGAAGCAAGCTTTCAGCCTGAGTGCTCTCTGTGACTCAGGTAAGAAATGATTCCCCCAGAACTAGGCTAAAAACCTGTCAGCCTAAGGCTATTTCTTGGAGTAGAGAGACTTTGACCTCCCTCAAGTGTTCTTGATTCACAGGAGCACAAGTCTCCTTCTTCTAGCCTCTAGGGATTGTGGAAGCTATAGGCTCAGCTTTGGCTTCCAGCCTTTTGATTCAAAGATTGGCTCAAAGTTGGAGCCAGGGAACCTGCCTGGAACCTCATATTTTGACACAAAGAAGATATCCTAGAGTTTGGAGTTTTCCAGAGCTGCTTGTCTCATGAGGCAGCCCCAAAGCCTGTGGTAACCAAATCTTATAAGGTGAGGTAGTCATTGGAAATAGAAGTCCTCTTTAGATTTAGACTTTAAATCTAAAGTACTGACTTAAAGCAGCTCTAAGATGACCAGGAAGATCATTCTGCATGTGTCATTACTATCCTCACATAATTAAATAAACCTTAGCTTTCAATTCAATTTTGCAGACAGTTTTTAACTCTAAGCCAACCTATCTCTCTTTGCCCCCTTTCTTTCTCTCCCTCTCCCTTGTTCCTTCTTTTTCTCTCTCATAGTTCTTGTAGCATTGGAAACCTGAAGAAACTTAAATGGTAGAATACATTGGACAGAAGGCCTTGTCTTCTATCCTTCAGATCTTGGAAATAAGGTCAAAGATTAGTTAGTGACAGAGTTAATTACTAGATTTTAGTATGAAATAATCTTTCTTTTGCATTACCACACTGCAGAGACTATCATTAAAATGACTTTTATTTTAATATCAGAGTGACCCTGTTATGTTCCAAGAATTTGTTGTCATAAAATCACTGGCTGCCCTACTTTGCTGTCATTAAATTCACAGGATAACCACCTGTCTTTGGGTTCTGTTTATTCTAGCCCTACATGGGCTTGCAGAAGCATGTCTTCTCATTGACTCTGTGGAGTCAATAATGAACCAGTAAGGAAAACACACACACACACACACACACACACACACACACACACACAAACCAATAAGGTATTAACATATCTTGAATCTAAGAGATTCTTTAGTATCAGCAACTTGGATAAGTTTCAGAGTCCTGAGAATTTTTGTTGCTGTTGTTTGCTTGTTTTTCTATTTAAGAATCCACTGATAAAGTTAAAAGAGCACTGGACTTTAAACAACAGCACAGATCCTCTCATTTAATCCTTTCAACCTTATGAAATAAATATTACTACTTTACACTGAGGCTCAGCGAGGTTATGACAGAGCTGAGACAAGAATCCAGCTATATTTGACCTCAGAGCACTATATATTGTCATCAGCTCTACATCAGAAAAGAGTCGTTACTCTCAGGCATCTCTTCCTGTTGAACTTAGGTGTATCTAGGAGTGATATCCAGCACAGGCAAGTTTCTAGGAGGTCTTATTGGATAGGGTCTGTAGGAAAACAATTTGATTAACATACTTATTGTAAATAATGGGAAATAAAGTTTAAGAGATGGAGAACCAATTGTAAGTCAGTTGGATACATTGGATTTGGTGTGAAATTAAAGCCATCTTTTAAATGGTCATGGGTAGAGGAGTAAGTACATAGGTCAGGGACTAGGCAAAAGTCCCAGTAGATGGGGAAGCCACTTCTAAAACCCCTCCCAGCATCCACTGGTTGAATTCAAGGCAACCTAATAGGACGGATATCCAAAATGATTGTTGGGTTGTGTAAGATTTGGAGGCCTGACCTCATGAGAGAAAAAAATCAAGAGACATTTTGGAGGGAAAAAAATGACAGGACTTGTTGACAAATCAGACATAAGACCTTAAGGAGAGAAATGAGTCTGAGGTTCCTGACCAAAGTGTGTGCACACAGATTTCTTTTATAGCTCAAAACTATACTGAAATAAGTGCTCCATAAGAACAAAGCAAGGCATAGCTCAAGGATTTGGGGAGAATGTCAGAAAAATACTGGTCTCTGGAATTTAATTTAGAAGAAATGTATGACATTCATTGTACATGGAATGTTTCCAGGACATAATCACTTGGAGATGACTTATGAGTGTTGCTAGTGAAACTATGGCTTTTCCCCCTATATTTCTCTAAGATATTTCAGAGATCCCAGTTTCAAACATATATAAGATGCATGGTAGCCTGGAGCTTCTAATTGGTCCTGTATTTCAGGAAGATGTGTTTATGTGTGACTTGGACCAGCATAAGGTGAAAGGTACTTTTGTGACTGACTAGGGCAAATAATAAAGGAAAAGTGGAGAAGGAAATTTGACCAATGATTATAGTACATTCTAAATGAGATAGAATCTGTTCTCCAGACCTGAGCAACAACAGGCCAGAGAAATATATTAAGTTTCTCCATACCAGAAAAAAATATCTGAAAAGATAATCTGATTTCCTCTGCTCTGATTCTTCCATCACTAGACAATCTTCTAATGATTAATTCCATTTTCAGGGATCCTGATCCTAGAAATGGGGCATCTTGGGTGAAACAATGTCAATACATCATAATTAAGAAAATTAGTGTCAGGTTGTACTTTCAAACCCTTGTGAATTTGGATAGCTTGGGTCAGTTCCATAGAACGTGATCTACCTCTAGGTGAACTCACCCAATTAAGGCATAAATTGATTTTATTATTATTAGTGTATTCATTTCTTAATACTGCTATAACAAATTACCACAATTTATTGGCTAAAAGTAACACAAATGTATTATCTTAGTTCTGGATGTCAGAAGTCTGAAATCAGTCTCAAGGTATCAGTAGGGCCATGTTCTTTCTGGAAGCTCTAGGGAAGAATCCCTTTGTTTTACTTTTTCCATCTTCTAGAGACTTCTCATATTTGTTGATTCATGGCCCCACATCACTCCGTCATATCTCTTTCTCTGACCCTGACTTTCTTGCATCTTTCTTATAAGGACGTTTGTCCTTTGGACCCATCTAGATAATCCAAAATAATTTTCTCATCTCAAGATTCTTAACACAATCATATCTACAAGATATAATAAGACAATATACTCACAGCTTCTAGAAATTAGGACATAAACATCTTTATGTTTATTCTGCTTACCATGAATATTGTTACATTTTGCCCAACAGACTAAGACCAAATGATCATTACTAAGGCATGGGTGCACTCTCAAGGTCTTCTTCTCCAAGACTGGGCTTGACCCAAGAAGGTCAATGGCAACCTTAAAATGGGTCTCAGGGAAAAACATAGGTCATGGCAAACTGGGAACCATGAATACAAAAAGGACTGTGCCCAAATGAAGGTAAGCAGAATGGTGCTATCTTTGATATTTGTCACATAACAAGCACTTGAAAGAAGTTTGCTTTCAGCCTTTAGACCTGTTCAAACAGAGACTAGTCTACTACTTGGTAAGAATGTTAAAAGGAGATTCAGATGATGGCAGGACTCAATGACCTTTGTTATTCTTCTATTCATTAACATCTATTAGTTTATTAAATGAATTGGATGGAGATGTTCCATTTTATTCAGGAGCTACTGTCCCTTAGTAGTCATTACCTAATGTATATTTATAACGATGAGTCCAATAAAGCTCAAAACTTACCCATAAGAAGCAAAAGTCCCAGATAACTAAATGGACTTCACCTCTCCACAGCTTCCATTAAAGTTAATGAGAAGTTAATAATGTCAACAGAAGTGACATAGTCAAATATTGAGAAACTTGGGGAACACAAGGACTCCAAATGGTATTGGCTGAATACTAATTCAAATGACTCAACTTCATGGGTAGGATAAAGGACAATGAGAGGTTGTGTTAATGCTTTGCAGAGCACTCCAATTCTAGCTGCAACAACATTGCCTCTTAGCCTGAAGTGTTTATCCAAAGAACCACTTCATTAAAAAAAGAGTGGTTTGAGCTACTTAATAGCTTTACTTTCAAATCATGAAGGTCCTGAAAAGGTGGCCTTGCCATAAAATTATTCCCATCCTGTCTACAGAAATGTCTGGTCTTCAACTTCAGTCTCTACCTCTGCTTTTCATACTTTTAACTCTTTGTTGATGGTTTTTCTTTGGGGTTATTTCTTGGTGTGTTGTTATTTGTGTCCTATCTCCCTGTGTACAAATGAAGGAATGGAAGGGGTGGGAAAGGTATGTGAGTGGGCAACAAGGCAGGGCAGAGAGGGAGGCATCTCAGCTCTTAGCAAAATTGCAGAGTCCTAGAATACTGAAGCTGGAGGGGTTTTTGGAGATTATCTAATCCCAATCTCTTATTTTATAGTTGGCATGACTGGAGTCCCAAAAAGCATAGAGAACTGCCCAACATCTCCCCAGGACTAGTAGGAGGAAGAGAAGGAAGTATATCTCATTTCCTTTAACTGCCAAGCAATGTGTGCTTTCTACTGATGATCACATTCTATCTTCTGGTGGTGATCTGTGGCTTCCCTATCCCCTTTGATCTTGTAGAATGCTTTCTGGCACCATCCATCATGGTGAACTTAAGAAGGCCTATCAAACTTTTTCCACCCATTAGTCCCCATTCTCCCAAATTTATTTCTCTTTCCCTGCTTAGTTTAAAAAGTCAGTTTACTAGCACTTTGCATCACTTTTCTTGGTGGAAACCCTCTACACTTTCCTTCTTCTAGGCAATTGTTCACAACTTTCCTCCCCATAGAATGTCCTGATCTGGAAAGGGTCACTCATCCTCCCTGCTGGAAGATGTTCTTATTCTCTCTGAATTTTTGTAGCTTTTGTTAAGATCCTCTCTGAGACTCTTGTTGTTTTGCAAATTGTATAGTTATTAGGGCAAATGTCTCAAAGCACATAGTAATGAATTTCCTGAGGACAACGCCCACATCAGATGACCCTATCTTCCCCATAGTAGGGCCTGCACCTAGATAAAATAATGATCACAGTAACAGGAAATACTAACAAAGCACTTACACCAAAAACTGTTTTAATCATTTTACATTTATTCACTCATTTAATCTCACAAAAATCACATGAGGTCATTTTTTAAATCCCCATTTTACAGATGAGGAAACTGATACATAGAAGATTTCGATATATTGTTCAAGGTTATCCAGTAGAAAGTAATGATGTCAGAATCTGAACCAGGGAATCTGGCGTCAGGGTCTAAACCTTAAGCACTATACAGAATAGCCTACCTGTGTTTATTAAAATATCTCTACATCTACATCTATGCGTATGTCCATATTGGTGTCTATCTATCTATTCTATCTATTTATTTCTATACCTACATATGTATCTATAACTATTAAAATGCTAGTGAGTGGTATTTACTCAGAGGGCCACTCATCCTAATTCATTAAGGCTTGCATATTATTATGGACCATTTTATTGTATGTTATTGATGTATCAGAACAGGTTGAGGGAGGATCAAAAGTGGAACCTCTTTCTCTAAATTGTCTCAACTAAGATATGTCCTGGATTTTCTAGGAAGTTCAAGTAATAATAGTACTTTATTGTTAGTTATCTTTAAATTCTCCAGCTTTCCTTTTTATCTGGGGGAGAATCAAGACAAACACCAAAAGGTGCAGGTACACAGAGTCTACAACCAGGCTGTGTTTTCACATGAATAAACAGTAACATTATTTGGTTTTCCTGTTGCCCTGTCGAGATAGTTTTCAGAAGCTTTAATAATTAATCAAATTAAGACCTAAAAATCAGGCTCCTCTGAGGAAGTTTGTTTCTGTTAGCTATCAATTAACACTGATGATTTCAGCTCCCTTCTCAGCGTGCTTGGAAACATGGAGGCTGGAAAAGCGCTGCAGTGTGTTAATGGAGCCATAATACACATTGCCTAATGAAGCATGAAGGCCTTGTTTATTCTGAATGCTGTAATTATTTAAGAGCTTTAAAAAGCCAATGTCAAACCTTGACTCTTTCCTATCTCTTTCTCACAACTGGAGTGATTCACTTAATGTTTTATCTCAACTCATGGAGGTGACCTGAAAATAAATAGCTAATTATGCATTTCCATTTGCCAGATTCTTTCATTGCCATGAGAATCTTTTGCCAGTCTGGACTCTGTCACTGAGAGATGCTTCACAGCAATGTTCAGAACTCGCATTTACTGAAGGCCTACCACATGCTGAGCCTCGCGTGAGGCATCCTGCATCATTTACCCCATGAATCCTCACCACCACCCCATGAGCCACAATAAGGTATGTGAGACCCAGGTATGACTGAGGATCCTAAGGACTCAGAAGCCAGGCCTATTGGCTTTTGAGCTGGCAGAGCACAGTTTCATATGGGTCAGACTCTCTGTGTTTAAGCTCTGACTCCACTACTTTCTGACGGTGTGACCTCAGACAAGTAGATGAACCTCTCTGTGAACTTGTTTCTTCCTGTATAAAACAGGGATGATGATAAACATGGGCCTCACCTCAAAGGATTGCTTGGGGTAAACAATGAGCCTGTGGAGTATTCAGAACAGCGCCAGGGTTACTGCAAGAGCATAACAATATCGGTTCTCACCATTAATGAACTCTCTGCCCCTTATTTTGTGGCCTCTGAAATATGTCAACACACATTCACTGCATGCCTGGAAGAGGCCGGGGGCCAAGCATCAGTGGAGAAGAAAGATCGGGAGGCAAGGAGTGGGAACAGTTGTCACCTGCCTTGTCTATGCAATTACCTCTGGTTGGTGCCTGTGAGCAAATCTATTCTCTCTGGGCTTTAGATCCCTCATCTGTAAAAGAGGGTTGACCAGTTCTTCCATCACTGTGAAAATTAAAGGCTGAGTCAATCAGATAGAAGGTTTCAGAATCGGCTACTGCCTTAGCCCCTGGTGTGATACAATCTGAGCGCAGGTTGCTCTCCAGCATACTCTAGGAGGTATTGGCCAAATAAAATTTGTTTCTGTCTTCAAAGGACTTGCCACCTTATGGAGTATCCAGACAGACATATAAAACCTAATAAAAATGCACAAGGAGCCAAGGGAGGTGCAGGAAGGGCTGGGATCAACAGGAGAGGCTTCTTGAAGGAGGTCACACTGGGGTTAGGCCTCAAAGGATGGAAGACATCTAGACAGGTGTAGAGTAAGGACAGGGCAAGCCAGGGGAAGGTGACAGCACCAGTAAACGCATAAAGATGGTGATCTATAGGCTGTGCGCATTTGAGGGATGGTGTGTTGCATAGTATGGTTCAAACTCAAGGACTACCCAGAAAGGAAATAGATCTCACCTAATGCAAAAGATTTAGCTTTGGTTTGACTCTCAGCATTACTTTAATAAATGTGCAATTCATAGACAAGTCACTTAGCCTTCTCAAACTCATTCTCCCCACCCGTAAAATAGAAATCACAGTCATATGCAAATCCCATTTATAAGGATTCATGAAGTGATGTACATAAAGTATTAAAAGAGGGAAGCAAAATGTCAAGAGAAAAGAGTGATGTGATATGATAATTGTGCACATGCCATATTTTTCCTGAGTATATGGCCATGTTTTTATGGAAGGCAGGGTGATATAAAGAGAATAGATTGTGGTCAAAAGAGACTACCTGGTGTTGTTTGCCACCAGGACACAAGAACTAAAGGTATATTGGGATCAATTTATGAAGCATGGGCTTGACCCAGTAGGTGTCAGGGAGCCACACAAAATTCACAAACAGGTTGATGAGACTCAAAGGTGGGGAAACTATTCTCAAAAGCTGCCTAGAAGATGACCAGGTGTAGGAGTTCATAGGCTGGATGAGCCCTGCTCTTAGGTAAGTTTATCTGCCCAGTAGAATCTCAGGTTGAATGGTCCTCTCACATTGTGACATGAAGAAGAGGGGAATCATTTCCATTGCACATCTGAGGAAATGAAGTCTTAGAGAATCTAAACAATTTGCCCAAGTTTGTATTGTCCATTCATGGTGGAGGTGGGATTCGAGTCTAAGTATTTGGACTTCTGCTCCAGTGCTTCATACCACAGATGAATCCATGGGTGTGGGTACAATCTGGGGAGCAGGGAAGACTCCAGTATCACAGAGAAGGTCTCTGGCACCCATCATTAATGAGCCACTACTCCTGGCATTCAACCATTGTTAAAATGCAAATACCCTTTTTGGGAGGTGGAAGGGCATAGTGGGCCACCGCTCATTTTAGCTATTTACACCCCAGTGTCAGAAAGCAGAATACTTGAATGAGGAAAGAGCCTGAGGTCTCTGACACTTCACAGGGTATGAAGTGGCCAGTGGGCAGGGCATACTTAGAGAAAAGCCAACTGTAAATCTCTTCACTGTCACCTATGCTCTGCAAGCCTGGGGGTGGGGGTGTGTCATGTCCCTCTCACTTTCCTGTTGTCATCAGAACAACAGGTTTCCGGTCAGGACCTCTGAGTCAGTGTTCCTTCTGTCCACCTCCACCACAGGACATGGGCAGACCACATGCTGGCAGGTTTTAAAAGTCTGGCGTGACCTGTGCGCCCTGCCCAAGGAGAGGGCAGAGGTCTGAGGCAGAATCTGATACTGGACGTTCCCGAGAAAGAGATCTCTTTGGCTTCCCTGCTGTCTTCCACCCTGAAAGGCGCTCAGGGAAAGGAGGGTCATGAGAGGAGCCTGGGAGTCCTGACAGTGTCTGTGTCTGACAACGGGGACAGTGGGCCATGAGTACTGGTTGTTATGTTAGGGTCTTTTGCAGCCCACTGGAGCAATGAAATGTCAGCAGGTGATGTTGCTCAGGAATCTTTCACTAAGATGAGGAGGTTTACACAACACTTCCCTGACAAGGCCCCAAGGGCTCTTCAGCATGAGAGCACAGGTTCACAGGGCTTCCTGCAGCTGGGGAGAGAGCAGTGTGATAACCTTTGGGAAAATATTTTATTTTGCCTGGAATTGTGTAATACTTGTCATCATTTTCAGCTGAAGCTCAGAGCTGATGGTGAGAACTTTTGACTAGATGTCAGTGTCCAGAGTGAATTCTATGATTTATTTGTGAAGATCTGAAGTTGTGGCCTTCCTCTCTGTCCCACATGGGTTATATCCCATCTCCTCTGATCTGACCTATTCGTCTTGCTCCTAATGAGGAGTCCCAACATCCACTCCCTTCAGTCAACGGTGTCTGTCTTTCTGCCACTGCATCTCCTGTTGACTTCCCCTGTGTGCCTTACTTACTCAGTCTCTTTTCCCCAATCCCCTGCCCCCCACCCAGGCTCTGTCCACCCCCTTGTCTTCCTCCCATGCTTCTCTACTGAAAAACATTTGCCAACATTGGCTATCTATGAAAATCCCCCTTGCCAAAGATCTCATTCTCTCTGAAACATTCTCAGTCACTTTCCCACTTACCTTCAGTGCTCCTAGAGCTCATTGCTTGCACTAGCTTACTGGCTTCTTTTTATTCATTTATTTATTCAGCAACTCAATATCTATTTTCTCAAAAGCTACTGTATTTATGGCCCTTTGCTGTACCTTGTTCAGAGGTATGGAGATGAGTAAAAAGAGAGAGGGAAGACAAATGTCAATAAGAAAGTGTGATGTGATATGATAATTAGTTGTGCATGTGCTATATTTTTCCTGAATAGACCATGTATTATAAGGGGAAGAAAAGTCTTGGTCATTGTGGTCAAAGAAGCCTGGTCCCCACTCATATTAATGGGCTGTGGAATTAGAATTTGAGTCTTTATTCTGTAAACAAAGATAATAATATCTCCTTGGGGTATGTTGTGAAATTAAATTGAACAATGAATATAACATGCTGAGCTCATGACATAAGAAAATGAACACAACTTCACGCCCAACTTTGCTAAACAGTAAATGTTTGAGCAATCCGAATTTAGTCAACAGGAAAAAAAAATCCACCGTTGTCTTTGTACCTGAAATGAAGGTGCTAAAAACTTTACCCATAGTAAAAACAAATGAAGACAAGAAAAGTGACATGTACTAGATGAATTTGGGGGGTACATTTTTTTTTCAAGATTTTATTTATTTATTTGACATAGAGAGACACATTGAGAGAGGAACACAAGCTGGGGGAGTGGGAGAGGGAGAAGAAGCAGGCTTCCTGCTGAGCAGGGAGCCCAATGATGCGGGGCTCAATCCCAGGACCCTGGGATCATGACCTGAGTGGAAAGCAGATGATTAATGACTGAGCCACCCAGGTGCCCCTCAGGGCACATTCTTGATTATTACTACTTACTGCAATCTAAAATATGTTGCCTTTCCAGTATTTACTGGCCTATCATGTGCTTAAACTGGGCACAAATTAAAAAAAAAACAAAGAAATAAAATTGACACCATCTGGAAAGAAGAATTATTGACCCAGGAAAGCAGGTTCTGAGGTTAGAAGAGCACTGGGTTTCTAAGGAGAAGGAAACAAGAGTTTATGAATTAGAAGAAAAATGATTAAAGAAAAAAAATAAATGAATTTTATATTGTAAAATACAACCACACTTAAGCCAGACAAAGGAAGACTAATTCTATGATATCACTCATATGTGGAATCTAAAATGAAGAAATGAAAGGTCAAATTCAGAGAAACAGAGAGCAGAAAAGTGATTGCCAATGATGAGGGTTTGGGGGAAATGGGGGAGAAATGGGTAAAAGGTACTAACTTTCAGCTATAAAATGAATAAGGTCTAAGTTTCTAATGGAAAACATGGTGATCATAGTTGATAACATGATATCATGTCACTGAAATTTACTAAGGAATTAGAACTTACATGTTCTCACCCACACACCTCCCAAAAAAGAGAAGTATGTGAAGTGATGAATGTTTTAATCAACTTCATAGTGAAAATCCTTTCACGATATATATGTATATCAAATCAGAACAAGGTACATTTCAAATACCTTACAATTTTGTCAATCATACCTCAATAAAGCTGAAAAAAAAAAGTAACAGAATGCTTTACCTTAGTTTCTTTGATCTTCAACATTTCTAGGATGGTCTGTAAGGGCCAGAAACCCAACAGAGAGTGGTAACCACTTTCCTTCCCTTGGTAAGTTGTGGAAGTGACTAAGTGATCCAAGTGACTAAGCTAAGTGACCCTCGCTTATTTGGGCTCTAGAGTTTACTACATTTGAATATAAATTACCATTTCCTTTCTCTTGCTGGACTGTGAGATGCATGGGACAGAGGACAAGATTTGGTTCTCCCAGGCCTCGCCCTGAGCCAGCAACTATAAATAACCCTGGCAGCAGGAGAAGAGGGAGAGGAAACGGAGCAGGGAGACGTGATTAAAGGCAAAGTGGAGAGGAACAGGAGGATTTCCTTTATTCTTCTTTTTATGAAATCATAAAAACAATTTAACCAGAAGTTTATTAATTAAATTGTTAAATTTGAGCTGAGTTTACAGATATTTGCATAATGTGGTTCGGCAGCTCCCAAACAATGAACAGAAGTCACTCTGAGCTCAGGAATCTTCAAACAAGCTCTGCAGATAGTCCTGGAGCAGGTGGCCTCTGAGCCATCCTTTGGGAAACACTGGATTATCTTCTCAGCTATCCTACCATTCATTCCACTGATGAGAACTTATCACAGCCTATGATACTCTGGTGCTGGGTTAGAATATGAGACACAGAGATGAATAGGCTAGGTACAATCTCCACTGTTGTGGAGCTTATTACTGAGTGGGGAACCCATGTGAATGTGTTCAGAGATAAGCAGAACAGGTAAAAGCCCATTGTACTCATGAGGAAACAGAGATGCCCTACTCCCATGCAGAGATTTCTAGGGAAAAAAAGCAAAGTAAACAAAACGAAAACTATACATATGTAAACATAAAGTATACTCCAAGAACTTGCTTCTTCTGTTCATTCCAGCCATTTCCCTTTGAAAAAAAAGCGGGTGAATAGGCAGAAGGCTTTTTTTGGGTGGCTTGCAAAAAGTGCCCTGATTGCTTCGTGCTGCCCCTCCCTTCCTCAGTGGCTAGATCCAAATTGGAAGTGGTTAGCAATCCTCCCTTACTGATCACTAGTGGTTAAGAGCATGGAGCTGAGCCCCAGACTCTATCACTGACACCCTGGTTCTAGCACTTCTTAGCTGTGTGATCTTGAGCAGGTCATGTAACCTTCAGACAGGTCTTCTCATTGGTCAAGTGGTGATAAAATAGCACCTGCCTCGTGGTTCCCGTGACCCCTCTCCGATGCTATGTCCTGCTTACAAATAGATATTGGAACAGATATATCAATACGCTGAGAGTTTTAGAAAATCTGTTTCAGAACCATGAGCCAGAACACAGAAGGCTTCCAATCTTATGTTGAAAAGTTTGCACCTTATTCTGCAGGATGACAGAAAAGCTTCACAAGGAGAGCAACGAGTACCACAGTGGAGACTTTGGTGCCCATCCAGAAGCCTTTGCCACCCAACACACAACGTCAGCTGCTGTTTGTTGCTGGCTACAACACTCACAGCGTGTCACTTCTTGGCAGAAGGGAGCCTTCTTAGACCAGAGCCTCCTGAGCTTTTTCTCCTCCGCCTTGCCCTGCTTTTCTCCCTCTCTTTACTTGGAAAGCGCTCCCCTCAGTAAATCACTGGCATTAGAGTCCTGGCCTCAGGCTCAGCCTCTAAGAAACCTGACCTCAGTCATGTGCTAACCTGCTTTAGATTAGGCTTTAGCAGCAGCGTGTCGGGAAAATTGAAGACAGATTGAAAGCCTCATTTTTTTCCAATTCTAGTCAGAGTTTACAGCAATGATTTATCCATCAGTATGTGCTACTCCAAACTGTTATTTGCGTTTTCACATTTATTTTTGTCTCTCCTACTAAGCTTACCATTCATTTCATCATAGGCAGCACCCTTTACAATGCCTGCGAAGGGCTAGGAGATGGAAATTCCCTGGCTATCTTTGGGGAATGCTTCTGAGTTTTGAGCATTTCTTTGAGAAATAAATGAGAAAAACCCCCCTTTGCCTGTAGGTGCATATCTGAAGGCCATAGCTTCTTCAGTAAGACATCTTGTACTTCTTGTAAAACTGAGTCTTATTATGTACAAACATGAACACCCACAATCACACAACCTTCGTCAGCCTAACGTTCTAGCACAGCGTTGATAAATATTTGTGTTTAATGGCACTTAGGGGGAGAATTTTGATTTCTAAACATTGGCTGGTGAGTAATGATTTTGCCAAGAGCACAGCAAGAATTTTGCAATCTTGACTATTCCTAGTCTTTTGATGACATACAATTATTCCGCACTGCAGAGAAGAGTGGAGAGAAAATTCTTTAAACAGCTTGTCACCAAGGAATCATTTCATGGGGAATAAGGGTGGGAGCACCAAATGAATCCAAAAGAAGTGCAATTGTGCATTTTAAACACCATTCTTACTTTTATCTGAACATTTGAGCCTTCGGAAGGGCTTGCCTTCCGCACTGGGGCAAGAGGATTAACGGTGGAGTTTGCTCTCATTCATCTCCTCCAGATTTTAGAAGAGCACCTATAGACCTAGAAATGACTTCCCAACTGTTGTTGACCTCGAGCAAGTTGCAGTTTGCCAGCCTGATCAAGAAGGGGTCTGTGTGAACCGGGAAGGGCATAGGATTCTACACAGCTGAATACCTCAGGCTCCATTGGTTGGGTTACTTTGGGTGAAAGAGTTCTCGTGCCAGGGTCTCAATTTTTATAGATCTAAAATGAGAATTATATTACCTCTGCAACAAGGTTGCTGTGAGGATAACTGAGATGGCCCATGTCAACTAACATAGTGTGCTGCACAGAGAGCATTTGGCCAGTGTGAGCTCTCCTCCATGTGCCAGGTTGTGAGTCAAACTTCCAACACTGGGTCTCAAAGTCATGGAGGCACTGAGGATACCCGTAATGCAGCTGAAGGGCCATGGCTGGTGAGACGGGGAGAATGCAGTCCTGTCTCTCTGCTGCTTGTGTGCCATGGATATCTGACAGCTATGGACCTTTTTTGAACCTTTCTGCATAATCTGCTTTTCCTCTCCGTGTATGCGGCTTTCAATACTTCTACTTTCAGAACGCGTAGGTGTCCTTGAGCACTAGCTGCATTGTTTCACTTATGTTTTCAATTGCATATGTCTTAACTGCCCAACCCCGTGGTTCTTACTTCTTACTCTGTGGGACTAATTGTGTGAATCTCTGCAGCTACACCCTTACCTCCAGTTTACAAAATGTGCCCAGCACACATCAAATGTCAACTAACAATGGATGGATTGATGGGCTTGGGCCAGTCTCTGTGACTTAGACTTAACTTACAATATGAGGCTTTCATTGATCTTATTTACATTCACTTGACAGTTAATTCTTATGTACCTATCGTGCACTAGGCCCAGTCCCGGCCCTAAGGAAACTGTGGTGAACACAATAGAGAAGCTTGGCTTGCTCATTGTTCACTGAGCTTGTATTTTTGTGAGGAAGAGACACTGAACAAATAAGCAACCCAGAAAGAAAATAAACAGTGATAAGCATTGTGATGAAAAGAACACGAGATGTTTTGCTGGAGCGCTGGGAAGGAGGTGGTTGGTGGCCAGAGACGGTCTCTCTGAGGAGGTGAAATCGAACCTAAGCAGTGAATGTCCAGGGAGAACCAGCCCGCAGGAGTGTTTCAGGCTGATGGGACAGCTAGGGCTAAGGTTTACAGACAAGAGCTCATGCAAAGGTCCTAACTCACCAAGTTACAGCATCAGAAAGAGTGAGAACACGGGGAAAGCCCAGTCAGGGCAACGGTTGGGGACCTGGTTTTTAAGTACTTAAGTAGATGAAGTGACCTATTCTTAATACATTGCCATCCTAACATAGTGCCTTGGTGCTTGTGCTTTTCCCATTCGGCAGGCAGCACTATTTGAGACATCGTCTTGCCTACATGGAGAAGCAATAGCCCCAAGTTTCTCCTTATTCTTTCCTCCCTTTGGAAAAACAGTCTATAAGCCATAATCCCTGCTGGATTTGCTTCCCTATCTTGCACGTACATTCTTCAGACTTTTTAAGAAGAAAAGTAAATGTCAGTGGAAAGAGTGCTAAAATTTGTAGTCATCTACTTACTTATGCACTTCTTTATTCTTTATATATTCCACCTGTCTCCCCAAAGGGATTTTAGTTTCCTATGTTAGAAAGCACATATATGATTTTTAAAAATACAAATATCAGACAAGCCAAGCCATACCAACCTGCACTGGTGGGATGGTGAGGAGCCAGCCATTATGGCAGGGAAGTAATTGAGGGACACAATGGGGCTGTCCTGGCAACCAAGGCGTGAAGGGTGTCTTAAAAATTTCCAATGGACCTAGTCCTCAGTATCGTGTCAAGGTTCAGTTGTGAGGCCTCAGGTAGTTCACCCCCACTCTGGGCTCCATCTGAAAAATTAGTGAGTTATTAGGTGAGTAGAATTCTCTAGGCTTGTCCAGTGTCAACACCTAGTGATTCCAAATGGGGCTTGTGCTGCAGAAGTCCAGGATGGAATCTGCAGGTGAGGGGAGGCAACTGGGAAGGGTCAAGCCCTGCTTTGGGAGAGAGGAGGGCTTCCTGGTGGAACCCTTGTGCTGTTGAGGTGGCATAGCCTAGTGGTCAGGAGCCTGTACTCTGCCAGGTAGACTCCCTGGATTTGCATCCTTGGTTGGTTACTGAGTCTTTCTTTACCTTAGTATTCTCTCTCATCTGTAAAAGGGAATATAGACAGCCTTACACAATAAGGGTGTTGACAGTATGAATGGCAGTTATCCACCCAGTACACTTAGAACAAATCTGGGCACAGAACAAATGTTCAGGAAGTGACTTCTGATGTTGTTGCTGCTGCCATTCAGCTACTGGAACTCCTCAGAGGAGAGGATGTCATTGCTCTCCTGAATCGTCATGCAAAAAGGACTAGTTGAGGCATTAGAGTAATTATGTTAGGCGAGACAACTCAGCCTTGGATACCAGCTTCACAGATGTGACGCAGGAGAGAATAAGGCAATGAACAGTAACTGCTCACATGTACTGAACCTTTACTGTGTACCATGCACTATGATAGAAACCATACTTGCCTTTCATGTAAGTTTGTCAATGACCCTACGGGGAGGTGAGGACCTCGAGGTTCAGAGTCATCCCTTCTTGCTGGAACCTACATCTCTGACTCCAAAGCCCATGCTTCTGAGGCAAGTCAACTACTTGGGGAATTAAGTCTTACTTCTGAGTCCTTCATTCGAGACAGCCAGCGTGGGGACTGCCAGAGTGTATGCTCTCTGACAGATGAGAGTACTCTCTGGGGACAGGGGAGCTAGGAGGAGTGCATGGGAAGGACAACATTGCAGGTGTGGAGCTGGTGGGGAAAGAATCAAACTTTCTCTTGCCCCACACAACCCCATGTGCACGCATACATGTGCACACACGTGCACACATGCACACACATACTCTTACCACATCAGGGTCATAAAGCATTTCACTTAGAGTCATAAAACATGGGTTTAGTGATTGCTTTTTCACTTATCAGGTTGTGGCCTTGGGCAAGTCACGAGCTTCTTTTTTTTCATCTTATGTAAAATGGTGAGTCAGATACCCCCCTGCTTCCTCAGCAGAGTGTGAAACTTAAATCCTAGAGACGATGTATGTGAATGTTCTTTGTAAGCCACAGAGCAGTACAAATGGCATTTTTCTCTTATCTTATATAACCAATATTACCAAGATTTTGGATTGCCTCACTCCCTCTAGACTTCTTTCCTTTCTCGGAAAAACAGAATTATCCTTTTACCAATGATTCTATCTCTTGGGATACTGGTGTGGCACAGTGGAACGACAAATTGCCTTAATTTAACTCTAAAAATATTTGAGCAGATCAATTTTCAGAGTGTTGTCAGGTATTGAGTGTGTGGACAATGAATTTTAGTGCAGAGTAATGGTCCACATCTCTCAATAAAGGCAGCAAGGTAGGGCAGTGGGGGTAGGAAAGCTGCCAACCCAGGTATCTGCTCTACAGCTAACTGTGAAAGAAGACTTTCCATTAGACAGAGACAAGAGCTAGGTGGTAATAACTAGTCCCTGTGTTTTCCTTTGTTTTGAGAAGAGCAATTACTGTGTTGACCATATTCTGGCCAGCCGTTCAGGTTTGTTGACTTGGCAATTATTTCATCCTTCTCTTTGTTTGCTCTACCTTAATGGGGTGATTAGCTCTGCAGGCTATCATCAAATAGAGTGGGTACCTGGGAACTCGGCCACCCTGGAGGGCAGGTGACGTGGGATGCCAAGAGAGATCTAATATAAGGGTGAAGGTACAGGGCTGAGCATTAAGGCTCTTAGCACTTCTTCCTGAATGGGTGGGTTCACTCATTACTGTGTCTGTTTAGAAACATGTCTCTGTAGAGCAGAGTGAGACAGTGAGAAGAGAGTTGGGTCTGTCCCTCTCATCCACTTGGCCTGACCGCTTGACCTCTATGAACTTTGGCCCCTTCATGTCAAAATAGTGATAATGGTGACTCATGCTCCTCAAGACTCTTGGGAGGATCAAATACATTGATTTATACCTTTCACCCTTTAACATGTGTTAACTAAACAACTACTATATTTCAGACACTGTGCTAAGACGTGGGAATAGGGCAGCAAAAACAACAAAGATCCCAGCATCCACAGAGCTTGCATTTACTACATAAAGTATATAGTAAGGCAGATGGTGAGGAGTGCCATGGAGGAAAAGTGTATCAAGGGAGAGAGTACCAGGTAGAGTAAACGCAATTACAATTTTTTTAACCCCACTAAGAGAGAGAAGATATTTGAACAAGGGTCAAAGGAGGAGAGGAAGCAAGTCAAGTGCATATCTGAGGGAAGAATATTCCAAATAGAGGAAACAGCAAGTGCAGAGAAAGATAAGATGTATGAAAAGACTTTACAAATAGTAAATGATTGCCTAAACCTGTGTTGTCATTGTTCTTTCTCTTAAATCCAGCTATCCTAAAAGCAAAGACTAAGTTTTTCACCAATGTGTCTGCCTCTCTCTCAATGCTGTAGAGACCACTCTAGAGGTTTGCATCAAGTCTTAACACCTTAGCAGCTCATAGACCTCCTTGAAGAAAAGTAAAAGGGATCTTTGTATGATTGTTATCTGTATGTCGTTGTTCCTGTTATTAACCCTTGTTTAGGCCATGTCTAAAAGGACTATAAGCAAATGACAAGTCAATTAAGTTAAAAGTAGGCAGGGGGGCAAGTTAGACCACTTTCACATTCTCTGAACCACAAAGTAAAAGAAAACAGAAAAAGCTAGTTGCTGGGTAGTTTTGCTTGGTTGTAAGAGTTTGGCTCCTTAGTATAAACGGTACATTTCTAGTGACATTTAGAAATGACTCTGAGAACTTCAGAGTAAAGGTTCTCTAGATATGCAAGAAGTTTCAATTATTCTGCTTGGGAAAATCACTTTTCAGAAATGCTTTTTAGTGTTGGGAGGCCTCAGCTGAGGCAGGTAGGAGAGTTAATGAGTGGAATTGATAATGGCAGGTAGGAAAATTGGTTGTCACTCACGAAATGGCAAGAGCATCAGCTGGGAGATCTGTATGGGGAGATGGAGGATGAGCTGTTAGAAACAGAAAGTAGAGATGGGCCATGGGAGGAGGACAACACTGCAGCTTCTGTCCTAAGACAGAGCCTGACTGACACCAGGATGGGACTCAAAAAAAAAAAAAAAGTAAAAACAAAACAAAACCAAAAAACAGTATCATTTAGGACTTAAGAGACCAGAGGACTTTGTGGTTTCATTATTTCTAGGCTACTTCTTATTTCCCAACCTCAGATGGATTCAAGGCTGGTAAAGAGTGTCAGCAACATTGTTAAGCCTGGCATTCTCTGCTTCACCCCAGGAGGAGATGGTTATTCACAGCTCCTTCTCTGCCAGCTTCTCAATGACTGGTAACAAAGATAAAGTTGACCTGTGGCCTCATAATATTATATTGTGAACTTGAAAGAACCTCTGACCCAACAGTCATTTCCTACAAGAGAGGATGCTCAATGCCAAGAGAGGTCCTAAAGGGATTTGGTGGAAAAATCAGGATGTAAGGGGTGAGAAATGCCCAAAAAGCTACCCTGTGTTCAATGCTCAGGCTTTGTTGAATGGCATCTCATCAATGTTTTACCCAGTAAACCTGCAGAGGGATCTTTTCCCTTTAGCTAATGCTCAAATGATAGCTATATTGGCCCTTAGAACAACTGGATTTTGATACGTTTGGAGAAGCAGGTCTAAAATTGCTGGGATGGATGAAAGAGGCACAGGATAAAGTACTAGGGGTAAGGTCCGGGCTGATCACATCCTGGCTGTGAGATTAGGGTAAGACATGGATTCATCGACACTAGGGCCCAGGAAGGAGCTTCATGGACATCTCAGCCAATTCCTTTTTCCCCATAGTCCCTTGTACCATATGCTTGAGAGGTCCTCTGGCCCTGTGATAAGAGAGGGTGATCATTCCCACTGAGGAGAACTCCAGTTGTTGGAAAGGTCATCCTTATGCCAGCCCAAATTCATAAATTCCTTTTGAATAAGTTCCTCCAATATTGCTTCTCTGGAACTCAGTTACCTTAGAAAACTAGGGATTGCAAAACCAGCCTGTTCTGCCTCTCTGATAGTAGTAGTAAGGTTGCATAATAATATACAATTAAGAAAAGAAAAACCAGTAGTTTTAATGTGGGGCTCTGGGAAGTGCTGCTACTTACTGGGAGACTGGAAATCCCTCTGAGCAGCAAACTCCTGCTTTGTGAAATAGAAATGGGAATACCTGTCCTGCCTCTCTGTCAGAATTTTCACGAGGATTGAACAAAGAAGAAAAGAAAAGGAGGCAACATGATGTGGCTAAAGGAACATTGCATTTGAAAACTTACCTTCAGGTCCCTACCATTTTATCATCACACAATTATACAGCAATCCTTCACACTTCACAAGCCCCAGTTTCCCACTCTGTAAGGAAGAGGTGGTAATACTTGTTTGGGTTTTCTTTCTTTCTGTAAGTTTGTGAAAATCAGTTGCAGTAATTTGTCTGTGATTTGTGCACCATCTTTCGGGGTGTATTTGTGAGGTCCTGCTCTTCCTGGGTGGGCAACAGAGACCCCATGATCTCCTGCTGCATGCCCCAACACGTCATGCCCCTCCAGGGACTCCGCTCTTCCTGCGCTCCACATGATCAGGAGAGGGAGATCTTTGCTGGTGTCTGAATACCGAGATGAGCATCTCAGGCAAGCCCTGGGGATGCTTAGGGCTGAATACTCACTTGCCTTTCACAGAACAAAAGGCAGCTCTCTATGCGGGCCACGTTCAAGATAAACTAAACAGTACAGTACAGTACAGTCATTTTTCCCTCTGGGCCTCAACCACCATCTTGCTTAATCATAACGAAGGACTTTCATCCACCACTAGGCTGAGATTCAGACTCCAGGTCTTCTGCATTCATTGGATTAAAAATGTCAGAGCTGGAAGCAACTTCTGATTGTGTAGCTCACCTCTTCAACTATGTGGTTAGGGAATCTAAGGCCCAAGGGAATTTGTGTCCTAGAAGAAGTAGAAGTTAGTGCCATAGCCAGGCCTACTCAAGACTTCTAACTCTGAGTATACCAACCTTAGATTTACACTGTACTGTTGTCCTCGACAAACAGTGAGGGCTAACTTTGTGTTAGACACGGGGTCAGACTTTAATAGGTTCCATTGATAAACCAGACCTATCCCTGCCCACTAAAGCTGGGAAAGTAATTAAGGTGGTCAACATGGAAACAAATAACTCTGGTCCAAGAAAGGCTCTATCTCATGCTACCTTATATGACTATCTCCCCAAAAGTCTTTGTGCAATTTGGGCCAAGTTTCCAACTCTTCAAGCTTGTTTCCACCTCTCTAAAATGGAGACATTCATGTATTCTTTCATTCTCCCGACATTAAATATGTATTAGCCCCTAGTCCTGCCACATTATTTTATTCAGGTCTGCCATCATCAGAGACACTGTCACACACAAACTGGGGCTCCACCCTGGACCAACACAGTAGGTCCGAGGTAAGGCTGGGGAATCTGCACTGTGAATAGATTTATTCAGATGACGGAGAAAAGCGGCCAGATTGAGAATTCATGATTTACTTACTATGTATGAAACGCTAACCCAGACACCAAAAAGGCAGAGATATGCAAGGCTACACTTGTTGTCAAGGGACTCCCAGTCTAGTTAGAGGTGGGGAGTTGGGAAAGACAAGTGAACCAGCTGTGATACTGCTGTCTGAGGAATGTGATGTCTGAAGCAAGCATGAGTACCAGAGAACACATGGGA
Organism: Mustela nigripes; assembly: GCF_022355385.1. NCBI lineage: Eukaryota > Metazoa > Chordata > Mammalia > Carnivora > Mustelidae > Mustela > Mustela nigripes. The sequence continues at coordinate 109,998,990 of NC_081558.1, forward strand.
CACCTAAGTCATCTTGAAAGCGTTGGGTAAGGTTTCTTGTGGGGGAGATGCTAGAGGTGAGTCAGGGATGTCTGTGAGTTAGTTCTGGGATGGCAGGGTAGTATGGGCATTTTAGGAAGAGGGAGGAATAGAAAGGCAAGAAGTAGCTGAATGTATACGGAATTACAAAGAGTGGGCAAGGAGGAGGCAGGAGAGACATGAAGCGGAGCGGATAGGCATCAGCCCTGGGAGGGCTTTATCCTCTGGGTCAGGAGGGGGAGCCAGGGCTTTATCTGAAGCAGAGGAATGGCAGAGTCGATCTGATCTTCAGGAGGAAGACTTGACAGTTTTGTGGAGACGTCATGGGGCCTTAGAGGGGTGATGGGAAGCTGAGGCGGTGATACTCTGTGTACCGTCCTACAGCAGGCTGTAGGAAATCACTTGGCAGTCAGCACCTCTCTGCGGAAGAGACAGGTGCCATTACTCTGGGGACATGCCCGACTCTCTGAGATGAAAGAAGACAATGTCTGGAAGGTGGTTGGTTGGTGGAAGAGTTAGAGAGAAGGGAGGGGAAGTGGAAGGGAAGAGGACAGGGACGGAGTTGGTGTCAAACAGTGTTTAAAATACCCTCTTTGCATCACACTAGCTCTTAATTGGCACCAACCACTGAGGGGCTGATTGATCCCAGCGAGGGTCCAGCAAAACAGATAATTTCTTACAAGCTCTGAAACGCATGAACCCTGTGGGGGGTCCCACACACCACCGCTTTGTTGCTGCTGAGGTCTAAGCCTTCCTTGAAGGGATAAGTATCCAGGGGTGGCAGGTTTTAGTGTTTTTTTTTTTTTCTTTTAAAAATGCAGAATATATTCATGTAGTTAATGCCTGTGGTCTTGCTGAGCAGATTAAGAGAGGGTAGAACAAAGAGCTGGGCTACCAAGCTACTTGTTAGAAATTAACTCTTATTGTAACGGCTCATGAGAGAGAAGTTGAGTATGAAGGATGCCTAATTTTGGATTCAGGTCTTCATTCATAAGAGATGTGTCCACCGCACACTCATAGGCGAAGTCAGAGGCAGCCTCTCTCTTAGGTCCAGGACTGCCTGGGTTCTCCCCAGATTTGCTGGGCCCTCACGTAGAGGGAAGAAAGCCTTACATTTATGGAGAAACTACTATTTGCCAGGTACTTCGTCTTTGAATTTTTTTCTCCAGAAACCCTATTGGGTAAATAATATTCTTTCTCCCATGTGAAAACTCAAGCTAAAAAGATTATGCAGTAAGTCCACAGTCTCCCGGCTGGTAATGGCTTGGAGGGTCAGCTGGGCCCCTTCTGATTTAAAGCATGCATTTGGCCACTCATAGAGTTACTTTTCCTGACGTTGGCATGGTACAGTCAAAGCCCTTTATTTAGTGGAAGTTTGTTGATATTGTCCACAGCGCTATGTGCTTTATAACGGGGCTCAGGGGACAATGTTTCCATAGCAGGATGCTGTGCTGCTTCTGGAAGCCAGTGTGTGTTTCCCTCCCAGACACGGGTTTTGTATATATGGCTTACGTGACTACTCTGCCTTTCTTCTCTGCACCTTGGCACGTCAGAAAACTGGAGCTTGGCAACCTTTGTTGGGCTACATGAGGCAGGAAGGATGCTTTGTGGATGCCATCCCTACTCTGAGTTTCCCCTGATTGTGCTACTCACATCTTCCCCTTCTTTCCTGATCCATTTACTTTAACAATAGCAGCAAAAACCCTCTTCTTATTTCTACTGGGTTAATCGCTCTGCCTCATTTTTCTCCTGCTTTGGTTTTTGGGTTCAAAAACAAAATTCAACAGAGTCCATTTAAAGCTCTAACTGGCTTGATTCAACAATTCATGAATCAGGTAGTATCTCATCTAGGAAGCACAAAGAAGCTCCATCTGAGGAGTGGGACAAACTGGAAGCATTTCATAGGCAGAAGCCAGAGGAACAAAGAAGCTGAACGAGTGGATTCTTCCTGCTCCCTGTAGGGGAAGGCAGAGGGGTCCTGTCATGCAGATTACACTAGGGGAGATAAGGAAATTCTAGACTGATTGATTTAAAATTCCACTTCTGGAAAAGGCTGAAACTGCAGTTAGGTTAGTCTTGCTGGGGCTTAGCCAGAGGGATACCATTGGGAGCCTATTGTTTCTTTTAAACACTTTCAACACACATACAGGCACACCGGTGCCCACACACTCCTCATTCTGCGCTGCTTTTTTACACTATTCCCTGGGGCAGGCTGTGTCCTTGTGTATGTGTGTGAAGCTTCCTTATCACGTTCAAGTAGCGCCCTGGTGAAGGCTGACAAATCCTTCTCAGGTTAGTTAGCGACTATATGACACATGTTTGCATGCTGTCAAAAAAGGGAAATCATGCAATAAAATATTTGGATCTTTTTTCTCTGTGATGTGAAACTGAGTAATTGATTATTTTTTTCTCTTTGTATAACATCTGGTGTCCCATAGACCCCAACCTTTTAAAGATACTAACAAAAATGCCCTGTTAATATGACATGGAACCTGATAAGTCCTAACCTCACAGTCCATTAGGGAGACAGATAGATGTCAAATAAATTATAATACCAAAAGCTACCAGCACCACCCCCAAATACGCCTCCCTGGCATATGGATTATTTTGAACTTAAGACAATTAGCAATCGAGAGCCAGCAGACGCAGGAAAAGCTCTTACCTTTCCTGCATCTGTCTAAAAATAAGAATATAAACTTCTCCTTCTGTAAAGGAAATTTCCATTTATAAAGGAAATTTCCATTTGTAAAAATGTCTTCCTAGCTAAGAGTAGCTAGGAGACAACTCATCATCTGAGAGACTCTTAGCTACGTAAGAGAAAACCTTTATTCACCGTACATCTCCCCTTACCCTCCCATAATTTGCCTCCTGGTCCAGAAGCCCCAAACCCTATTTTCCTTTGTTTAGCCCAAGATGGTATGTAAACTTTAATGTATAGTCACCTCCCTGAGCCACATTTTAAGTTGTGAAGTCCTATGCATACATAAATTATGAAAACTATTCTTTCTTTTGTTAATTTTTTATCCATTTGATTCAAGTACCCCAACCACTGACCCTCTGAGATTAAAAGGAAACAAAATTTTCCTCCCCTACAAAACAAAGTGATGTGATCAAAATATGATTTTAGTGACGTAGGAGCACTTTCTAGTCGATATCACTTTTTCATAACTGTTATTTTATTTGATCCTCATAATAACCTAGTCCAGTGGGCATGCCATGAATAAGAATTCCACTTTACAGGTGGGAAAATTGAGGCACAGAGGCTGATTAGTTTACATGTCCTACCTAGCCTGGGTCATGGCAGAGACTTGAACAGGTGCATTTTCTCTTTGTCATAGTGCTGTTTGATGGGCAGGAAGAGATTCTCATACATTCGAATCTAGGAAAGCAATTAGGGACTTAAAACTTGATACAAGAACAACCAACGAAACAATTTGGATTAACAATATATTTCTTTCAAGTGTCAGGTGTTCTGCTATTTTCACAGTGTGGATCAATTTCTGAGAGAATGTGAGCAAAAAGATCATCCATCTCAGCTTCTGTGAAATACATTTGATTTTTTGCATCTTGGCTCTTTCCAGACCTTGCTCCCAGAGTAGGCATCTTTCAGGGTTGTTCTCATTACTTGTATGGACAAACTGTTCAGTCTTAGTGACACTGTTATTATAAATAACAGGAGGGCAATTAATATTCTCCTCAATTCTTATGAATTAGAACCCTCCCAGGAACATCCATCTCGGGAACTTTCATTTCAAAGCAAATGTCATCAATAGGAAATAGTTTTTTAATTTCCAAGCAGGTTAAGAGCTTGCCTGTGCAATATGAGTGAATTATATTAATCATTTTGAATAAAATAGTTGAGGCAGAAAACTATTAAAGGAAAAAAAATAAAATAAAATTCTATATTGCAAACAGCACATTGCAAGCAGAACTTAACAAAGGAGTCCTTGAGTTTGCTGTCCCCTGAGCATGACAAGTATGTTTGCTAAGAAGCCCTCTGATTTCCCTATCCCCCACCCCTACTTCATCTTGTTGTGTAATAGAAAAAAAGAAGCATGAACCTGTTGAGGGAATAATCTTGTACAGTTTGGAGCAAGACTCTTGAGAACAGATTCTGGTTGTCAGTATATAGTCCCTTAGAAATGAAGATAATATTACTAATCTCATTAGGATGACGAAAAACATGCCTCTCCCTGGGCAATCCATGCTGTCTCCATCAGACTTCTCTCTGCCAAAGAACACTATTTAGCTTTGACATTAAGCTGCTGTGAGAATACAGGTTACATGGCTTACTAAAGCAGCAAGCTATCTTGGGAGGTTTTATTTACCACAGCAAGAACAACCAAAATCAATTTTGAAGTTGTCAGCATGGACCAGGAAGGCTATTTGGTTGAACCCCATTATTAGTGAATTTAGAATTCCAGTAATATTTCTATTGACTTTCAGAGAGTTTCATCTGAGACAGCTTCAGCCTGGATCATCAGACTCCCTCCCCAAACTCCGTGCTGGCATGCCAGGTAAAGTGGCCCTGGCTTGATTGGCATTCATCTGTCTTGTAAATGAAGGAGATGCTGCTTATCATTCATGGCCATATTGCAGGGAGGACATAAATCTGTAGTAATGCAGGAGGGCCAATCATGTAATTGATGGGAGCAGGTGTTCACACACTTCTCAGCCCAGAGCGTTTAGAAAGCAACTGAACATGGAGAAAGAGCTATTTGAAGTGTAGAAATGTGCTATTTCATAAAGGCTATTCATAAAGCCTTTAATGAGCCAAGCTTATCTTTGGAAATAATTTCACCAAATATCTGGAATTGTTTGTCTTTAGAAGACTTCAAATTGATGTTGAATGAATATCTAGGCACACTGGCTGGAGGGTCCAACTGTAAGTTTCCTGCTACCACCCAGGTCTTAGGACATTATCTTGTGAATTTTTGGTCTAGCTCTTCTCTTAATTGAGGTAATCTGAATAAATAAATTTGAAGGTCCTTTTCAACCTGAAAACTGTGCAGTTGATCTGCTCTTGTAGAGCAGAGGAAAGGATTGCCTAGCTGGTGGGTTCCTTGAAACAACTGATAATCTCTTCCTCAGCAGAAGATCTATATCTTCATTCAAAGGGCTCTTGATATGATACCTTTCCTAAGATCTCCAGGATTCAAGAATTCTAGGTTTTTCCATAGGTTTTCAGTACAAGGAAGGGCTTCATAAACCTTATAAGATTTTAATAATTAGTGTAAGCCTAAGCCAGGTAATGTGGAATATAGAGAAAATAAACAAAATTCAGCCCAACTTCATCACTGGGACTCAGGGCCTTAATGCTATTTGGTAAAGGAGTGAATGAACTATAATTCTGATGTATTTTCTTCCACATCTTTCTCCCCATACACATTTTTTTTCATAAGTTTATTCATGATGCCTATGTTGGCTTTTGTACCTTGCTTTTTCTTTGTTTATTTGCTTTTATATAAAACATGTTATTGGGGCCACAGAATCATCTCAATTATTATTTGTAATGACTGACTAATATAGGAATCATGTTCTAACATGACTGTCTAAAAGTTAAATGTGTTGCTTAAGGAACTAATTTTTTTTTTTTATCCCTACCAGTGCTTATACATAGTCTGGATAGTCAACTATCAGTATGAGTCGAGCTACATGCATTACTCTAGAACCATTTCCCAATTTCTGACTTATGAACCTCAAGTTCATGACTTAAGAACTTTGCAAAGCTAATGGGCTTTCATAAAATATGACTGTCATAAACCAAAACTTTACAAGGAACCACTCCTCCCAGTCATATCCTTATGCCCTTAGATTACTATTTAAGTTTGTATGTAAATCTGAAAAAAAATGGAGCTTTACTTCCTTGGAAATAGCTACCAGTTCAGAATGTCCATTCAATTAACAACTAATAAACAAGTTCCTGTGTGCTGGGCGTATTTTGACAAGATTAAAACTTGGTCACTGATCTTACAGAATTCAGATGACAATTACTAATACTGTATGAAGCATTGGATATAGAAGGAAGGAAAAAAAACACCTCTGTTCTAGTGGAACTCAGAAATGGGGATGGCAGAAACTTCGGGGACTGACTTACAAGCAGATAACAATGAGAAAGTGAGAAAGTGCCATATAGAAGGGTCTGCCAGACAGCCAAGAGAGCCAAGTTAATTTTGCATAATGGAGGGGTATTTGAGATTAGGAGGTTAAGACACATCATGACTGACAGTTTTTACAAGGCAAAAGAGCTAAATGTTTCAGAAGACAGAAGAAATGCAGGAATTCATCCATGTGGAAGAGAAAAAGGTGGGGGTCTTTCATTTATTTGTTTGTTTGTTTGTGTTTGTTTTTCTGCTGGGAGTTAGTGGGAGAGGAATCCTGTAGGACAGGACATCCAACCATACCTTGACAAGTAGGTGTGAGAACCGTGAAAGCGTTCTATTGTGTAAAATAATCCAGCAACTAATGTCTGTTTGGATCCCTAGGACATGGTGCTTGCCTTTTGTTTCGTGGTTTAACTCTTTCTTTGTTTTTAATCTTTTAATAACCAGAGTAAGAATTCACAGCACAGCTAGTACACCTGGCTGTAAATGTGTAAGCCAAGGTGGCCCACCTCCAGCAAAATTCTCTTCCTCTGGGAACCAGGTCAGCTCATATGACATCAGTGCTGACTGTGCTTAGGGTCTCTTCACTGCTACTGTGTGTCTGTCTGCTCTCAGTTCACTTTATCTAAGTATTTTCCCTGGAATTTCTGTCCATTTAGGGCATTACCCATCCCATATTGAGGTGGAGAACAGATAGATGGCTGTTTAGAATTTAGAAGGGCTATAGTTTTCAAGAGCAAAAGGTTTTTCTCTTCTCTGGGAGAGAAGAAGTGAACCATGGAGGAGAAAGAAAAGCTGCTAGGCAAGGAAAGAACATTTATCTTCATGAAGGTGTGATAGATGGCTGTGGTGAGCAGTGCTCTTAGAGAATGTCCACTTCAAATGCCTGTGACACATAGGTGAGGACATGGAGAGCTACAGAAGGCAGTGGCTTGAGACAGACCTGGTTTGTTCCTGGCCAGAGGCCTGGCAGTGCCAAAAAAAACCCCCTAGATTTGGGAACAGAAAATGTAGGTCTTTGTCTTCGGATTCCAGATGAAATAAGATACTAAGGATAACAATTAATAATGGCAAATATATATAGCATTTTTTATGTGCCAGGATCTGTTGTGAGGGTCTTTACATGTATTAATTCTTTTATTCCGTTGAGCCTTTGTGACAATTTTATGAGGTAGGGACTATTATAAACCTCATTTTAGAGATGATCCATGAAAAAACTGACTGTAGAGGGTAAAAGCATTTTTTTAAAAATTTTAATCTAAAGGAGAAGATTTAATAGTTCTAGTAAACCTCTGAGGGTTTTTGAGAGATTCACATTGGGATCAGATCTGTGAAGCCATTTAGAAAACTGTTATACATTCATGAAGAGCCCCGTTACACAATAGTTTCTCCCACATTTTCTTTTTTCATTTGTACTGAGCACCTGCACGGTGAATGACATGAAACCATCACTACAATGGAAATAGAAGGAAGAGACCCAGCCCCTCCCTCAAACACTGATTATCTACTAGGGATGGTAAGACACTCAGGTGAATGACTTCAAAGTAAAGAAGGTAGGATAAGTGTCAGGAGGATGATTCAAATAAGGTATTACATAAGATCATGCTATCTGCAAATGAATAATGTTACCTTTTCCTTTCCAATTTGGATGACTTTTGTTTCTTTTTCTTGCTTCATTGCTTGGTCTAGGACTTCCAGTGTTATGTTGAATAGAAATAGCAAGAGTGGGCATCCTTGCCTTATTCCAGATCTTGAAGGAAAGGTTTCACTTTTTCACCATTGAATATGACATTAGCTGTAGGATTTTCATATATGGTATCTATTGCATTTTCTTCCATACATAAATTATTGAGAAATTTGATCATGAAAGAGTATTGAACTTTATCAAATTTTTTTTGGTATCTATTGAGATAATCATGGGATTTTTATCCTTCCTTCGCTAATGTATTACATCAAATTGATTAATTTATGTATTATGTATTATTAATTTATGTATTATGTATTATGTATTATGTTGAACCACCCTTGCATTCCAGGAATAAATCTTTCTTTGTCATGGTATATGATCCTTTTAATGTGCTATCAGTATGTTATGGAGGACTTTTTCATCTACATTCATCAGGGATATCAGTGTGTAGTTTTTTTGTGGTGTTCTTATCTAACTTTATGGTCAGATTGATGCTTACCCCATAAAATAAGTTTTGATTTCCATTTTCTCCTTTTTTTTTTTTTGAAAAGTTTAAAGATTAATATTAATTCTTTTTTAAATATTTGGTAGAATTCACCTGTGAAGCCATCTGCTCCTTTTTTGTTAGGAGTATTTTAATTCCTGACTCAGACTCCTTATTCATTATTGGTCTTATTTAGGCTTTCTATTTCTTTTTGATTCAGTCTTGGTAGGTTGAATGTTTCTAGAAATTAATTCACTTCTTCTATTATGTTATCCAATTGGTTTGCATGAAATTGTCCATAACATCTCTTATGATATTTTTTATTTCTATGGTGTTGGTTTTAATATCTCCTCTTCCATTTATGATTTTATTTACTTGAGCTTTCTCCTTTTTTTCTTAGGTTAGCTATAGTTTTGTCAATTTTGTTCATTTTTTTTTTTTTTCAGAAAACTAACTCTTAATTTCATTAATTTCTTCTATCATTTTTATTCTTTAATGCACTTATTTTTACTCTCATCTTCTTTCATTATTTCACTCCATCTTCTCACCTTGGGCTTAGTTTATTCTTCTCTTTCTAGTTCCTTAGGCAGCCAATATGGAAAACAGTATGAAGGTTCCTAAAAGATATTAAAAATAGAATTACCATATGATTCAGCAATCCCACAGCAATATCCAAAGGAATTGAAATTGGAATCTTGAAGAGATATCTCCATTCTCATGTTCACTGCGGTATTTTCACAAAACCAAGACAGGGAAACAACCTGACTGTCCATTGGCAAGTGAATATATAAGGAAAATGTGGTGTATACATACAATGGAATATTATTTAACCATAAAAAGGAATTCCTGCTATTTGTGACAATGTGGATGAACCCAAAGGATATTATACTAAGTGAAGTAAGAGACACAGAGGACAAATACTACATGATAACACATAAGGAATTTAAAATAGTCAGGCTCACAGAAGCAAAGAGTAAAGTGGTAGTTTCCAGGACCAGAGGGAAGCAAATTGGTGGGGGGGATGGTATTAGTTAAAGTTTACAGAGTTCTAGTTCTTTATAAAAGATAATACTTAGGGGTGCCTGGGTGGGTAACATCAGTCATGTAAACATCTAACTCTTGATTTTATCTCAGGTCAAAATCTCAGGGTTGCAAGATCAAGCCCATGTTGGATTCTACACTGGGCATGGATCTTAGGATTCTCTCTCTCCTTCTCCCTCTGCCTCTCTCCCCTCTCTTAAAAAGAAAAAGATAAGATCTAGAGAGCTAAAGTTAACAATACTGTATTGTATTGTTAAAAATCTGCTAAGAGTTAAGTGTTCTTATCACAAACAAACAAATAAATAAATAAAAGAGTAGCGTAGTGGGCAATTGTTGGAGGTGATGGATATGTTTGTGCATAGGTTGTGGTGATTGTTTTATGGTATACACTTATCCAGACTTATCAAGTGGTATACATTAAATATGTACAGCTTTTTAATCATATCTCAATAAGGTAGTTAAAAAAGATAAAGGAATTTAGAACTTGGTTCCTGATCATGGGGAAAGAAGAAGATTCAGCATAGGCCCTGTAAGGGAAACTGTATCAAGCCAGGACTCTAAGGGTAAGTAACTATATTGTTCTGTGTCCTTCCTAATAGTGGATGTACTATGAATTCTTCATTTTATCTTTTTTTTTCTTTCTTTCTTTCTTTTTTTTTCCCCCTTTGGTATTTTACATTAGCCTAGGGATGCATTTAGAGACCTAAATGGAAACAGTTCTGCCAGTCCTGTGTGGTCATCCCAGACTTAAGCCCCACAAGCTTCCAGGGAGTCCATTATCTGTTTATGAACAACAAGCAATCAGGCCAATGAACCATGTTATTGTCATTCTATTTGTGTCTCTCAAGTCATTTTTCATCTCAACTAATCAGAAGATAAAGTTGATTCTGCTCCACCTTCCGCCTCCATCCTCATTTCAGTTCCCTGCGGTTTCATGCTGGGCTGGGCTGTTTGAAATCTGATATAAAACACCCGAGAAGAGCTATAATTTTCAAATTTGCCTGTGGGTAATGTGCGTAGTAAATGTAAAGTACTAGCAATTTGGTTGTTGGGGATGTGACAATTTTTTTACATCACTGTGCAGGGTCTGAGGCAGGCACAAGTTTCCAGAAGAAATACACATCACTGGTGGCCAGACCCAAGGTTACCCAAATAAGTAAGGCAAGAGGTGGGGCAGGAAAGCCATGCACTGATGTGGAAGTTGAGCATCCTCCGCGTTTACCCCTGTGGAAGTTTGAGCACAAGACCAAGGGAGAGAGGGGCCTCTAGGGGAACCACTTATCTTCTAAGAGTCCTAGAAGTAGGTGTTTCCTCCCTAAGAGAATTGGTCATGGTCTAGTATCTGACCCTCAATTCTGTAGGCTTAAACCTGATTTTATAAGCACCCAGAGGTGTATTCTTCTCCTAGAGCAGTCTTGGACTAGCCAAGATCCTGAGGTTGATGTATAAAATCATAGATTCCCTTCTTTTTTAGGGGCAGAGGAAGAGAGAGAAAAGAGAATCGTAAGCAGGACCCATGCTCAAAGTAAAGCCCAATGTGGGGCTCCATCTCACAACCCTGAGATCATGACCTGAACTGAAATCAGGAGTCAGATGTTCAACTGACTGAGCCACCCAGGTGCCCCTAAAACCATAGATTAGATTCACAGTAGAGGAATCTCACATATCAAATGGAAATAGCATCAGGCTCCCAATCTCACATCAAGGTACTAAGCAGTACCTTGGATGTGTACCAACAGTTCTCTCTGTGATTTTTTTTTAATTGGAGCATTTCTAACTAGCCATCCCCCTGCTCTTATTCTTAATGTAGCCCTGCTACTGCAAGCGTTGCCTATGCTGAATATATACTAAATTTTAAAAAGAATCTCAATCTCTGATGGCTTGAATTGCTCAATGCTTATTGGGTGAACAGTTTTGCTTTGTGGACTCTAGGGAAGTCTTGCCCCTTGGCTTTCTGGTTACCCTGCCTAGAAGGAACTGCCAGTGGGCTCACTGAGACAGAGTTTAGTTATGGGAAGGAATCCAAGGGTCCAGACCCTGACCCTGCATTTGTTGGCTTGTTTACAATGTGCCATGTGACTAAATAATTTTTAAGAAGTCAGTGGCTCTGAAACTGATTGAATTTTTGCTTGAACTAGGAAGTTCAGAATAAGATTTGTGGCTTCTTCTGGCAATAGTGTGAGATTATGTGGTATTCATTAACTGTGCTGATCTGAGGATTTCTTGCTCTTGTTTTTGTTTTTGTTCCATTTCTGAAGTCTGTTCAACAATTGTTTTATACTTTTATATTTTTTGTATGCTCTGTCTCATTCTATAAAGGGAATTCAGAGCTCAAAAATCTCAATGTGACTGCTGATGATAAATTTCTATATGTAAAAGGAATAGCTGTAAATTTCTTGGAACACTTGAGAAAGAAAGTATAATTTTGTGCAGTTCTTTGAACTTCTCAGAGAAAAAATATGATTTTATAGTCCTATGTGAGTGGAGTTGTCTTATCTGCTAGATTCACCAGATTCAGATAAGTATGTGGGAGACAAATGGTGAAGACAGAATGGGAGAGGGAAGGACTTAATGCACTCAGGGAAGATTTGGTGCACATAAGGAGGATCTCATGCACTCAGAGAGGACTTAATGTATACAGGGAAGTCTTCATACTTATGGGGAGGTGTATTCTGGGTAAGCTGCCCATTCTTTGTGCACATTCATAAGTGTCTCCTGAGTAATGTGGGAGTGTGGGACAGGTGAAAGACTTCCAACAGCCTCAGAGAGTCTCTACTTGAATATGAAATGCCCCAGGGAAGCTCTTCACAGTAACGTCATTGCTAATCACTGGGAATGTGGGGCTCCTTGATTTGGGAGGCTTATAGCCTACTTGACCCTTTGTGTTGGAACCATGTCCTAGCCTAATTTCTAAATGTAAAGATGAAGAAGCCAGGTCCAGAACGTGGCTTATTCAAAAGCACCATCATTTAGTGACACAGCCAGGGTAGAGGGGTAGAGTCCTGAATCCTGGTCTCTCACCAAGCTCTTTTTCCTCATGCTCATACAGTTCTCCCACCTATGTCCCATTTATTCCTTGTTTCATCCTGCCTTATGAACATACCCTGTCCTCCCCTCTCTTTACTCCCAGCTACTAAAGGAAAGACTTTGATGGGTATAAATTTGGGGAACAGAAGTTGCCCTTGAGGAATATATTATCACTAACTAGTTTCATGGGTATCACTCAAGGAATGAATTCAACTGCAAGTAAGAGAAAAACAATACAAGTGGCATAAATAACATACAGAGATCTATTTTTCTATAAAACAATGAAAAATCCAGAGGTGGGTGGTTCATTACTGACACATCATTTGTAAATGTCAGTGATGACTCTAAGTCCTCCTGTGCTGCTCAGCCATCCTGTGTGTGTGTGTGTGTGTGTGTGTGTGTGTGAGAGAGAGAGAGAGAGTGTGTGTGTGTGACTCTTCCTGGTCTCCAGGATACTTGCAGGAGCACCGGCCATCACAGCATTGTTCTAATAAGATAGATGGAAAAGGGAAAGGGACACAATGGCATGTGCCAGCTAATTCAGACTCCTTTCAAGAGCTTCCTAAGACCAACCACCTCCAATTGACTATGTCACATAACCTTCCTAGTTGTAAGGGATGCTGTGGACTATAGCTTTTTTTTTTTTTTTTTAAGATTTTATTTATTTGACAGAGATCACAAGTAGGCAGAGAGGCAGGCAGACAGAGAGAGAGAGAGAGAGAGAGGAGGAAGCAGGCTCCCTGCTGAGCAGAGAGCCCGATGTGGGACTTGATCCCAGGACCCTGGAATCATGACCTTAGTTGAAGGCTTTAACCCACTGAGCCACTCAGGCACTCTGGGGAATGTAGTTTTAAGTTGAGTGTTTTGTTGCCCTGAAAAAAATTGGGTTGCTTAGAGAGTTAAGAGGGTAGAGTGAATATTGGGTAAAGAACTTTCATGCCCTGCTACTTTTGTAATTATGGGCAAATTAATTAATTTCTTGGAGTTTACTCAACTATAAAATGCTAATAATATGAGGTCAAGTGTAGAAAGTACTTAGCAAAGTAGCTGACACATAGTAAGTGTACAAGAATTTAGAACAATCATGATATAGAACATTAGTGAAAAGATTGATAGGATATAAAAATTTCCCCACTAACACTCAGGTGAAGGTTGAAACTATTTTGGGGAGAAGGAAAGAAGTTATAAATTTGGAAGTGAGATATTTGGCTTCCTTTTTAAGTCAGCATGTTGGGTGTGTTGGGTAATGAATCTTCAGAGGTGTCTAGAAACTGTTTTCCAGGCGACATGAGGGACTTAAGACTTTAGGAGATTTGAGAGAACTAAGGCGGGACTCTGCTTGCCATCAGACCTTACTCAAAGACTTTCTCTGAGCCATCAGAGGCCAAGTGCCCCCCTGGAAACCTCTCACTTTACGTGTCTGTTCTCCCTGGTTATAAAACATTGAGGATAAGGGCTATATGTTAGTCACCTTCATCTTCCAAGGGCGCATCACAATACTAGGGGCATGGTAGGGTGTCAATAAATGTGCCCTGCATTGGGAGGAGCTGTTCCTGGCTGACTCTTTTTAATATCTTCCTTGACCAAGCCAAAACACAGAATCCCCGTGGTAGCAGGCTTTTCTGGGAGAAGTCCTCTGAAAAATGAGACAGTCAAGGTTTCTTTATGCTTCACTCACTCATGGAATGCTCACATCTCTGAATAATTTTTAAGTTAAAATGATGGAAACTAAAAAAGTGAAAAGATAGGTGGTGATACTAATATTTTAGGGAAGATGGCTCTGCTCAGTGTTCCCTCACATTGCTCCAGGAGTGAGCATCGTACAATGGGATTCACACTGGACCCAGAGCAGAAGTCCTTGTGTCCAAGTTTTGGCTCTGCCACTTGATTACTAAGCTACTGGTGGTGACCAAGTCTAGACCAGTGGCCTCTAATTCCTTATCTGTCAAATGGGGGAAATAACATTTGCCATTTCCAACTCCCTCTTGGGATTATGGTGAGCTTTAATGAACAAATGGGTAGGAGGAGTTTTGCACTGAAGTGAAGGATCTACCGTGGTTGTGACTACCATGGTTCTCATCAACCCAGTAGTGTTGATATCCAACCAACTGGGTTTATTATCTTGCTGGGGCTGCCATAACAAAGTGCCCCAAACTGGGTGACCTGGGCAACAGAAATGCATTGCCCCCTGGTTCTGAAGGCAAAAAGTCTGAAATCAAGGTGCTGGCAAGGTCGGTTCCCTTTGAGAGCTGTAAGGGGGAAGGTGGTCTATGCCTCCCGCTTAGCTTCTGATGGTTTGCTGGCAACATGTGGTATTCTTTGGCTTGTAGCAGCACATTGTGTTCTTCTTGGATACAAGTCTGTTTCTGTATCTAAATGTCCCCTTTGTATAAAGATAGCACTTATGCGGGATCAGGTCTTACTGGAACAGACTGCCTCTGTAAAGACTCCCATCTCCAAGTAAAATTACATTCCCAGTTATGGGGACTTCAACATGTGAATTTTGCGGGGGCACAATTCAACCCATAATTCTGGGGGATAGTAAAAAGTCCGTAAATGAGTAAATATATTACCTGTGGTCTGAAGAAGAGTTTTACTTCCATTGAGTTCCTGGTGAATCTGGCTATAGTCTCATTTTCTCATTCTGGTTTCAGCACTTTGTAACTCTTGATTTGCTAAACTTTTCTGAGTGTTCATTTTCTCCTGAGTAAGATGGGAATATTAAAGACTTTCTTATAAAGTTGTTGAGAATATTAAGTGAGATGGTATATGTTAGGTACCCTATATATTCCTTGGCATATTGCAAGTGCTTCAGTATATGGCCATTCCCTTTGTTCATAGACCTGTTAGGTCAAGTTGGGAGATCAGGCAGGAGATGGTTAGTGGGCACTAGGCCTCATAAAACAGTTACATCAATTTGTCTGGTTCAATCATTTTTGTGAAGAGCTATTTAAGTTTAGAGCTTTGAAAATGGAAAGAGAGCTGTCAGAAAGCTTTTTGCATTGACAGGAGACAAGCCAGTGTTGATAATCCATCATCTTAAATTGCCTACCTTTGATCATGCTCTTCTGTTTTTTTCTGACGATTTTACCCATAATGACTTCTATTAACTTTCTATGTGCCTTTTAAAAAAGAAATGATTTATAAATAAAAATATCCTCCCACACTCTGTTTGTGACCTTGAAAACTATGTAAGCTTTAATTTATTGTTCTAGTACTTTGCACGTTGGCTGCTCATGTTTAAAACATATTAAAAAGTGGAGCTTAGTTCATCCCTGGCCTGGTTAGGTGGAAGAAAATTTGAAATCCTACAAGTCAATTTCCTTACTTTTCAGAGGAGGAAATGGAGGAACAGAGAAGGGGTTCTATTCTGAGCTTGTCCAATGAGCCAACAAGGCAAAACCTGGACTAGAACCTGGGTGTTCTGCCTCCCAGTCTTTACAACTTCTGTTACTTTATGCTCCAGTCTAATTAGTATCTTAGGGAAGTCATGAATTTCCACTCACTGAATTTTAGTCCTCATTTGCAAGGGGGACCAGACCAGCAGTCTGCTGTGGCATTTCTTCACAGAGCAATAGTCAGATCACTCCCACGTGTGCACCATGCTCCTCAGAGGAGCTCTGCTTCCCTCTTTTCCCTATCAGACCACCATTCTGGCATCCAACACCTATGGCTCTGGGCAGTACAAGGGGCAGAATATTCACCCCGCTTATGGGGGACAAACTGAAACTGAGTGGCCACCTTTAATTTCTGGCAGAAATCAGTAACTCTAGGAGGGGTTGTTCACTGCGATAAACATTCACAGAGTTAAGAGGAAGAAATCCTCTTTTAAATGCTCTTTAGAATGTGATAAATTGGAATTCTAGTCTATCTTACTAGCTGAGTGACCGTGGCCTAGTGAAGTTAAGTCAAATTAAGTTGGGCTAATCTCCATTGTTTCACGAATAGTAATAATACAAAGACAGGTGGAAGGTTGCTTTGAGGATTGAATTAGATTATGTAGGTAAAACCCCTACACAAAGCCTGGTCTAAGGTAAGTGTTCCATACAGTGATTACAGAAGTAGCATATTAGTAGAAATACTTTAAATGAGAAAGTTGGAGTAGCTCACTGGTTCTTAACCTTTTCTAGATCTGTTGGAAGTGACTGCTCTCCCCAAATACACATACATAGGCAAATGTATAAACAGTTTAAGGGGCTTATAACACTCCTGAAACCCTTACATGAGCCTAACGGGGTCCATGGATTCCTAATTAAAACCCCCTGAAGAATATCTCTGTAAGGCTCCTTCCTGTTTTACCAGTGATTCAGTAAAATTTCTGAAGCTTGCCTGACAACTAGAGAAGCACAATCTAGATGTTCCATAAACCAACTGAATCATAATGTTGCAAGAAAAAGACTCTCTGGCAGGGGCTGGAAATCGAGTAGGATGAAGAACTTTGATGGGAGAAATAATAAGTCTCAAATTCTATATTAACTCAGAATCCAGTTAGCAGTTATTAGAAAATAAGAAATAAAGTGCCTCATTATGATTCTACAAAATGAGAAAATGCCAAATGTGACATGCTAATAGTTTTAGAATTTAGAAACCCAGAGAAGGTGTGATTTTTGGCCTTCTGGTCAGGCTGACCTTGACCATTGGGACTCCATCTGCACAAGGATAGGGCTGCTGGAAGCTGCTCAATCCTCTTTGCAAATAACAAATAAAGTGCTGAGTTACATTATTCCCCAAGGTGCTGTTGGTGGAGTTAGAAAGAGGACAGTTGTGTGGTTGTTTCATTTGTCTATTTCCAAGGGCTTTCAACAAACTCTGCTCTGAGGCTTCATGGTTCTAATCTCAGGATAACGCTCCTGGACACTCTTTGTTCGAGCCACAAATATTTACTGAGCCCCCCATGTGCAGTACTCTGTGGTAAGCTACGTCATGAAGAATCCAGTTATGTGGACTGGTTTTTCTTGTTTATACACTTTCTGGCATGTTCTCTCTGGTTATACTTTCACTCCAGATATTTTACTCACAACTCCCGGAAAGGCGATAAGGGATGTCTTATAGGGATTTTTGCTCCTATTTTACCAAAAAATAAAATAAAAACCTGAGGCACAGAAAGAAAGAAGCTTGTTCTAGGTCATAGCCAGAACAAAGCTTATATCCCTTGATTTTTAAACCAGCCACTTTCTACTGTATGGAATTGTAGGCTTACTCTGAGAGAGACTAATTTTCTGACAAAGCGCTTTATTCATTCAAGGAACAAACATTTGATGGACATGCCTCTCAGTCACCACTCTTGTGAAGGAGTAGGGGGTTTATGATCATTGTGTCGATTCCATCTTATATATGTGTGTGTATACATATATGCACATGCACATACATATTTTCTACTCCAGCCAAGCCAGTAATTTCTGTTTAAGTACCAAGCACTGTGCCTGTATTAGTTTCCTGGGGCTGCCATAGCAAAGTACCACAAACTTAGTCTCTCATAATTCTGGAGGCAAGAAGTCTGAATCCAGGTATAATGGCAGGGTGGGTTCCCTCTGAAAGCCGAAGAAAGAACCTGTTCCCTGCAGCTCCCATAGCTCTGGTGGTTGCCAGCAGTCCTTAGCCTTCCTTGGTTTGCGGTTGCCCCACTCCAGTCTCTGTCTTCTTCACATTGGCTTCCCCTCTCTGTCTGGTGTCTTTCTCCTCCAAGGACACCTGTCATTGGATTTATGGTTCACTCTAAATCCAGGATTTTCTCATCCTGAGATCCTTTACTCAATTACATCTACAAGGACCCTATTTTTAAATAAGGTCACACCTACCAGTACAGGGGTTAGGGCTGGTGACATTATTCACTACAGTTTCCAAATAAGACCTTGCTCCTTCATCTTTGCTTTCCAATGAATGTTTGTATTGCTTATATCAGTGGCACTCATTTCAAAGAGGGCGAGGGTCCATGTAAATGAAGGAAAAAGTGTCTTGGTTGAATAAACAAAGAGAGTGATGAGAAACACACTGCCAGAGCTACAGATGTGTCAGTGGTAGAAAGGATTCTCCTGTGGGTCCATTTCTTGGGTATAAAGTGCTCTGAACTCCTAGAGGAGTGGTGTGATTACAAGTGTCTAGATATTACTATGATGCAAAAGCTCAGGACTATTCTCGTATCAAGTACTGGGATTTATTTCATGTAAGTGTTAGATAAAAGAATTCTTTGTGCAAATCACGATGTACTTCAGACAGTGTGTTCCTTCAAGCCTCAATTTTCCAAATAGAACAGGGACACTCGAGTTATACTGGGTAATAGAGATCTCATGTGAGTGGGTTGTGTATAAGAAGGAAGACAAATGAGGAGGATATGAACTTCTTTGGGTGCTGGGAAAGAGTAGAGATTCAGACAATACAGGTTTGATTGGGAGAGTTTCATGTTATTGTATAGTTGCTATAGATGTTTTCCTTGACCCAGAATATATCTTTAGCTAAACTGTCTTTAGTGGTTCACATTGTATGTAGGTTTCTGGATCATTATTTATTACTTGCTTAGCATGACACAAAAAGGAAAGCCCAACAATACTTTAGAATGGGGGTTATGGTTTCAATGTTTTTAAAGGATGAAAATGATATCAGAATTTCTTGGTTGAATAATGATTACTTATAATAAAACAAAATTTTGCTTCCCCTTTCTAATCTGGTCCAGGAAGACAGATTTATTAAATGTCAGCCTCAAAGTTTTTAACTCCTTAAGTCACCTCTTCAATCACGAAGTACACATGGCAAGCCTAATGCTTTCTGAAGGTTTTCTCTAGTGCAAGTCACTTCTGGAAGACAGTTTATTTTCTTCACCTGAAGATGATAGATTAAAAAATAAGTAGCAGCCATGAGACTCCACCAAACATCTTCTGTCCTCCCTTTAAGAGATGTTGAAGGTGTCTAATGGAGTCTGACATGTTTTCGCTATGTATGAAATATCAAAATGGCAAATCCTAACATTTGCTTCATCCAAGGACACTTTCATACCTTATGCTTTACCTTGTCAGCCTGAATTGATATCAAGCTGGGACAGGTCACAGCTGCCCCCTGATTCCCTATCATAGTTCAAAATGCTCAGATCAGCTTCTTAAATGTGTGGCAGAATGTGTGAGGCCATGTGGTGTAATGGAAAGTACACTAAGTCCCGCAGGCAAAGACCTGGGTTCTCATCCTAACTTTATCATTTACTAGTGACACAAGCCTTGACAAATCAGTAGAACTCAACGGCTATTTATTGTGCACTGTGTGCCAGTCCTTGTGTAACAGGAGAGCAGAGAGAGAGCACAGATATGGATCCCTCAGAATGGTCAGGTGTAGAGCCACGGGCATAAACAACTCCAGGGTGAGGTTCACAAAGACTTGTGCTGAAAGACAGGACTAGAGGAGAAGCCCTAGTGAGCAGAGGAGGAAGAAGTTGCTTAGGTTCGGGGAGATCAAGGAAGGTTTAATGGAGGAGGTTGATTCATGAGCTAGGACTTAACCAGGGCATAGGATTTGGACATGGTGGATGGGGATGGGTATTGGCAAAATGAACCATGTGATCAAGCCCACTGAGGTGGTGGAGCACTTGCCTCTGTGGAGCCTGACGAAGTGTCTGTTAATCTGGCACATGCAGGGGTATAGGTGGGTAGTAGAGTAGGCAGAGAATGCTGGGGCTACGAAGGTATTGAACTTAACAGAAAGAAGGTTTAAAAAGCTAAGTTTATGCACCACACCCAGTGCTCCATGCAATACGTGCCCTCCTGAATACCCACCACCAGGCTCGCCCGTCCCTCCATATGAATCTTAGAACGCTGGAAAAATAACAAAGTAAAAAAATAAAAATTAAAAGTTAAAAAAGATAAAAAGCTAAGTTATCTGTTGAGGTTAATCTAGAGGGGAACAAGAAGAAAGAGAAAGAGAAGAAGGAGGGTGATGAGAGGGGCAGGAGGAGGATGGAGGAGAGAGAGGGAAAGAGAAGGAGGGGGAGGAGAAGAGGGAGGGGGGCAGGGAGAGTTGGTAGAGGAGAAAGAGGAAAAAAACGAAGGAAGAAAAGCTAAATAGTTTGAGGCAGACATATGTCCCTGTTTAGCACCTCTGCATGGTCAATAAACAAAGGGAAACGTGTACTTTAAGAGGATTAGAACTTATCACCAAAAAAAGATCTGATTCAAAGGCCTGGGGGTCATAGAGTACTGGAATTTCTGCCCACATCACTTTGACAGGCTACGTGAGAGAAAAAATATATCTGTTCATGTGTAAATCTGTCCAAAATCTGTGTTGACTTTTCCCTGTACTGCAACAGATGAGCAAAGCATAGCAGTCGTGTTAATAGCATAGGTCTAAGACTCGGTGGTTTAGACCAGTGCCTGGAGAGCCATTGCTTAATAAAGTAGGCACTGATATCATTCCATTTTATTTCTTTTTTATTTTCATTTCAAGAAAATGAAACAGATAGAGAAGGAAGTCAAACTCCAGTCTCCTTTTGAGACCAAGTAGTTAATTATGCCAAAAGTTACCAAATTTTGACAATCACAGTATTTTAAAATTGGTACAATGTTGGCTACCTAAGAATAAACCTTTAACTCATTCTTGAACAGAATATTTATCTGACTTTTATGGTCATCACTGTAATGTATCACTTACTTTCTCTTGGCTCACAGTATTTTGTTTTTAAAATAAAGGAGATAAACCTGATTTTTCAGTCTTCACTTCATTTTCTTT
The DNA here is from genome assembly GCF_022355385.1 of Mustela nigripes. Classification (NCBI taxonomy): domain Eukaryota; kingdom Metazoa; phylum Chordata; class Mammalia; order Carnivora; family Mustelidae; genus Mustela; species Mustela nigripes. The sequence continues at coordinate 110,020,057 of NC_081558.1, forward strand.
GTATGGATTTAAGTATGTGCCAGCATCAAGTCAAGCCATCATCTAGATTTTCATCCACATGTTATTAGATATTTGAATAGCTGAGTTTTCCTTTGTTTAAATATAGAATTAATACATGCACAGAATTTTAAAATATTCAAACAGTGCTGAAGAACAAAAATATAAAGTAAAATCATCCCCCACTTTTTCACCAACCCCTCTCCCCAGAGATAGTCACTGTCAGTATTCCCTCTTTTTAGTTTTACTAGTAATTATTATTATAACTTTATATAACATACCTAGGGACCTACTTTATGATGTCTTAACTCTAGACAGAGTTCTTACTTCCTAGATATAACGTGTGAAGAGTCTATTCACTGACATAACTCTCCACTTTTTCTTCCCTGCCCACTTTGTAATTTTTGTTAGCTTGATTATTATTTTTAGGTATTCTATATGTTGTCTTCAAGAGTAACTTAACCCTATCTTATCACTTAACTCTAGACAGCTATAAACTCCACTCTAAAGAAAATGACAATAGCATTCCCCTCCATCTCCTAATTTGTCTCTCCTCTGTAATTATTTTTATATCATTTAAAGTTGTTATATTTACATTTTCTTCCATAATTATAAATACATCTTAGGTGATTATATAATAGATGGATTATAAAAAAGAAAATGAATGAATAGAATGTACAATTTTATAATTATGCAAATATTATTCAATATGGAACTGAAGAGTAATGGATTCTATATAGAACCAGGGATTAAGTCACATAGAAGTAAAGCTTCTATGCCATGAACATATTTCAGGGTAAAGGAGAATCCTCCAAATGTCCCATCTAATGCAGCTTCCCTTACTTGATTCTAGACTCCTTTGCCCTTAATACTCTGCCGCCACTAATTCTGTGTCCTATTTCATCTTCTTTATCACATTTCTGTTCTATTTTAGTGGAGAACCACATCTCAAGTATTGTTTTTCAATCATAGTATAAAGACAGTGAACTTGAGTTTTTGCACATTCTGATGTATCTTAAAAGTCTTTGTTTTTACATTTGCTTGACACTTTGGATACAGAAGTCTATGTTGAAATCCTTTTCTATCTGAAATTCGAAGAATTTTCATTGTCTCCTAATCCCCAAGAGGTGCTGATGGGAAGTCTGCTATTACTCTAAATCTGATTCCTTTGTAAGTGACCAATGCCCCATTGTTCTGACCTCCAGATTTCTCCTTTGTTATTGGAATTAATGGTTTTCTCCATGATGTCCTTTTCATGGTGATATCCTTTTCCACTAGTCCTCTGCATTCAGCACTCTTGTGGAAGTCAAGTTGCAGATAATGAGAGGCAAATGTTTTACTGAACTGAACAAGAGATTGGAGTCAATTGACCTAAATTCAGGTCTTGATTTTGCCTCTTCTTTCCATCTTTACCTATCTACAAAATCTTATAAAATACTATAACTTCACTCAGGTTCATTTTTTTCTACCAAGACAAATTAATACTAGTCTCAGCCCTTCTCTTTCCTGCCATGCCCCATTATATTGCAGGATTATTGTTGTTGTGCACTACTGGAAGTAAAATTGTTTTGCAAATTGCAGAGCTGCATATTAAGGTCTATATTGTTACAATAGATGTAAACATGATGAAAAGTATATGGTGTTATAGAAATATTGGGTTCTTGGTTTTGTTTTGTTTTTTTTGTTTTTTTTTTTTCCTGTACTTATCATGTGTCATTTTGCCTGGATGTGTGGATATTACTCTGAGGTTCATCATCACTGAAGCAAACTTGTAAGGCAAGCTTGCTAGTTAGGAGAGCCTGCCCCTGATACCTGCCATGCTACTGTATAGGGCATCATCCCTCTTTCTCAGCAACTGTCAACTGATAAATGACCTGTCCCTTTATCCTTCTTAGAATGACTCCTCCCTGGGAAGTAGAAGTGATGCACATCCTGACATTCTGTGTAACCCCAGAGTTCTTCTGGTCATAAAATGGAGTAAGAAGAAATTGTCTAAATTACTATTCGGGGCATTAGCTTAAATGCTTCCAGGAATTCTATTCTCTCGGATTCAATACATTTCTAGAGTTAAAGTAAAATTTAGCTTTCTGAAGTAAACTTCCAGGAAGTATCAAACAATGATGTAAACTGGAAAGGGAAAGAGTAAATTAGAATCACAGAATGTCACATTTGAGATATTAATATCTCACACCCAACACAGCTACACACACACACACACACACATGAACTTCCAATCATAACCAGGATCCTCATTTACAAAATAAGAAAACTGAGATCCTGGCTAAGGCAGAAACTTGCCCACTGTCACAGGAGCTGAGTGGAAATAGATTCCAAGACTCTTAACTGCATGCCAGTTATTTTACTCAAAGAGTCAGATCTCCCAATAGTCTTTAATTTTCTAACAGATTGCCATAAAAACGGAGAGCCAGAAAGAGTCCTTGCAATATGAATAATCTTGAGGCTATATTGACTAGAAATGATTAGGGGGTTGTACCTCAGAAGACTTGCTGTTACAGACCCTATATGGGGTGTGTTATAACACTGACCCCTGAATCTCTCACTGTTGTCATGGAAGGTAGAGATTTGGGCTCTATCTCAAAGATGTGAGGAACTAAAATTCAAGGAGGTAAATAAGTTCACACAGCTTACATTTGTTTTTGATGAGAGGTAGAAACTGAACTTAAACTCAAAGTTGATCTTGTACTTGAATCATAGGGTTGCTTCTCAAAGTAGAGTTGAAAAGAGAATCTAGGAACCCCAGTTTCCTCAAGATTCCAGTCTGCCTCACAGTTTCTCAACACACACCATGATAAACAAAAGCACAAACCCCACTGTTAAAATAGTCATTTCTTAGGATGATTCAAAGAAGTTTTCAAGAGCTCAAATTTACTGGATCCTGGATTTCTGATTTTTTAAAAATTTGTTTGGAATGCAGATTTCTTTCACATGGCCTTTTGGGAATATTCACAAAGCTCAGGAGACTTAAAATTCCTTGAGAAAAAGATGAGCTTTGCTTTGGTGAAAACATTTCTGAAACTGTACATTAAGCACCAGCTGCCACTCATGATAACACAGAAGACTGTCCAAGACGGAAGGGGGCCTGAGACCAAGGCAGGAAACAAATCCTGGAAATAAAGAAACGTTCTGCTCAGGGCCTCAGCCAAGAAAAAGCTCATGAGGGTACTTGATAACCGTGTTCAAATCCCCGAAAGACCATGAAGTGGAGGTCAGATTAAACTTGTATCATAGGCCTTCAAAGGGTGCTCAGATGAAAATGAGAGGCCAACAGATGAAAATGATAGGGAACCATATTTTTGGCTTATGAACAAACTAGTTTTGGGGCACCTGAGTGGCTCAGTTGGTTAAGCGACTGCCTTCAGCTCAGGTCATGATCCCAGAGTCCTGGGATCGAGTCCCGCATCAGGCTCCTTGCTTCATGGGGAGTCTGCTTCCTCTGAGCTTCTCCCCTCTCATGCTCTCTCTCCCTGTCTCTCTCTCAAAGAAATAAATAAAATCTTTAAAAAATATAGTTTATGAACAGCTCAGCCTTCTGAAGATGACATGGGAAACCTCTGGGCATAGTAAGCTCTGTTCTGGAAGGCCATGTGACCACTCCTCAGCAGGGAGTTATGGAGGAATCCTGATGGGTATTGGAGGGGAATCATCAGGAAGTCTATTCCAGTACAGCTGCAATATTCCTCGGTTTAAGTCTCTTAAGCCTCTGCAGTCTGGGGTGCCTGGGTGGCTCAGTTGGTCAATCGTCTCTGTTTGGTCATTTGGTTCAGATCATCATCTCAGGGTCCTGGGATGAGTGTGAGATTGAGCCCCACACTCGGCTCTCTGTACAGTGGAGAGTCTGCTTCTCCCTGTCACTCTCCGTCTGTGCTCAAATAAGTAAATAAATAAATAAAATAAAAATTTAAAAACAAAACAAAACAATACCTCTACAGTCCAATTTCACACACCCAACATAGTTACACATGCACATGTGCATATGTGCATTTCCTTTAAACTTTCAAATACCAATAATCATTTAGGTTAATTGAGCACTTACTACATGCTAAACGATATGCTCAGATCTTTATAAGCATTTTTTTTTCATTTAATCCCCTCAGTGCTCTATTGAAAAAAGGCGCTTACTATGTATTCCTTAGATAATACATAAATATTATAGGTTAAGTAATATGCTCAAAATGCCATAGCTAGTTAACGGAGGAGCCAAGATTTCAATTCAGTTGTGCCTGACACTGAGATCCTAAACACTCTGCTATTCTGCTTCCTCCTCATGAAGATTAATACATTTGAAAAACCAAAAATAACTTGCTTTTCACCTAAAATAACTCAGTAAAAGTTAGAGGGGTGCTGAAGATAAACTAGAATAATATTATGATTTCTCTGTCATCAATAACTGACAGCTGCACTCCATTTTGCCCAAGGAAGTAAAATTCTCTTATTAATGAGAGAGAAGCAGAGATTCACAGCCCCACAGAAGAAAAGCTTCCAAGCATTAGTGTGGTTCTCTGTCAGTTTTTGGTGGAGGAAGCTTTCTGATGTCAACCCAGTTTATGGAGGTGTCCTTGACATTCCTGTACAGGTGCTGAGGTTGGAAAGAGAGTAGGTTAGAGAGGGCAAAGTCAGTTTTCCCTGGAAAGAACTTGTTTAACTTCAGAGCCTTTGAAAGTTTAAATAATTGGAAGCGTGTGTGAGGACGTGAGTGGTCTGCTCATGTGGAAGATTTTCCAGTCATCTGATACTCTTCAGCACCTCCTTAAGGAGGAGACAGATGGTAGTGCTTCAAGTCTGATTAGACTTTAAAAGATGAAACCAGAAAATGGAAAAGCCCTCCTACAACTCCTCGAGACAATAAGAAAAACAACACGTGGAATAATACCCTAGATGATGTGGGAAGTTCAAGAGGCCCTTCTGTCAGCTTGATGTTTACAGCTACCTTAAGATGATTCTTCACTCCTTGAATTTTTTCAAAAAATTGGCAGTCTGCATTCCTAGAGAAGCTTCTAAGTGTTTGTTTCAACTTCTATACTGAGGCAATTTTCCTGTATAGGATTCTTGAGGCTTCTAGTGGCTTTGTGATTCCACAAAATCTCAGGAACATTGAGGAAATAGTGTCTACTAAGAAATGCAGACATTTCCAAAACTTTCCAAAACAAAGTCCTAAAAGGCAATTATAGTTTCAAATATTGTCTTAAAAAATAATTTGTACTTCCCTTGAAAATAATAGATTGGTCACAGGCATGCCTTGTCTTGAGGACAGGAAGCATGGAGGAGAAGTTTGCAGAAAATAAGAGATGTTGGCTTGTTTGGGGAGGTCTGAATGGAGGGTAGGGACAGTTACAACTTCAGGGCCTGTGGAATGAGTTGCTCTTGGAAGCCAGCCAACCTGACCTATATGATGAGGGAGCAGGAGGCTGGCTGAGGACAAAGCAAAAGCTGGCGCCTTGCACCCCCTCTTCACCCTTTCCCCTCCATAAGTGTAGCATCCCTCAGGCAGCCCTGACTGCCATGAACAATAAGCAAATAGTTAACTTGCAGAGCTCACAATCCTGCTAGACAGGAGTCTCCCTTGGCTTACAAATGTTCTAAATCTCACTAACAAAGACGATTGATAGCAGGATTGTGACCCCCCCACCAAAAAGTCTCCCAACTATCTTAATGTTAATGGCCGGTCTAAAGACAACACTGATCCAGCAGCAAGGGCAAGGCCTCCGGCAGGCCTGGAACATCCTGGCACCTTGTAGGCCCTCTTTAGCATATGAAAACTCCACTGACACCTCCCTTCCCCTCACCTTCCCCCAACAGCAGGGTACATAACCTGCCATCCCTCACAACCCGGGGCAGCAGCTCTTCCTGCCCACGGGTCCTGTCCCCGTGCTTTAATAAACCACCATTTTGCACCAAAGATGTCTCAAGAATTCTTTCTTGGTCGTCGGCTCCGGACCTCAGCCCACCAAACCTCACCTAGGTTCTAGAACTTCATCATATAGACCTCCTCAAGAGTCAGCCCTGAGCAAGAAAGCAGGAACAGAATTGCTGCGGGTGAAGGTAAGATCAGTTAGAAGTCAGAAAGAGGATAGCTGGAGCTCCAGTTCCCCCCTTTACTCCAGACCACCAGAAAATTCTCTGCGCTACAAGATACTAGAGACCTGAGATTTGTTCCTTTGAAAATGAGAATCATTTAATTCCTGATCTGGAGATACCAGGCACAGTGCAGGGCTATTGTGAGAAATGTGGCCCCAAAAAGTGTTAAGGGGAAAATCTGAAAACTGAACCCAAGGATTCCCATCCACCTTTCTAAGGCCCACTCCCAGAGCTCAGCTGGGTCCCAGCCTTGAGATAAAATGTCTTCTTTTATGAGGAAACTGAAGGAATTTAGAGAAAAGACTTATGGATTTTGGTATCTAGGCTCTCCGGATGCAAGCTTGACTTGATGCTTGGGAACTTCCCAGAAAGACAGAGTCGACATCTTATTCATCCATACTTGCAGAAAATTAGGAATGTGTAACTGAAGACACCAGACATCTGAAAAGGCTTAAAATATGAGTAAGAGATAGATTGCAACAAACAAGTAATAATAATAATAATAATAAACAACTAATTCGGAGAAGATCAAAATAGAATAGCTTATAATTATTATCTCCCAAGTGCTGAAACAAGAAGAGGAAACATAAAGAGAAATACTCGTAAGATCAGAACGAACTCTTGGAAATGAAAAAAAAAAAAATCATATCTGAAATAAAAACTCAGTAAAAGAATCAGAAAAAGAAATCAAAAGAATTTATCAAAAATAGAATAGCAACCAAAAAAAATCCAGAGATATGAAAAATAAGAAATAATAGATAAGGAAATTAGAGAAAAGTATGGTCTTGTAGGACTATTGGGGGGATCCAGAAAATGAACGGGAAAAATAAGGGCAGAAAACAATGGCTAGAGTTCACAACTGAAAGCTATGACTTTTCAGATTGAAAGCTATCACCAAGTGTTCCACTCTGTGAATTAAACAAAATCCCTGCAATTTTAAAATGCCAAGGAAAAATAAAATCTGCTAAATGAAGAAACTGGACTAAGAGTCAACATGGCAGTGGCCTTTCCAAGTAGGACACCAAAAGTCTAAAGGCAAGAAAGTTAATGCTTTAAAATTTCTGAAGGAAAATGTTTTCAACTATTACTTCTATCCTCAACCAGAAGACAAGAAAAACTGCTGCTTTTCTCCTGCAAAGCTACCGCAACTTCCTTCCAATCCCTCCAGGGTTGTAAATGCTAAGAAACCACATATAAGAGGTAAGGATGTAGGCAGGTTGGAAGAGGTAGAGTAAGACATTTCTATCTTTATAGCTTTTCTGGGTAATATTTGGCTTCAATCAGAAGCATGTGTTAATTTTAAAATTTAAAAATTAACTGAAAAAGTAATCCCTACTTAGAGAGAATTAAAGGTATTAAAGGCTTTTTGAGTAAAATGAAACTTAGAAGTCATATAGTCCAGTATTTGATCAAAGTGAGAAATTTTTTTCTGAATATCTCAGTCACTAAGATCTCTTTAAATACTTTTCTCAGAATCATTTCTGATATTGAGCTAAAATTTCCTCTCTTCCATGTTCACCTTGGTTTTCCTTTGCCTCATGTCCTCTGAGAGGTTCTTCAGGTCTGCATGAGCATCCTAGGGACCGGGAGCTCATTCCCTCTCAAAGACAGCCATTCTTCCTTTGGAGTACAATCAAGCTCCCTCTGGTTTCCATCTACCTGTGGCTTCCATCTACCCGTCCTTGATTATCTATTCACTGTGGCTGCCAGAGCAAGCTTAGCCCCTCTTCCTTAGAACATCCCAAACGTTTCCTTGATGAGAGCCACGAGTCATGCTGGTTGAATCTCCTCACCACTCTGTGAGTCTGGTCAAGATGTCTCTCAAAGTGCTGTGACACCTCTTTAGAATACTTCTGCACTTCATCGGAGGAAGATGTAAAGTTGTATCCTAAGTGTTCTTCAAGTTCCATGCAGTCAGTGGAGCCACAGTGGTCTTAGCTGGAGCCGCCTCCTGCTGCTATTGTGGGGGAATAGAGGAAATTAACTTATGAGAATTATGTAGTCTTTGTGCCTGCTGCTGCACAGAATTTGCACATTATGAGAGTATCACAATAAAGAAGAACCAAGGCCACTCTATTATCTCCAAAGAGAGGTCATTCAGATGGAAATTGAGAATGAGCTTTGGCTAGCAGGGGGTAGCAGAAAAACAACTCTCACAGACCAGCAGGAGGGCCTCAATGATCCTGGCTGTGATCTCCTCCTTCAGGCAAAATTAGTATCATTCATATGGCCAAAGATCTGTTTTTCTTTTTCAGAGAACACCAAGGGATGAGTTTTTCTCACCCTCAATCCTAGTCCAACACCTAGCCCAAAGACCTCTCAGTATACTCTTGGAGATTTGTTTCTCTAGGATAGTGAGGCCCAAGACACTGAATCATCGATAATTAATCCATTCTGCTCAATGTTACATCAGAATAGGAAACAATTCTCAACCTAACAGATAGACATCATGACCCTACCTCCTCCTAGAAAAGAAGGTGTTTCGATCTAGTGAGGTGAGGTGACTCGCTCAAGGAAAGTGATGGACAAACCAAGCTAGAAGCTAGAATTCCTGATGCCAGGACAGCACGCTTTTGAAGGAACAAGTGAAAGAAAAAGGCATGTGCATTGGCCGGAGGGTAAGGAACCAAGAAGGAAACCACAGATAAAAATTTCCTCCTTTATAACTTAACTATGAGCTCACACTGACCAAGGAAATATTGCCATTTCCCTGGAAGAATTTCTTTCTATACACCTTATCTCCCCCTCCCCTGCAATGGGTCTTTTTATTGCCTTTGGGAAGGAGTGTGGCCAGCTGGAAACCATCTATCACCATGTGACTCTGAACCCTTTACCTTCTTATCTATGGCATATATCCTCCTACTCTGCAATCTTTCCTTCTTTTTTGGCCTCTGAAATTTAGTGTAAAAATGTTCACTTTTAGATTCCCAAGAGCCAAATGAGAAGAATTTTAATGGGCCAAACCTGCTCTTGTGTTATTTTCAATTTACCCAAAACCTAAATATTAGTTACTAGGACAACTGCAGGAATATGTAGACCCTACAACATGTAATGGCTCAAAAGCAATAGAAAATTGTTTTTTACTCAGGAAGCAGGACCAGTACATAAAAACTTTAGCAGTATGGCTTTCTCTATGTAGCCATTCTCAGACTCAAGAAGGTCTGTCATCTTTAACACAACACTTCCTGTCCTGAGCCTCACCTCCATTCCTGCCAGTCAGATGTGGACAAGAGTGTGGAGGGGGACTGCATGCAAGGGCTCTAGGGGCCAGACCTGGAACAAGCACATATCATTTCCCTTAACAGTTCACAAGCTGGAACTCATCAAAATAACCATACAGAACTACAAGCTTGAGAGGGATGAGTGGGAAGGGATTGGAAAGCATGGTCCCTGGTTGGGTATCAATTTCCAGCATTAATCCTACAATAAGGAAGGGGGGGTGTCATAAAGGTAGGTGGACAGCCAATCTTCATTGTCAAATGGGTATTTTGTCATATTTTTGGACATGAATCAAGGTAAAACACAATGTCTCAATTGTAGTGTTATTAAACGATTTTAATGCATTCTATTCTTATAAGCAAATAGTTACCATACTATATATTGGGCAACTTTTATGTGGTCCCTGTCTTGAAAATAATTTCATCCACCATTTTTTTCAGACATTAACTTATTAAAAAAACCAGTTACTTATGACTCACTTAAATGGTAAACGTTACACCAGATGTTGGAGATATATCAATGAGCAAGACAGACGAGTCTCCTGCTTTCATGAACCTAAGATTCTAATGGGAGACTGGAAGGAACAGATAATAAATAGACTAAAAATATACTGAATAATCAATAATATTAAAAGCAAAGTATAACAAGTAGTAAGAAAAAGAATGTCTGTTAGCAAACTGACAGGGGTTTGACATGTCCTCTTTGAAGAGGTGGCATTTAAACCATGACCTGAATGACATGAAGGAGGTAGTCATTTTGAGATCTTAAAAACTTTCAGGCTCTGGAATGGCCAGTGCAAGTGCCCCTGAGATGGCAATAGGCATGACTATAAGACAGAAACAAGGCAAGTGTTGTTGGGAAATTGTGGGTGAGTGGAGGGCTTGATAACAGTTGAGGTCAGACTTGTTGGCACAGAACCAGATCATACAGAATCTTGGAGTTTTAATTTTATTCCAATGGGAAGTAATTAGAGGGCTTGATGAAGGAGAATGACTCTTGCTTCCTTCTGTTTTTTTAAGTATCCTCTGGCTGTTATGAGCAAAATGGATGGAAGGAGGCAGGAGAGGCAAGGGTGGCCCTCCGGAGGTCTTTGCCATGGTCCAAGATAGGATGATAGTAAGCTTGGAATATGGAGGAAGAAGGAGACATGAATGAAGTCTGGATTGGTTAATTTTTTGGAAGTTCTCTAGTCTAGACTTGCTAAAGGGTTTGTTCTGGAGGGAATGAGAAAGTGAAGAATTACATTTGCCTCTTACATGTGATACATTCACTTACTTTCATCCTCTTATTCAAACCTAAGTATCCCCAGAAGAAATCTTCTTAGGGTCTACACAAGGGGCAGGAGAACTGGCTCCTGTTTTCTTGTTTGCTTTTTCATTTGCCCAGACGAACTACTTCTTGCTCTTTAATTTTTGTGAAAAAAATGAAAATAGCCTCCATCTCTTACCTAAGAAACCTGGTGGAGGGTGATAAATTGATAATATTCTCTGCAACAAAATTCTAATAGGAACACAAGATGCTCTTCTGGCTGACTGATATGTCCTGAGCATTTGAATGTAATCAGACTGTAGCATATTTCTTTGCCTTTTTAAAATGATGATGACTAACTGGCTCCCATGTGGGTGAGTTACATTTCAGAAAAAGGAGGAAAAATAAAAAAATTCTTGGCTTGGGACAGTTAATATCATTTAATGGAGTCATACTGCATAGACCACAACTGAATGTGCAGAGAATTCTAAGGAGAATTTTTTACATCAAAAGGGTTCTTCTGTCCCTTTGTTCACTCGCTCTTTTGTTTTAAAAGGGTCTTCTGTTGTCTTCTGATGTGACTCATGCTGCAGACAAGAAGCTTAAAAGTGCGTGTAAGGATATCAGATGCTTTTCTACAAGTAAGCAGATACTTTTAGGCTCCAGAGATGATGGAATTAAAACTTCAGGTACACTAGAAAGCAAAATAGAATTACATTCAGTTCACCCTTTTGTTTGTAAGAGTTTTGAGTCTACAAAAATCATTTATTTGAGATTGCAGACAAACTTTAGTGATTTTTGTGCAAACTCTTTACTAAATGACTCAGTTGCAATTTTTTTTTTTTTTTTTTTTAAAGAAAGTCCCTCCCTGTTTCAGGGTAGAGGGAAACAGAACAGAAGTTTTGTATGTTTTTGGAAACCTTACCATCTATGATTTATTTTTCCTAAATTTTTTTGTGATCATTCAGTAATGGTGCTCTCAAACTTTTCATTAAGGTTGCTCTAAATTTTGCTACCAAGTATTTTGCTCACAAGTGTTTCTAAAGCTGACATTTGAGACTATGTGTCTGATAATGACTACTCATCTTAGAGCAAGATGCATGGTTGTTTACACCACTGAGCAAGAAAATTCTTCTGATTATTTCTCTGTTAAAAGGAGGTCATTTCTGCCTTTTGGGGTTCACGACTCTTTCTTTAAATGAACAAAATATATAACAAAACCACTATTTCTAATTATTTCTCCATGTTTTTATTTCCTTCTTTGATACATCTAATTATTTAAAATAATTTTTATACTCTATAGCAGATAATATTATTATCTGAAGTTTGGGGGAACCCTTAATCTGCTGTTTCTCATGTATTCTCTGTCTCCTAGTCTCTGTCTCTGCCTCTCTCTCTCTCAGTGTTAATTTCCTGTGTTTTTGTAATTTTAGGTTTTGAGATCAATATTTGTGGGGATTTATCCATGGAAATATTTGGGTTTACATTTCTTCTGAAGGGCATCATGAACCTGAACCAGTTTCATTTAAAATAAATTTTTAATTGCAGTATAGTTTTAGATTTACAGAAAAATTGCTGTGGTAGTACAAAGGGTTCCCATATACATTGTTCCCAGTTTCTCCTATTATGAACATCTTACATTAGTATGATCCATTGTTATAAGGAATGAACCAATATATTGTTATTAACTATTTTTTTTTAGTTTTGAACTAATGTCTTCTTTTTGTTCCAGGATCCCATCCAGAATATTCTATGGCATTCAATCAGTTTTTAGGTCTTCTTTGGCTCTCATAGACTGTCACAGTATCCCAGACTTTTCTTATTTTTGATTATCTTAACCCTGTACCTCCCATGAACCTAAAAGTATGTCCTCAAAATATATGAAGAAAAATCATCCAAATTCCAAAAAGAATCTGGCAAAATTTCAATTATGGTAGAAGATTTTAATCTTCCTTCCTTGGATTTAACAGATAAGTACTCAAATCTTGATGAAGCTATAAAACATCTGAATATCATGATTATCATCTTTGACCTCATGCAAATACATAGCTAGAGTCTTCAGGTGAGAGCAAACCCACTTTTTCAAGCATACATAAAATATTAACAAGGATTGACCACACACTCCTCCACAAACCAGATGTAAAACAGTTGTAAAAACAAATGTAAAAACTAGACTATGTTCCCTGACCACAGTTCATAAATTAGAAATTAATTATCAAAGATCATTAAAAACCTACATACATTTAAAAATAAAAGAACACACATAAATAATTCATGGGTCAAATAAAGTTGTATTAGAAAATACTTAGAATGGACTGAACAAAAATGTGTTAAAACTTTTGAGATGCAGCTAAAACAGAACTTAGAAGGGAAATTTTGCCTTAAAACTTAGAAGGCAAATAATTTTTTAATAAATTTTAAAAGAATTTACAAATAATTTTTATATCACAAAAGAAGAAAGTCTTAAATTCGATGCACTAAGCTTATTTCTTAAGAAATTAGAGAAGGAAAGAAAACAAAGGAAGAAGGGGAAGACATCATGTCAGCCTGGTGCATCAAAGGAAGGATAGGCCATGGGCCCCCAGAGCTCCCTGAAGCCCAGGCACATACACACAGTGCATACAGCCTTAGATGCACTGCAGGAGGTTAGGATACTCCTTTCATGCAGAAAAAGTTAGCAGAATAACATAATGTCTCTTACATACCCTGCTCTGAGATAAAACAATTTAATGTTACATCTTTTCTCTTTTTTTCCCTCTCTCTCTGTATATATGTGCTTTTTAAAAGATTTTACTTATTTATTTGAGAGGCAGAGACAGCATGTGCATGAGTGGGGAATGGGGAAGGGCAGAAGGAAAGAGAGAATTTCAAGCAGGCTCCCCACTGAGCAAGGAGCCCCACAGAGGGCTCAATCTCAGCATCCTGAGATCATGACCTGAGCTGAAACTCTCTTAACCTAACTGAGCCACCCAGAGGCCCAGTATATATGTTTTTTCTGTACCATTTCAGGGTAGGTTTTGACATGAAGCCACATTACTTTAAGTATCTCAGCATTCATCTCCTAAGAATAAAAATCATCTTTCACTTAACCATGACGCCATTATCACTTCCCCCCAAATTAAAAATCATTCACAGTATCATCCAATATGGAATTAATATTCAAATGTTCCTAATTGCCCCATGGATGTCTTTTATATAACTATTTTGATTTTATTTTTTTCCCAAGTGGATCTGAGTTTAGTCTCATATGTTGGATTTAGCTGTTGTATTAGGGTTCTCCATAGAAACAAAACCGATAGGATATATACATAAGTTTATTGTAAGGAATGGGTTCATGTAATTATAAAGACTAACAATTCCCAAGATCTGCAACTGGCAGGCTAGAAACTTCCCAAGAGAACCACAGGTATAGTTTTAGTTCAAGGCTGGCAGGCTTCCAATCCAGGAAGAGCTGATTTTTCAGCTCAAGTCTGAAGGCAAAAAACCAAACAAACAAACGAACAAACAAACAAAACCCATGTCTCAGCCTGAAGGTAGTCCAGTAGAAAGAAGTTCCTCTTACCCAGTCTTTTTTTCTATCCAGTCCTTCAACTAACTGGATGAGGCCCAGCTACATTTTGCTTTACTCAGTCTGCTCATTCAGATGAGAAGCTCCTCTAGAAATACCCAGAATCATGTCTGACCTAATATCTGGATACCCCATGGCCTAGTCAAGTTGCACATACAATTATACAATTAACCATCACAGTTGTTATGTCCTTCTACTTAGACTCTGAAGCAGTTCTCCCACATTGTTTTTAAATGTGACTGAATCTTTGAAGAGTTTCTGTGGTTGTCCTATGCAACATCCTACACTCAGGATTTTACTGATTGCTTTTTCATGGTATCATTTAACTTGTTCTCTTGTCCCTCATATTTTCTAGAAACTGGAAGTTAGGTCTGGAGGGGCTTAATCACATTCAGATTAAACTCTTTTGGGTAAAAAATATGTCATAGGTGATATTTGAATCCTGCACTGAAGTACATAGAGAGGTACCTAATGCTAAGTCATCCCACTATCATTGAGGCTGAATTCACTCACCTGGTGCAACATGTTGACCATCAGACCTTTTTATTGCAATGATATATTTTCCCATTTGAGTTAGTAAATTGCACAGTGATATTTTGGCACTGTGTGAATATCCCATTCCCTACAACTTTTTATGTGTTTTAGCTTCTTTGATGATCTTTGCCTAAATCAAATATTATATGAGAGCTTTAAAAAGGGTGATTTTCTATTTCCATCATCTCATCTGCATTTATTGGTTTGGGGATTTGGGATATGATTCAAGGAGTTTGAGATCTTTTTCTGTATGCAAAGTAGAGGCAATGAGATTTTACACAAAAAATATTTGGAGAACACGGAGAGGGTACAGGTCTTCTACAGAATTTGTCCCAAGATTCCAGAGTTCCAATATCATTTGTTCACTTCTTAACCTCCCTATGGAGATAGATACTTGAGTCAGCATTTTCATCCCAATCAGGTGAAACCTTCTGTGGAAGAAATGAGGGCCCTAGCACCCTGGTTATAAGTCTTTCCCAAGAATATGGACCTAGGGGCACCTGGGTGGCTCAGTTGGTTAAGTGTCCAACTCTTGATCTCAGCTCAGGTCTTGATCTCAGGGCTGTGAGTTCGAGCTGCTCATTGTTAACTTTATAAGCAACTATCAAGGTTTTGCTGCTAGGGAAATATATTTCCACTGCCTTAACATATCTTAAATATCCCTGAAAATACTAATTTTTTTTCTGACCATGAATTCCATTCCTAGGAATTTCTTCTGAGGAAAATTTACAAGAACATATCTACAACATCTCAGTGTGGTTTATTTAAATAAATCATATAAACAATCTTGATGTCAAACAAAAATATTGACTAAAATTTTTCTGCAGCTACAGAGTGGATATTATGAAGCTATTAAAAATTGTACAACAAAAGTATATTTAATGACAATAAAAAATTTTCACTATGCAAATTAGGCACAAGGACAAAGAACAATTCCCTTCCAGAAACCTCCAGGCTCTAATGCCGATGTAAAGTTTCAAAGCTTGGCATTGCCAGACTCCAATTACTATCTAGATTGGAACTTCAGTTCAGCTGGGATATTAACAAAATTATTGTAAAGGGGATTTGTCTAGTCCTCTACCCGACAGAATCTGTGTCCCCATTCCTTTCAGCCCAAATGTCTGATATGCTTGCTGCTTGCTCCTGTCCCCCTGTTCTCTTTTTTCAAGCTCTTTTCAAATTAACTTCACTCATCTGGCATAATGAGCAATGCAGAATACAGTCAAATTCACAAGGGGAGGTAGGGAGAAGACTGACATTTCACAGTGCACAGGAGTGTACCTTGAAACTCACCAGAGCCCTGCCTCTTACTCCATACCTGTTTCGATCTGTACTTTGGCTATGCACTGTCCCTCCCCCCTCCCATATGCCCTGGCCATCTCTCCCAGGGCCTCTTCTTTGGCAGAGCAATCCTCTGCTTGTGTATCCTTTCCCACTCTTTAATATCATCTTTAAATATGTCTATGGCCAGTATACTGAGAATGAAAGTTTTTGTCTACCCTCAGCAAACAAAAGATCCTCTTGCTATCTGGATCCACACTTCTTAGGTAAAGAAAGGTTATAAATAACAAATATTTCTCTCCAGTAAGCCATATATTAAATCCATGTTCTATTATTAATATGTTTTGCTTATGTAATAAATGTGTAACTATAAGAGAATAAAGGTGGCCTTTTCAGTGCTGAGTCTGGAGCAGGCACTGGTGAATGTCTGGTCTCCAGGGTAGACAAAATGAGGTGGAACTGGCCAGAACAAGGTGTGTTCCAGGAGCAGAAGGACCAGGACACTCTGTGGGTGATGAGTCCAGAGACATGGGACAGAGATCAAGACAGAGACTCTGATACTAGGACTGAATTAGAAAATGGGAGGTTCAAGTTGCAGCTATGATTCATTTGGTTTTAAGTGAGAGGAACCAAATTCAAATTTAAGCAAAAAATAGAACGTTTTGTCTTATCTAATAGATGCGGCAAAGGCTCACTGATGTCATTAAAATTGTCTTCTTCTTCTCCATTTCTGTTTTCCTTCCTTATTTCAACTCCATCCCAAACTGATTTCCCCACAAAGTATCAATAAAGCTATCAGGTAATCATCAAGTGGAAAATCATCAACACACACACACACCATCATCATCATCATCATCAAATGGAAAATCATCCACACACCCCCCCCCCCCCCCCCCCTTCCCCCCAAAAGGAAAAACCCCCCCCCCCCCCCCCCCCCCACATGCATTACCAGCAAAATTTCCAAAATTCACTCTATATAGGGAGGCTTGGGGCATGTGCCCACCCACGTGCAGTGGTCGCAGCAGTGATTGGCAGATGCCCGGGTCACGTGTCTCACTTGAAGTTGCAGGGACTGGAGATAGGGAAGGGCTGGGTCCCTAAGGAAGAGTAGCCTGCTGCCAGAAGAGTTGGAAATGCAAACTGGGGAGTCATAACAGATATTCCCTTGGAATCTGGGGAGCCATGACTGTCTGAGTCATCATACCTAACTGGGAAACAACAAGGGTTACTAACTGGCCTCCAGGCTGCAGAGCTCCTGCCTGGGGCAGAGTGGTGCTGTTTCAGGGTTTCTTTCTTCCTTGAGTTTTCTAGTGAGTATCAAGTGGCCCTGATTTCCCGGGAAAGAAACATTAGCAGAATGGTTCTTAAAATGATGAAAAAGAAACTGGCCTCAAAACCGGAAGCAGTTTTACTAGGCCCCTCCCTGCAAAGGAAAGACAAGGAGAGTGTTAACAAGCTAGGAGTGAATTTCATTACTGGATGGGACTCTTCCATATAAAAGTTTTGATTTCTAAAATGCCCCCCAAGATTGATGCTTGGAGGCATAAATCTTTCAGGCTCCAGTAATACTCAGAACCCTCGTAAAGACTGGCTTTCTAAAAGCCATCTCTCTTCCTGCCAACCCCTGTCTTAAATCTTTTAATTGGATAAAATTTTGGTGCAGGCAGGTGAGCCAGTGAGGACGACAGATATTTTACAGACGCATTTTAATTCGGACTTTGTTTCCCAAGGCATCGATTCAGTTTAGAAGTTTTCTAGAAACGTTTGTGCTATTTCAATTCTGTTAGCAAACCTCCTTGCTCAAGAGGTATGGTCATTTTATAAGAAAATGAGGCATGATGGGGGAGACTGTACCTCAAAACTGGATAGCCCGAGTCCAGACTTCAGCTCTGCCTCTTGCTGATTTTGTGACTTTAAGAAGGTTGACACCCCTGAGCTTCAGCTTCCTCTTCTGTAAAATGGGGACACTAAGGCGATGTAGGGGACCTGTGAGGATTAAGGGAGAAAGTTCAAAGAGAATGCTCACAACAGTTTCTGGCACATAGAAGATGCTCAGTCCATATTTTGTCTCATCCTCTCCTAACTTCTGCCAAAACAGGAATCATTTTCTTTTACCGTAAAAGAACCTTAGAGCCCTACATTCCAACACAAGGAGGGCATCCAGTTAAAATACTGAGAATATTCTTCTTAAGTCTGATTTTGTTTCTGCTTTTAAAGAATACCTAGAGAATTCAAAGCTGGCACTCGAGACAGTTTATACATGATTTGAATCTATGTTCCAACTAGGAAAACAACTCTTGGCTAAAGGACAGCCAGGTGAATTGGGGAAGTCAAAGTGCCACCTCCTCTGAGAAGTTTCCCTTGATTTTCCAAACCTGGTTGAGACAGCTGTGCATTCCCACATGCTCCCACCATGATACTTCTAGAAGCTGGCAAACCACATCCTGTGAGCCAGACCCAGCCCACCACCTGCTATGTACAGCCTGCAGGGCTAAGAATGACTTTTTACCTTTTTAAATGATCAGAACAAACCAAATGAAGATTAAGATTTTGTGACATGTGTAAATCATATATAAGTCAAATCTCTGTGTCCATAAATCATGTGGCTTTTTTTTTTTTTAACTTATTAGAGAGAGAGAATGTAGGGGGAGTGGGCAGAGGGAGAGGGAGAGAAAGACTCTTAAGCAAGCTCCATGCCCAGTGCAGAGCCTGATGCAGGACTCGATCTTACGACCCTGAGATCATGACCCCAACCAAAATCAGGAGTCTGACATTTAACTGACGGAGCCACCCAGGCACCCCATAAGTCCTATTTTATTTGAACACTGTCATGCTCATTCATTTGTGAACTGTCTGTTGCTGCTTCTGTGTAATGGTGGCAGAACTGAGAAACTGTGACAAAGACCACGATTCTAAGTAAAGTAGAAAATACTTGTTATCTGGCCCTTTCCAGAAAAAGGTTGCAGACCCCTGCTCTAAAGCATTCATGATCATGTCATAACGCACTTATTTCCTCCCACCAGGCAACGTAATCTTTGAGGATTGAGACTCACTCTCTTCGTATTAGTGCCTTTAATAACCACCTAACACATTGCCTGGCAAATATTAGGTATCCATAAATTAGTGTTTTCTTTTTTAGGGACTTCAGGTAAGGCGTGTCCCTGCCATAACCTACATTAGGGGTCCCTAGTCTTTAGCCACTCCCTGCAGCCCCTGGGCACTTATAGGACTGACAGCTATCACTATGGTCAAAGCTTGGTGAACATTTCAGGTGTCTGAAAATTAAAGATAAGGGACCACTAGAAAGTCACCTTTCTCAGTGTCTTGTTTCTTGGGATTATATGGTGTAAAGGAAGGGAGCACTTGGTTTTAAACTCGACCTAATGGATTTGAGTCCTAATTTGTGTGACCTGGGGAATAAACTACCTCTCTGAGTATTGTTTCCTCCATGTACAGTATAGAGATCATTCTCACCCCCGGAAACCTCACGGGGTCTTTATTACCTTGGAAAAGATCTACACTGGTGAGGACAAGGGCCATGCATGTCGATCTTGTTCCCATCCTAGGTCCCAGCTTTAGCATAAAGCTTGGCAAACAAGGAACCGGAAGTTATCAGCTGTGGCTGGAAACTGGAGCCCCGAGGGGAGCTTTTACTACCCACCAGCACAGAGCACAGTCCGGACCCATTAAAGGAGGGTCTCCAGAAATCAGGGCCTGGATGTCAGGTTTTTTAACTTGGTATTTTGTAGGCTCCCTGGGTGACTCTGATTTTCAGCTAAGATTGAGAACCGCTGTTGTAGAGAGCTCAAGAAATATTTGCTGACTGACTGAGTATCATGAAGCTGTTCCCACAGGCATTTTTCTTCCCTGTGCTTTTAGATACTAACCGAAGAAATCAGGATTTTCTGCATCAAGGGCAAAATGTGCTGTTCGTCACCCTGGATCGAATTGCTCTCTCCAGGTCACGGAGGTCTGATTGCTTGGCTTCTTCACTCTTCACTGCCTTGCAGTCTGGCAATCCTGTTTATCCGACACTGTGTGGCCCCTGTGATCTTTATGCTCTGCTTTTTTCTCTTGTTGGTACCATGTCGGCTTCTCCCTCCTCCTCTGTAATCTTCAGGACCTTGCTTCCTACAGCTCTGAAGTACACCTTCCTAAGCTCATTGGTAACACTTGGTTACCAGCAACACCATGTACTTTCAGCTCTACCCATCTTTTAAATTTACTGCTAAATTGGTTTTGCCTTGTATTTTACATTGAAAAATAAATCCCTGGATGCTCCCTCACTATCTGATTTGCTGTCTCTGGAAATAAGTATTCTCAGAAGCATTGAGCTGGCTGACAAATTAGGAAATGCACCCCCAGCCACCACCACCACTGTTTATAGAAAAGGAAACTGGGGCCCAACGAGAGGGAACAGCTACTCAGGGTCATAGAGTAAGTTCACAGTAGGCTGGGACTGTATCAGAGATCTCCTCCTGTCTCCTGCATATTTCCTTCAGGGCATCACATGTCCCTGATAGCTAGGCCTGGAGCTTTGTGGACAACTCACTGCCTCTCTTCCACGGAGCGTTAGCATCTTTCCAAAGCTGTGCCTTGCCAGACTCTATTAATTTTATCAGTCAGTGGAGAAAGTGACGTTGCTGGTGGCAGACACGCGTAGGTGTGGGGAGGGCCTGGCTTAGTGGCACTTCGGGGGACCCAGGCCTGTCTATTTTAGCCTCCTGGTGTATACCCCAGGAGAACCAAGTGATGACAGATGTCCTGGAGGGGAGCGCGGTGGTGGGAGAGCTTTCTCCCATCACCACCTGCAGCTACCTCCCAGGAATGACATGGCCATAAAGATCTGTCCACTTTGCCTATAGAATGACATTATCCAGTACAGTAGACACTAGTGACAATTGAACTTAAAATTAAGTTAGAAATTTATTTCCTTAGTTGCACTAACCACTTCTCAAGTGCTTAGTAGCCGCACATAGCTAGTGGCTACTAAACTGGACTGTACCCATATAGAACATTTCCAGGGGCACCTGGGTGGCTCAGTCTTGGTTTCAGCTAAGGTCATGATCTCAGGGATCTGGCGTCAAGCCCCACGTTGGGTTCTATGCTCAGTGCAGAGAGTGCTTGTCCCTCTCTCTCCTCCCATGCTCCTCCCCTCGCTCTTGCTCTCTCTTTCAAATAAGTAAATAAAACCTTTAAAAAAAAGAATATTCTAATGCTGCTGAACAATCTGGAGGACAGTACAACTCCAGACACTTGGGTGAGATACCTTTGTCTACAGAAGGAACATTCCAACTGAGGAAGATCAAAAAGAGAATAGCTCATGCCAACGTCCCTCAGATTCTGGATGAGGCTGGCTGGTGCCGACATTTAGGATGCCCCTGCTTCCTGCCATCCCAGGTGTGTCTTATCCTCCCTGCTAGACCATGGGCTCCTTGGAAACAGTGTCTGTATCTGACTGATGTTCTGTTCCCATAGAATCAACCTGATACATGATAGGCTTCAGTGAATGTATGACTAAATAAAATTGTGTTTTTTATCCATTCGGTATTATTTTTTATAAAAAACAGCTATATTCAATACAGTGATAAAGATTTGGTTTGTTTGTTTTTGTTCTTTGGTAAAGAGGAACAAAAGATCAAACTGGCTGTTGGTTAAGTGAGAATCCAGGTGAAGTTCCCCTCCTCCCAGGGTGCCCAGGGTCATAGATATGGGCACTGACTAGACTTGGGGATTAGCTCCTCCTCTGGTGCAAAATTCTGGGATGGAATTTGGATTGATAATTCCAGACCAGAAGGCAATGTGGTCTGGAATTATCTAAGAGACCAAAATCCCAGGTCCTGGCTCCAGTACTCATAAGCTGGTTTGAGACTCAGTGTATTCGTGACATACCAGGCTGGTAATAACAACCTGGGTCCTCCCCAAGGCATCGGCAGGACTTAGGCGGGCCTCAAGGAGAAAAGGCCCTACCAGAATCTTTGTAGCCTAAAGAACACATGTCAGTGTGGGGATGGTGTCCAGCAGGTTACTACGAGCATCTTTTATCAGATTACCAGGACATACCTGCTAGAAACCCTCTCTGGAAATGCTATTTTTCTGCACTCGCCAATAACAGTTTGGCAATCCCATCAGCCCCAACCAGCTACTGAAATTAGGCAACAGCCACATAAATATCAGCAAGTCAACAGTAAAAGAGTTTCAGGAAGAGGATGTCATTTGTTTTACTTTAAAAAAAAAAAATGTTTCTCCTTTAAGATGTCTCCAAGAGCTGGTCATTTCTGTTTTCCTCCATTATCATCACAAAAACTAGGTGGACAAGGAGGCAAGAGGAAGAGGAAAAACAGATGAACTCACATCAGGCATTTTATATGCATGATCTCTTTTGATTCTGATAACTTTGGAGGTAGGTGTTTTTGTACCAATTTTACAAATGAAGAAACCAGGCTCAAAGAGCTTAAATTTCTGTCCAAAGGTAATCTAGCTGCTGAGTAACAAACACTACACAAACCCAAGTCTGTCTGACCTAAAAGACCCAATGGGTCCCATGTTGCTTCCTAGCTAACCAGACAGGGACTGAGCAAGGCACGGTGGAGATTCGCACTTTCTGATCACAACCCAAGGCTTCCCTACTGAACCAGGGGTGGCCGGGCACTGCTTCACGCTCTAACTCATCTGAAAGGCCTACTCTTAAGTCATGACTCAAACCAGTTCTCTAGCAGGCAGGCTATAATTTGTGTGTTTGTAATGAGGCTGAAGATTTCCCTTTAGAAAAGTCTAGGTCATTTTGGAAGGCTTTCTGGTCTGAGATAACCTCATTTAAATATTATAATCCTGTTTTGGATTACAAAAATTTTGCTGACAATGCCATGTAGTTATGGCAACGAAGGAATGTTAATGTGCCCAAGGAACACAGCTAACCTTTCCATTATCTAGTTAACCTCATACAACCTCTATTGCTGCCATTTCCTCAGTATTTGGAGATGACAACACACAGACCCAGCAATACTTTTCTTCCCTTTTCAAGTTAAAATCCCTTCTAATGGTTCTTTGCAGTCTGAGAATTTCATTAATTGAATTATTTCCTGTCAGCCAACAGTTTCTCAGGAAGCACATGGTCTGTTGTTCTTTCCTCACTAAACCTGCACCTTGAATAAGAGTGGGGTCCCCTGTGCCCTAATGCAGCTTAAATCAGGCCCAGCTTGTAACGCTCAGTTGCAGGGGCAGGGGAGGGGAGCGTCATGAGGCTTTCCCCACTTCTTAAGTTAGTAAGATAATGGATTGGAGGAACACTAATTGTTATGGATTGCATTGTGTCACCCACCAAATGCCTTTGTTGAAGTCCTGGCCTCAGAAGGTGATGTTACTTAGAAACAGGGTTGTTGCAGATATAATGAGTTAAGATGGGGTCATACTGGAGCAGGGTGAGCCCCTAATCCAATGTGATTAGTGTTTTTATGAAAAGGCAAATTTGAATACAGACATGCACACAAGGAGAACATCCCATAGTGCAAGATCAGAGGAATATGTTGAGGAACACCTGAGATGAGCAGCAAGAACGAGGAGCTTCAGGAGGCCTGGAACGGACTCTTCCTGACAGCCTCCGGAAGGAAGTAACCCTGTCAACACTTGATCTTAGGCTTCTAGTCTCCAGAACTGTGAGACAACACGTTCTGTTGAGTTGAAGCTGTCCAGTTTGTGGGACTTTTTTATGGCAGCGCTGGGGAATGATCTAGAAGACTGATGATGTTTGCTTTGGGGGCCTGGCTGTAAGAACTGGTAAACAACAGGAGATTTAATGCCCTCAACAAATATTAGCCTCAAGACCTGGGGCAATTTATTTAACCTCTCTGGGCCTCAGTTTCTTTTGTGAAATAGGAATTTCATAGTGTTTATATTGCATTCCCCCCCACCCAGGGATTTAATGGGCTAATATATTTGAAAGTGTTTTGCAAATTGTAAAATGTTATACAACTGTTATTTTGAGGAGAGAGGGTTCGTTTTCAATTTGGTGATGGTGAGAGGGAAGGGGTGCCTAGATATGGGATTAAGATATGCATTAGACATTTTCAGGAAACCAAATAAGTACTCAAATGTTTCCATGAAATAAACAGGATATCTTCATCAGCCAAAGAGGTGAACCTTGATTCATTCCCTGTGGGAGATTTGGCTCATGGATGGGGCATGGAGCCCAGGGGTAGAAGCCAGGGGAGGCCTGCAGGGACATTCAGCCTGGGGGATGGAGTGGGGTTCAGGCCACTTCTGCCTCAGGCTCTTTGCCACCCACCTCCCAGCCCTATATTCTCTCTCATGCCAAAGGACACTCCAGGCCTCCTCCTGCAGGGGGCTGTGGGGCTCAGACTCTTCTAGATTAAGCTGCTCCTGGGTTTACTTAGCTTGTCTCTGTCTCTGAAAAAAATTGCTGCATTTTCTGAACTGCCTTCTCAGTCTCACAGTTCTTTTTATGAATGACAGTCCTGCTTCTTCCAGAGGTCGTCAGTCATTTCAGGGAAACCTTTTTGAAACTTGTGGGCACTTCTGCCCAGCAGAAGGTCAGCCTCGTGATGTCAGGCCCCTGTGTCCATCCTGCTCAATCCAGCACCTGGCACACAGTGGGGACTGAATATGTGTTTATAGGATGAATGAATGAGTGTTGTGTAGGAAAGGCAATATTATCTCATATTAAAAATTGAAGACCAATGAGGGCACCTGGGTGACTCAGTCAGTTAAGTGTCTGACTCCTGATTTTGGTTCATGTCATGATCTCAGGATTGTGAGATTCGGCCCTGCATCAGGTTCTATGCTGGGCGTGGAGCCTGCTTAAGATTCTCTCTCTAGTTCTTGCTCTGACCCTCCTCCTAGGTGTCTTTCTCTCTTGGTCTCTAGAATAAATAAATAGATGATTGATTATTAGAAAGCTGCATTTTTAAAAAATTTTTAATTTTTTAATCAACATATAATGTATTATTAGCCCCAGGGGTACAGGTCTGTGAATCATCAGGCTTACACATTTCACAGCACTCACCATAGCACATACCTTCCCCAATGTCCATAACCCAACCAGCCTCTCCCTCCCCCTCTCCCCGGGCAACCCTCAGTTTGTTTTGTGAGATTAAGAGTCTCTTATGGTTTGTCTCCCTCCCAATCCCACCTTGTTTCACTTATTCCTTTCCTTCCCCCAAAACCTCCCATGTTGCCTCTCAACTTCCTCATATCAGGGAGATCATATGATAATTGTCTTTCTCCGATTGACTTATTTTGCTAAGCATAATACCCTCTAGTTCCATCCACGTTGTTACAAATGGCAACATTTCTTTTGATGGCTGCATAGTATTCCATTGTGTGTATATACCACATCTTCTTTATCCATTCATCTGTTGATGGACATCTAGGTTCTTTCCATAGTTTGGCTATTGTGGACATTGCTGCTATAAACATTCAGGTGCACATGCCCCTTCCCTACATTTGTATCTTTAGAGTAAATACCCAGTAGTGCGATTTCTGGGTCATAGGGTAGCTCTATTTTCAACTTTTTGAGGAACCACCATGCTGCTTTCCAGAGTGGCTGTACCAGCTTGCATTCCCACCAACAGTGTAGGAGGGTTCCCCTTTTTCCACATCCTTGCCAGCATCTGTCATTTCCTGGCTTGTTGATTTTAGCCA
The DNA here is from genome assembly GCF_022355385.1 of Mustela nigripes. NCBI lineage: Eukaryota > Metazoa > Chordata > Mammalia > Carnivora > Mustelidae > Mustela > Mustela nigripes. The sequence continues at coordinate 110,045,660 of NC_081558.1, forward strand.
TTCCGACTGCTGTGAGATAGTATCTCATTGTGGTTTTGATTTGTATTTCCCTAATGTTGAGTGATGTGGAACACTTTTTTATGTGTCTGTTGGCCATCTGGATGTCTTCTTTGCAGAAATATCTGTTCGTGTCCTCTTCCCATTTCTTGATTGGATTATTTGTTCTTTGGGAGAAAGCTGCATTTTAATTTTAACATCGAACAATGCATTTCCTGGCTGTGTGGAAGGCAATAATATACAACTTAGAGAAGCCTCAGTTTTTTAATCTGTAGAACAGACATCATGGTCACTTTACTGATTTGTTGAGAGAAGTATTGAAAGGTCCAAAAAGGTGAAGATGGTGTGGTGGTTACTTTTGTGTGCCAACTCGGGCAGGCTATCATGCTCAGTTATTCATCAGAGCCTAACCTAGATGTCGCTGGGAAGGTAATATGTATGGGGGTAACATCAACAATCAGTTGATCTTCAGTAGAGAAGATTACTCCTAAAACATGAGTGGGCCTCAATAAATCAGTTGAAAGTCTTCAGAAGCAAAACAGAAGTTTCCTGCAGAAGAAGAAATTCTGTCTCTAGATTGCCATTTGAGCTTCTAGCCTGCTGGCCCATTCGATAAATTTTAGACTTGATGGTCGCCTTAGCCATCTCCTTGAAATAAATCATACATGATTATATATATATAATCATACATGATCATATATATATATATGTATATATATATATGTATGTATATACATACATATATATATGTTCCCCCCCTTTGGAAAACACTAAGTGATAGACAGGAGAATTGATCAGTTTAGAAGGTTATAAGATGAAGGACAGAGAAGGAAGGGAAGAAGGCTGAGGGGCAGGGAGTAGGAAGACCCAGTGCCCCATCTCTCCATCTGCCTCAGTACTGAGCATAGTGGCAATTGTTTTCTGCAGAAAGAAAGATGTCCCAGGTAGTTTGATAGTGCCACCTCCCCAGGTCCTGGCCTGGGCGGGGCTGGCATACACATTAGCCAGGCTGTTGACTGTGTAGGCAGCAGATTGGAACAAACAGGGCCCCAGGTGTGAAAGAGAGGGCACGGAGGACAACAACAACTGGCAGCTCCTGGCACCCCACCTCGAAGAGAAGACTGGGAGCTGTGTATGTGGGTGTTCTCCTGATTGACACTCTCTTAATTAGTACAGTCCCCTCTGGCACTGGGTCTTCTTTTATTAGTGCCTTCATTAAAAGGTCTCCCTTAATCAGTCAGCTATGGAATGTGCTTTCAGAAAGAAGGTTCTTGGACCCTCAAACAGGCTCATATGTGAGAAAGAGGGAAGCCTTGGTCTACGTGTACAGGGTCAGTGGGGCTTCCTGAAATCTTCTTGCAGATCCTGCTTGTCCCTCACCAGTCCCTCTCGCTCTTCCTGCACCCCTCCGCCAACCCCAGAGGCATTTTATGTGACAAAAATGAAATCCTACATGGCATTTTGGACTCACATTTTATTCTCAAACAGAAACAAATTTTACAAAAGTTTTTAGCCAACTCAGTAATGAGCTCATTTGGGACATAGTTATTCTGGTGCTCCTTCATCATAGTCATAAGAACAACATTGATTATCCATCATATTGGTACACCAGCTTATGATTTATGTTTGCCCAGTACCTATTATGTGCCAGTCATGGAGTCTGGCATCAGGGAGTCCAACATGGTTAAAATATGATTCAGATTTCAAATAAATTTCAAAAATCAAATTTGAAAGAAAGATCAGGAATAATGGATGTTTAAAATATGATGCAGGAAGGAATTCTGGGAGGGGGTACCCAACTGCCTGACTATTTATGAAGGATTCTTTTGAGGATGTGGTGAATAGGCTAGGTCCTGTGGGAGAGGAAATCATATGCCTTCTTGTGATGGAGCCCGGACACATGAGAAGCCGTAGTAGAGACAGCCCTGGACTAGAGACTGGAGGCCTGGCTTGTAGATCTTACTCAGTTGACATCTCGTCACTTGACCTTGGCAAGTCCTTTCCTCTTCTGAACCGCAGGTTCCTCATTTGTAAAGTTAGTTCAGTTTTCTTTTGTTGACATCGAAAGTTTCTTTCCCAATGTAAGCAGACACCTACCAACTACGTGAAATTGGTAGAAGCAGAGCAATTCTTAGCAAAGATTGCAATAGTGTTACAGTGGCTCTGCCCCCCACTTTTCCCCACAAAAGCACCCCAGAAACACCTTTCTTTCTCTCTTTCACTCATGTGCTCCAAGTGGTACAGTCAGAAGCCCTAGGACCAGGTGGTCTTGGACATTCCCCACTCTGATAACCAATGTTTCTATGAAGTTCACTGAGCAATCTGATTTTTTAAAAAATGGTAACTCCTAATCACTATTTATTGAATGCTGTTTACCAGGCTTTGTGCCAAGGGCTTTGTACAACAACCCCATGAGGTAGGTACTGTGGTCATCACTCTTCGCAAGATGAAGAAAATGACATTACAAGGTGATAACTCACCCAGGGTCATGCAGTGAAGAAGTGGCACAGGCAAAGATTCAAACCCAGACAGCATGACTCCACAGACCACAATAATAACCATTATGCCATCCTGCTTTTTAGCAGCCCCACAAATGTGTTCCTTGACATTTGCTTGAATAGCTCAGGCTGTAGCTTAAGCTCATTTAGTCTTAAGCACATAAGCAAAATATCCAATTGAGGAATTAAATGTCATCCTGTAATCTAATTGTTGTCCCATAGAGCAAAGTTGTCATAGTTCTCCTGAATTTACCTGGGAAATATTTTTCTGTTTTACTGAATTCCACTTCTTCTCTGTCCCTGCATATAACAAAGGAAGAACCACTGACCCCCGTCTTTATAATACTTCCCATTTGGCCACCATTGACACATTTTTTTAGCTTCTCCAAGTCTAAGGAAAAGCAGCAGTAAAGTTTGAGGTGTTCTGGGATCCCACAGGGTTGGGCAGGGATGCTGATTTCTGGAAAGGTAGCAGAGTCTGGGTAAAGGGACATGGGTAAACCCACTGAGAAGTCCCATCCTCTGACCTCAGCTGAGACCTGACCACACGTCACCAGTCTTATAGTCCTGAGCCCCACTGAGTCCCTTTAATAGCTGTGTAAATTCTGGCCCCATCCCCAAACCCCAAAGTCCACCCTGTTTTACTCAGTCTCCCCAGGACAATGCAAATCTCTCAGCCTGAGGAATGGACCTTCTCTGCTCTGATTCTCCTCACCTCCCCGCTCAGGAGCATTTCTCAGAGCTCTTCCTCATTGTCTCCTCCTGTGCTTTTCCTTTATTTTATCCTTGTGGTGAGGAAGTGCCTATCTCTCTTCCTGTGCAGTCCTGGCCCATGTTGTCTCACTTGGTTTCACCCATTCTTTTTTCAAAAAAAACTTTATTTATTTATTTGACACACACAGAGAAAGAGAGTATAAGTAGGGGGAATAGCAGGGAGAGGGAGAAGCAGGCTCCCTCTGAGAAGAGAGCCCAATGTGGAGCTCCATACCAGGACCCTGGTATTATAACCTGAGCCAAAAGCAGATACTTAACCGACTGAGCCACCGAGGCGCCCTGGCTTCATCCACTCTGGATTGTCTGCCCCCTCAGATGCCAAATCTCTTCCAAATCTGTCCCCTCAACTAACAAACATGGCAGGTCTCACCCATTTCAGACAGACCTTCCCTTTGACCCAGGCACCCAGTTGAGGCACTGTGGTGCCATATTTTCCTCTACCCAAATCAGTTATCTCTCACTGTGCTTCCTTGTAGACCCCAATCATCAATAAGGCCTCAACTGTTCTCCTCCTTGAAAGCCACTCCAAAGGCCCTGGGGCATCATCTGTAGCCACCAGCATGAAACACCAGTCTTCTGTCAGCTTCTGCTCTGCTCTGCCACCAATCTGCTCTCCCATTGGGCTCTTTCCGGACCCGTCTCTTCAAATATGCTTTCAAAGTTAAAACTTTGTTCAAACACATGTATTTTCAGAGTCCTAATATGTGCAACAAATACAAGGCAGGGTGATCATGTATGTGAATGTGTATTTATGTGTGTGTTTGTCTATGAGCATTTACGTATGTGTGTGTGTGTGTGTGTGTGCATAAGGGACAGTGAATACCTCCATCTGACAAAAATGGGCAGTTCAGCACCTTTTCCTTGAAAATTTCTCCCTCTCCTCAGGATTGGGTTTTCAGGGTATATTTTGTGATGCAACTCTGACCCTATGGACACAGTCGATTGGTACAGAGATAGGCACTTAACATCAGAAGAGCCCATTAGAACCCTCCCCTGTGCCTTAGATTCCAGTTAGGATAGGCAGTCCCCAAGATGGGTCTTAATGATCCCACTTGCATTATTCATGTCTTTCTGTAACCCCCAACCTTCATTGTGAGCTGGATTTAGGGAGGCACTTCTAATAGATAGAATATGGCTGAAGTTATGGAATGTAACTTCCTAGGTTAGGTTGCAAAAAAAATGTGGCTTCCACTGTAAGAGTTCACTATGTCTTTCTCTCTCTCTGATCACTCATGCTGAAGGAAGAAGTTATCATGTTGTGAGCAGTCTCACAAAGAGGTTTGCATGGCTTAGCAAGGAGCTGAAACTCTCAGTCTAACAGCCCATGAGGAACCAAAACCTGCTGGCGATCACATGAGTGAGTCTGGAATTGGATTTTTCAACGCCTACCAACATCCATGTGAGTAAACTGAAAAGATTCTGTGCTCCCTCCCCAACCAGTTGTGCCTTCAGATGAGACCACATACTTAGCCAACAACTTAGCTATAGTATCATTAGAGCCTTTGCACCAGAAATACCCGGGTAAGCTATGTTGGGATTCCTGGCACACAGGAGCTATGAAATAATAATAATAATAATAATAATAATAATAATAACAACAACAATAATAATAGCATATTGTTTTAGGTCACAAAGGGTTGAGGTAATCTGTTATGTAGCAGTATATAACACAACCTTTGACCAGAAACATGTAAGCCGAGGAGCTCTCGGTGACCCTGTTTTCTAGTGTGATTTGGGAAGCAGACCCAGCCAGTCTGCAGTGAGAGAGAAGGGGAAGTTGATGTTAGAAGACTCCATGTGGCCTTCAGTGCCTTGGCTCTGACTTATTTGTGTGGCCTAGTTTATCCTTACCTCCGAAAATTCTGTTGCTCTTTGTAAAAGTCACCCTTTGTCTGCTATTTGCATTTGTGACCAGATTGGAGGGCTCTAATGGACAAATCCCATTTTCTCTGCCTCCGGTGCTTGTTTCCCTTTGCCACCCCAGGCACTCTCCATCTCATGGTCAGCTTTCCCTAACCAGATCTTCCTGTCTTCTCCAGATAGTCAGGCATGCTTCTCTGTATGCCTCCTTAGCCCTCTGAGCATGTTTGAAGCATTTATCACAATTCTGAGACTATGTGTGTACCTGTCTGGCTTCCCAACCTTGTAATTGGAGCAAGACAGACTGAGACTGTCTCATTCATCTCTGTGTTCTCCAAAACTTTATAAATGAGTTTTTAAGCCAATAAAATAGAGCAGTATTCATGCCAAGACAGCTTTACACCTATAAAGTGAATTTTCTAGTGATGAGTTCCCAAGGCTGGTCAGAGATTTACAGAGGAATTCAAGCAGATACACAGAAAGCTAGTACATGTTATAACTTGATATATTTTGAAAATCTGGTCCTGAAGAAAAGCATATGTGCATGTGAGATTCAAAAGAAAGAAGAAATAAATTTGGGGGAGGCTTTATGAACATATCATTTGAGCTTGGCCTTGACTCATAAAAAAGATTTTGACAGGTAAAATCTTACTTAGGGGACAAGTAAGGTCCTCCAGCAGACAGAACAGTTTAAGCAAAGACACTGAGACATACAAATGCCTGGGGTATTAGAGGAGTAGCAGGTAGTGCACGAACTGATGAGTTTGTGGAACATAGACTATAAGGCTAGGAAGCTAAACTGAAGCCAGGCAATGGAGAATCTTGAGCTCCTTTCTCAGTTTACTCTGTGTTACAGTGTAAGTGGAGCTTTTCAGAGTGCAGGGAGTAAAGGGTGGCATCAGGAGAGCTGGGTTTTAGAAATAGAACTCTGTAGGACGCAGACAGAGGTAGAGAGGCCAATTCAATGACAGGTCTGGCAGTCAGGTTAGTAGGAATGGAGGTAAGAGGAAGACCAAAGTGATTTGGGAATCAAATAACCTGTGCAGTTGGAAAATGATTAGGAAGCTATATCCTAGTCTTCCCCTAAATCTGGAGTACTTAGAGTGTAAGGTGATGATTCTACCCAGAGGGCTGCTGTAAGATAATATCCTGAGATGGTATGGAGGACAGTCCAAAGAGGGTATTATCCTTGTTCCAGAAGTCCATTCATAGAGAGAGAGCAGTCAAATGAATCATGAAGCATGCACCCAGTAGACTGTTATATAAGTATTACAACATGTAATGGTGCCAGCTATGGCATAATGAAGTGGGAGATTCATGAGATAGATCAGAAGTGGATGACAAATTTGTAAGGTTGAAACTGGCAAGAAGTTGGAGAAACAAGGGAGAAGGTGATGTGGATTAAAGATGGACCTACATGGGTAGGTGTGTCATGAATCAGCTGGAAACCGCATTTGTAACCATTGGGCGGCACATGAGGGCAGGTGCTCTGGCTCTCTCATAGTGCAAGGTGCATTCACTAAAGGCTGAAGAAGGATTCCAGTGGGAAAAATGTCCAAGGTGTGTGCCTGCTTTGATAAAAGGAGATGAGTGATTCAGAGGTGAACTGTTCTCATTCAGCCCTGTCCAGTGATCTGCCAGCCTTGCACTTCACACTCCAGTCATAGTGGACTGCTTATATTTTTCCAAGTACGCTAGACCTCATGCTTCTATACCTTTGCATATGTGGATATTGTTACTTGGACTGATTTTCCTATGTTAATGTGGAAAAGTTCCAATTTATGCTTTAAAACCCACTGTAAGAAGGAAGGAAGGAAGGAAGAAGGAAGGAAGGAAGGAAGGAAGGAAGAAGGAAGGAAGGAGGAAGGAAGGAAGGAAGGAAGGAAGGAAGGAAGGAAGGAAGGAAGAAGGAAGGAAGGAAGGAAGGAAGGAGGAAGGAAGGAAGGAAGGTTACCACAGAAAACCATCTCCTACAATTCTAGTATAAAATCTGGTAATACCTGTGGAGAGATTTTATTTTCCCATTAAAAATCCTTGTAATACACAGAAAAAAGCAAACACAAAACTGAAAAGTGAGGTGCTATTATCTTTCTGGGATTCTTTAAACTATATACTCAGTTACCTGGGTTACATCTTCATGGGGGAAATTCTTCCTAAAAAAAAGAGGGAAGAGTCTGTTATATGTAAGAGATGAATAACTAAATTCTACTCTTGGAATATATTATATTATATGTTAGCTAACTAGAATTTAAAGAAAAACTTGAAACAAGAAAGGAAGGAATTTAAAAATGGGAAGACATAATGGACCATCACCATTTGATTTTGCTAATAAAATCTTGTAAATATCATTTAATGTATTTATGAACTGGACACAGCCTCTCACATCACACACAAAGTGTTTTTCTGTATGGATTTACAGACAGAAACTTAAAAAGCAATGAAGCTGAGGAGTGATTTTTAAACTTGGCATAAGCAAGTCAGATAAGGAACAAGACAGCAGAGGTGGATTTGGGCAATTGGTAGTGGTTGATGTAATCTTTAGAAGTGTATATATTACAGAGAAAGAGTGGTAAATAGGAAAAAATAAGCAAGTTAAAACAGTGTGCAATAGGGAATTGTTGGGTTGATTGTTTTGGTTTTTATTCACACTACTGGTTCAGAAAAAGAACTCATAAGGTCAGTAAGAAAAGTTATCGATAAAAGGCAAATGTCATGAATCAATCCATAAGAAAAGAAGTTTAAATTGCTAAAAAACATTTGAAAAATATTTAATATTACATGTAATTTTAAAACTCCAAATGAAGCCAAAGCATGCCAATTTAGTTTTTATATTGATAAAGATTCTGAAAACTGCAGATACATCTCATACAGCACCAGTGATAATAAAATCCTTTCTGGAAGACAATTTGATGATACCTGTCAAGTATTTAAAGGTTCATTGTAGACTTTGATCCAATGGCTATCTTACAAGGAATTTGTAATGGAAATAGAAATAGAGGGGTATATATTAATTTATGTACAATGATACTTATCACAGCACTATTTATGAGCAAAATTTGTGAAAAACATAAATGCTCATCAATAAGAAAATGATTAAATAAGAAAGAATTAAAAACAAATTGTAGGGGTGCCTGGGTGGCTCAGTGGGTTAAAGCCTCTGCTTTCAGCTCAGGTCATTATCCCAAGGTCCTTGGATCAAGCCCCACATCAGGCTCTCTGCTCAGCGGGGAATGTGCTTCCTCCTCTCTCTCTCTGCCTGCCTCTCTGCCTACCTGTGATCTCTGTCAAATAAATAAATAAAATCTTTTTTAAAAACCTGTAATTTTATTACAAATTACAGTGTTTAAATAGCATTGAGTGATTGGGAAATTGTTCATAGTATGAGGTGAAAAAAGTGGATTCACAGTAAATTTCCTTCGGGATATAAAAAATGTCATTTCACTGCATTCTGTCCTCCATTGTTTCTGATGAGAAACTTGTCCTTCAGATCATTAGTTCTTTATCTGTAGTGTGTTGTCTTTTCCTCTGGCTACTTTTGGCAACTTTATTATGATATATCTGGGCATGGAATTTCTTTGAGTTTGTCTAGTTGGGCTTTAGTATATTTCTTAGTCCTGATTGAGTCTATATATTTTTTGTCAATATTGTAAAATTTTCAATCATTATTTCTTCAAAAATTTTGTCTACATCACTCTTCTCTCCTTCTGAGACCCTGACAATATGATTATTAAATCTTTTCATATTGTCCCAGAGGTCCGAGAGGTCCCCGAGGCTCTGCTCCTTATTTTTCTCTTTTTTTGTTGTTGTTCAGATTGGACAATTTCTATTGATCTGTCTTAAAGTTCAATGACCTTTTTCCTCTGTCATCTCTATTCTGCTATTGAACACATCCAGTATATTTTTATATTTTGGTTATTGTATTTTTTAGTTCTAAAATTTCCATTCGGTCCTTTTTAATGTCTTTTATTTCTCTGCTTTGGTTTTTTTCTCTCCATTTATTTCAAGAGTGATAGACCTAACTACTTGGGGCATGGTTAAAATAACTTCTTTGAAGTCTGATAAAATTCCAACACTCAAGTTAGCATCTGTTGTAAGTCTTTTTCCTTACAAATCTTTGAAATTTTCCTGGTCCTTCATATGTTAAGGAATCTGGATTGTGTCCTGGATATAATGAATATCATGTTGTGAGACTCTTGGTCTTAAGTCCTCCAAAAACTATTGAATGCTGATTTTATTTTTTTTTTCAAACAGGCAACTGATTTAGGTTCATGTCAGATGTTTCAGCTGGTGTTCTGGGATCTGTGGTTTAAATATCAATTCAGTTGTTTAATCTCTGCAGTTCTATTTGTGTTTCTCCTGTGTGCCTTCTGATGCCTAGTAGGGGTTTAAACAGTGCTCTGTTCTCTCCATCAGTTTTCAAAGTCTGTATGTGTGTGAAGGGTAAGGTTCAGCCCAGGAGTTGAGACTCTTCTCTCTCTTTTTTTTTTTAAAGACTTTATTTATTTATTTGACAGATAGAGATCACAAGTAGGCAGAGCGGCAGGCAGAGAGAGAGAGAGAGAGAGAGAGAGAGAGAGGAGGAAGCAGGCTCCCTGCTGAGCAGAGAGCCTGACGTGGGGCTCGATCCCAGAACCCTGAGATCATGACCTGAGCCGAAGGCAGAGGCTTAACCCACTGAGCCACCCATGTGCCCTGAGACTCTTCTTTATAGGATTAGTTCCCCTCAATTTTCCTGGCTATACAATCTCCTAGGAGGTTGAGAATCTCTGTTCCTTGTCTTCTGGCTAGCAAGATGTTAATTACTTACCCTACTGTGACATTTTGGTGTGTGCTCCCAGGTCAAGTGGTGAGAGGATTAAGGGAAAGAAAGCAATGAGGATTCCTCCCAAACTCTTTTTTTTTTTTTAATTTCTTTTCAGCATAACAGTATTCATTGTTTTTTTTTAATTTATTTTTTATTTATTTTCAGCATAACAGTCTTCATTATTTTTGCACCACACCCAGTGCTCCATGCAATCTGTGCCCTCTATAATACCTACCACCTGGTACCCCAACCTCCCACCCCCCACCCCTTCAAGACTCTCAGGTTGTTTTTCAGAGTCCATAGTCTCTCATGGTTCACCTCCCTTTCCAATTTCCCTCAACTCCCTTCTCCTCTCCATCTCCCCATGTCCTCCATGTTATTTGTTATGCTCCACAAATAAGTGAAACCACATGATAATTGACTCTTTCTGCTTGACTTATTTCACTCAGCATAATCTCTTCCAGCCCCGTCCATGTTGCTACAAAAGTTGGGTATTCATCCTTTCTGATAGAGGCATAATACTCCATAGTGTATATGGACCACATCTTCCTTACTCATTCGTCTGTTGAAGGGCATCTTGGCTCTTTGCACGGTTTGGCGACTATGGCCATTGCTGCTATGAACATTGAGGCACAGATGGCCCTTCTTTCCACTACATCTGTATCTTTGGGGTAAATACCCAGTAGTGCAATTGCAGGGTCATAGGGAAGCTCTATTTTTAATTTCTTGAGGAATCTCCACACTGTTCTCCAAAGTGGCTGGACCAACTTGCATTCCCACCAACAGTGGAAGAGGGTTCCCCTTTCTCCACATCCTCTCCAACACATGTTGTTTCCTGTCTTGCTCATTTTGGCCATTTTAACTGGTGTAAGGCGGTATCTCAATGTGGTTTTAATTTGAATCTCCCTGATGGCTAGTGATGATGAACATTTTTTCATGTGTCTGATAGCCATTTGTATGTCTTCTTTGGAGAAGTGTCTGTTCATATCTTCTGCCCATTTTTTAATAAACCTAACCAAAGAGGTAAAGGATCTGTACTCAAGGAACTACAGAACACTCATGAAAGAAATTGAAGAAGACATGAAAAGATGGAAGACCATTCCATGCTCTTGGATCGGAAGAATAAACATTGTTAAAATGCCAATACTGCCTAGAGCAATCTATACTTTTAATACCATTCCGATCAAAATTCCACCGGTATTTTTCAAAGAGCTGGTAAAAATAATCCTAAAATTTGTATGGAATTAGAAGAGACCCTGAATTGCTAAGGAATTGCTGAAAAACAAAAATAGAACTGGTGGCATCAAGTTACCTGATTTCAAGCTTTACTACAAAGCTGTGATCACCAAGACAGCATGGTACTGGCATAAAAACAGACACGTAAACTAGTGGAACAGAGTAGAGAGCCCAGATATGGACCCTCAACTCTATGGTCAAATAATCTTTGACAAAACAGGAAAAAATATACAGTGGAAAAAAGACAGTCTCTTCAATAAATAGTGCTGGGAAAACTGGACGGCTATATGTAGAAGAATGAAACTCGACCATTCTCTTACACCGTACACAAAGATAAACTCGAAATGGATAAAAGACCTTAACGTGAGACAGGAATCCATCAGAATTTTAGAGGAGAACATTGGCAGTAACCTCTTCGATATCAGCCACAGCAACTTCTTTCAAGATATGTCTCCAAAGGCAAAGGAAACAAAAGTGTAAACGAACTTTTGGGACTTCATCAAGATCAAAAGCTTCTGCACAGCAAAGGAAACAGTCAACAAAACAAAGAGGTAACCCACGGAATGGGAGAAGATATTTGCAAATGACAGTATAGACAAAAGGTTGATACCCAGGATCCATAAAGAATTCCTCAAACTCAACACACACAAAACAGATAATCATATCAAAAAATGGGCAGAAGATATGAACAGACACTCCTCCCAAACTCTTGGCTCAGGGTTTTAGGCCTCTGTGCTATTGGCACTGCCATCATTTCTGCTGTTGGCACACTGTTACTGCCACTGTGGTCACCATGGGTTTGCTCTCAGGCTGGGGAAAGAGAGGAAGAAAAACAACAAAACAAGCACCACCACTACAGGGAATTTACATACTCCCTCTGTCCTTTAGGGGCCCAATCTCCTGCTCCTTGAGCCAGAAAGAGCAGGTTTCACTAAGAGTTCTTTCTCTTTGCACCAGCATACACTGCTGGGTTTGGAGCTATAAAGGCACTGTCAGATCAGTAGTAATCCCAATTTCCTAAACTGCCTGCTAGTATTAACCTTTCAGAGTCCACAGGTAGATGCTGTGCGGATACTGCCTAGTATTGTTAGTTATGTTCAATGGGAAAGACAGGGAAATGTGTGCTTACTTCACCTTATGCCAAACTGGAGCTCATTTCTTCAAGACTGCCTTTATTCATATATTCATATATTTATTCATATATATTCATGGCTACTATTTATAAATACATACTATATGTTAAAGTCTGAACTTAGGTGATTGGGTTTTTACCTGTTTATCCCTATACCATAGCACCAAGTTTGGTACACAATATGTGCTTTAAAAAGTTCAAATTGAATTTCTTTCCAACTTTCTTGCCCTTGTACTTAATAGATATATGTTTTAATTTATTCTTAATTCCGTATCTTTAGGAAATTGTTTGTTCTATCCCACTGCTCTGGCTAAAGCAGACTATGACCCAATGCCCCAATGTTTCTTCTCAGGCACCCCACTCTCTGCCTAAGAAGAATTTAAACAGAAGATATAGTGTATCCACTCATGTCCTCTAGACTTGTAGGATGGCAAAAATGCTATCAATTTACCCATATTACTGGTTTCCTCAGTGCAGAGCTTTCTCTTATAGGTAATAAATTATGGCTTTCAGTGCAAAGTAATCCAGATACATATGTAGATGGAATTTTTAAAAAGCATTCCTGCATCCCCAAACATCAAAATAAATAACTATAAATGTGAGTCACATGTTAACTCATCCATTAGTGGAAGTTAGAATGAAGCTGAACTAATAAAATCAAAATAATACAGTCATTAAAAGAGGCAGTGAAAAGTAGCATCTTATGCAAGAGTTTTGCAAGGAGGAAGCTGGTGGAGAGACACCCATTCCCACAGATTTTTCCTCTCCTTGTACAGAACATTAAGGAGAACTTAATGGAAGAATAATGGTAGAATTAGTCTCTCTGTTTTTCTTTTCCCCAGTACCCCCTCCTTCAAGCAAAGAAAATAAGCAGATAAGTGATACCCAACTAATGACCAACCTGTAGGCTGTTTGCATTGAGTTTGGGGATATGTTCTAAAATAAATATTAAGACCTTTGTAGCTGTTTACAAGTCTGGTGGCCAATTTTCAGGCAACTAATTATTTAAATGCTTGCATAGCAGGATGTGGAGTTTTAGGGATTTTTACCTCTCCTTTGTGCTTCTGCCTATGATTTGTGATGTGGAAACAAGAAGGCTTTTTATTTTATTAATTTTTTTTTTTACACCACTCTGCCTTCCCAGCAAGACACTGAAAGAACCTAATGCAAAGACCTAAGGATGCCTCATTACCAGGAGTATTAAAAAGCCCTGCAGAATTGTTACAATAGCTAATGGAGATCATACTGGAAGGCGGGTAATTATTTCTCCCTGAAAACAAAACAAAATATAAAGCCATAGGATTTTTTTTTCCTTGGCATTTTTCAGTCAGAAGGTCCATAGAGATATATCTAGGCAAGTTTTCTACATGTTTTTGGATCCTCACAGAACTGTGAAGGCAATAATAGGATTCTCAGGCTTTTTTCCTCTTTGATTATTATCTGGTTTAATAATTGTTTCAATTACAAAAATAGTATAAGAAAATTGTGCCAATGAGACAATGCAAAATATATGAAGAAAAGGCTTAAAATGTTTTTCAACCCATTCTCACCATAATCTCAAACTATTTTTTATATTTTTAAATACCCTCAGAGAAGCTGTGCATTACCTGTAATGAGGAGGCAGAAGGTGTCTGAAATACAAATTTCCTTGTTTTTGACTAAAGTTACATCAAATTAACACAGTTATACCATCCCAGCAGCTGGGGATCCCAAGTTCTGATTGGCAGTTCGGTATGCTATTGATAAATACAAATGAGAAAACCCAATTTTTACTTAACTAATAGTTTGGTAACAAAATAAGAGCCCCTGAGAGAACAATAAAAGGTATTTTTGAAGGTAAAACGATCCATAATTTATCATCATTTGCTGTCTGGCCCAGTTACTACGGGAACATTGAAATCATTTACTTCCAGCCTACTTACATAGGTTCTGACTCACACTCACATTGTAACTCATCAGCTTCTCCTTCAGAAGGTTGCCCAGTCTGGGGATACAGCTGACAGAGGTAATAGGTTATTGATTTTCATATTGCCATTGAGTAATGATCATATTTGCCTGCATCCTCATTCTTGTGGCAACTATGGAAAGTAAATTTCTGGATTTAATGGGTTCCAATAGTTATTAACAAGGTGACATTTATGCTTCTGGAGACTGTCAATTCTCAAATTATGAAATTAAGTATCATTGGCTGTTAAGCTGGAAGTAGTCTTGACATCTTCTTACATCTTTGGGCTCTCAGTTCAAGGCTAGCTGAGTTGAGAAATAGGAAGATCCTGCATCATCTTTAGATACTGCCTCTGGTTCTCCATAGGTAAAACGAAGAATATTAACATCTTTCTTATAGGTTTGGATCATTACTAAAGGAAAAAAGGCATATGAGTTTGGTCAATATCTTTTTTCCATTGGGGGTAAGAATCCCTCACTATGCCTACTGCTTTCCTATATATCTTAGTGTGATTTGAAATTAGCGAAGAAGAAAATTCTGCATTTGCCTTTCCTCAGAGGGAGACATCTTTATCCAGGTGAAAGCAGAAACAGAATTCTTCCATGAAATATTCACAGGTATGTTACACAATAAAAAGTTTTGTGAGCAGATCTTCTAGGAAATGCTGAGATAATCCAAGTGTCATGATTCCCTTTATTTTAGGAATTCTAAGAGTCTTTGTGCAAATGGCTTTGTATCAGCAGTTGGGGTAATATTGATTGAAGTAGTTTCCATCAAACTTAGAGATATTTTTATATCCAGAATATCTTGTTGGGCTGGAAACATAAAGAAAACCTTTGGAAAGGATGATCAAAGAAATCCATTTAGCTTGACCTTTGCTTGTTCACCTTGTATGTGATTGTCCCATACAAGCTGGGTCTTGGCTTCCTCTGTACTGATGAATATCACATACAACACTACATGAATCCTATATGTTGCATGAATCTGTACAGTAACTTTCCCACAGGTGACCATCTGGCCTCTGCTTAAATACCTTCAATAATAAGGGTCACTGCCTTCCAAGGTAGCCTCTTCCATTTTGCACATCTCTGATGCTTAAAAAGGCCTTCTTTATCTTAAATGGTCATCTCTCTGCTTGTGACTTTCATCTGTTCATCATAGTTCTGCTTACTGAGGGCATTTAGGACATATCTAAGATACAGTGTATTATAAATTCTAAAGCTTCATACTCATCCCCCACCCTTTTTCTTTTCTGCTGCCTCAGTATCCCAGGTGACCAGGTGTATCAGTGTAATAAGGTTGGACCCTTCTACAAATTCTCCAGGTGTGACTTAGTAACATTCAAATGCACCACTGAAACCCCTTTGCACCTTTTCTTGAGTACTCCATCTTGGTGCCAATAAAGGCACTTGCCCATGGGACCTCACTCTTTCTTGGCTCTCTGCCTCACTCTCTTTTGGCTCCCTACCTTCGTGGTTGAGCTGCCTCCCTTAGAACCCCTCTTGTATAGCCCTTCATTATTTATGGTGACTTTGTTTCTCTAGGACCTGTGAGTATAACAAATTTTTTTTGTGTGTGTGTTTCTCTTTTGTCTCTTGTGGCCACACCTGACAGATCATCATAGAATACAACATGCTCAGCCAGGTTAAATTTAGTTTGTTGTTACAATATTGTCCCATACCAGGACTGACTCCTTTCTCTCTGCTTTCACTCCATTTACTCTGAGTCCTAAACTGTTAATGCTTAAGATGCTTAAGCCATCTCTCCAAGAAGTAGATTCAATTGCTTCCTTTCCTTACTTAACAAACTGCTTATGTGAGGCATTTTTCCTCACGGTCTTGCCCTCGTCAAAGAGATAATAATAATAATGCAGTAAGATTTGACACAATGATACTTGAGGTTCTGTGGGAACACAGAGGAGAGACCTATGTCATCTTGGGAATATTGAAGAAAACTTCATAAAGGGAAAGTTATTTGATCTGCTTCTCAAAAGACTAGATTTCTGTGACTTTCCCTAGTGGTATTGATTTAGATTCAGGAGAAGAGAGAGCAGGCAGCAAGTGTTCAAGCTAAGCCAGAAACCATGAGAGACAAAAATCAAAGTAAGACGAGTGCAAAAATAGATAATCTGCAAAGCATTTTATGTTCCCGAAGAGACTGGAGAACCACTACTGCTACTACTACTATAGCTACAACTTACACTCATAAAGTAAAATATCAGAAAAAGATTCTAGGGACAAAAATACCATTAAGTGGTTGACCAAGGGATCTACTCTCAATAGAAGGAAAGTGAGGCCAGAACAAGACTGTGTAGACTGGGACGAGTGGGCAAGTAGAAAATACAATAAGGAAGGCTTCATAAAGTGGAACAAGACCTGGTATTAGTAAGGGTAAGGGAGGCTGAATAACACCGCAAATCCCAGAGTCTTAATACAATTAAAGGTTTATTTCTCACTCAGAGAAATCTGGTGCTGATGTTTGGGATGGTTGATTTCCTTCAGGTGGTAACTCAGAGACCCAAAATCCTTTTTTTCAGTAGATTTTTGGAGTCTTCAACTTCTAGCTAAGTGATTGGCAAGAGAAAAAAAGGCAGAGTATACATTATATGTGAGGGATCAGTGGGAAGTTGTGTATGTCAATTTTGCTTCTCTTGCATTGGTCATAGCTTGCTTCAAAACCACATCTAGACATATTGCAGCTGGGGAATATGGCCCTTCTGTGTTCCCAGGGGGAAATAAAATGGTTTCCTGCAAACATAACATTGCCTCTGTAACACATAGTCCTTGCGCTCACAAGCCAACCTAAAGGAAGAGACAGCCATCATTTTTTCAGTGACATAGTCATTTAGCATTAACTGGGTTTTCTGCAGTCACATAGAAAGGTGTGATTAATTGTGACTGGGTAGACACAACAAAGCATCATTGAAAGGTTGATTTTTAACCTGAGCCCTGAAGAATGCTTGGGAGGCCACCTTACAGAGAAGACAAGCGAGAAAATACTGTGGAAAGAAGACTCTAATCAAAACCCAGAACTCTGGAAGTATATGGAATGTCTAGATAGATGGGGGTGGCTGCAAGGGGGCCTAGAGGATGAAACTTCTGGAAGAGGAAATAATGGAGGGTTAATGTGAGGGTACAGAAGGTGATTGACATGATCAGACTAAATTTTAGAAGATTAGGTGAAGAAAGAATGTGGAGTTTTGGAGGAGACAGCATGTAAAAGGTTTGCGGTGGTCCCATTGCAAACAACGAAGGCTCAATGGCAGGAGCCATAGGCAGGAGGTGATCAACTACTTATTTTACTGGCTGAATGGACAGAATGGTCTTCCCAATTCTGTCTCCCAGTCACTGGCCTAAGGTTGTTGACCCTTGCAGAGAGAATGCCATCTTTCTCCAACTTCTAAAACTCATAAGCCATTCTCATACCTCCTCTGCTGTCTTCTAAGAAACAATGGACTTTATTTTCATTTTTTAGAATTTTCCAGTTTGTTGGTTAGTTAAAGGTTATCTTTTCTGGTAAGAAAGATAATAAAGATTGACAATAATTGCCAGATTTCAAGTACCAGAAAAGCTGAAAAGTACATTAATTTTGATGAGTTCATTTATTTATTTGAGAGAGAGAGAGGGCATACACGTGCATGGGGTTGGGGACAGAGGGAGGAGAGAGAGAGAGTAGGCTCCACACCCAAAGTGAAGCCTGATGTAAGGCTCTGCCTCCTGACTACAAGATCATGACCTGAGCTGAAACCAAGACTAGGCTGCTTAAATGACGGAGCCACGCAGGTGCCCCGAAAAGTACATTAATTTTAAACAGAACATTTATGTTTTCATGAATAAGGCCACCAATACGCGATGTCTCCTTGATTTTTAGTGCTATCAACAAACTGGATGGACCAATGAATTCAATTAAGCAGATGGGTTTGCTTAGAACAATCAAAGGCATAGCAATTCCCTCTTTTGAATACCACCATTCTGGATCCAGCCTTGCCTCATAAGCAGTGATGGCTTGTTTACAGATTGCCCCATTGCTGGTTATCAATTAAGAATAGTTGTCTTTTTTGAACTGTGTCAGTTTGGACAACAATGTCATATATCTCCATTCTTGAATGTCTCTCATAGAAGTTTGAGCAGTTTACATAGTCAATAATGAAGCTGGCAAATTACTGGCAACACTGAAGGAAAGGGGAGCGAATAGCAAGATCAATAAGACTTAACTGAGCCACAGTATGTTGCTTTTCCTCAGTTGTCAATTAAATTGCCAGACTTAATTGCTGGAGTGTTTAAAAATACTTATTTCTGAGAAGTAATGACACAAATACATATACGAATAAATGTGAAGCTGAGAGTTTCCTCTTGTGGCTTCATTTTGCTCTCCAGTTCTCAGCCCCTTAACCTCTTTTGTCCCTTGCATAGAGATATTGCCATCTTTCATCTAAGGACAATGTCATGTAACCGCCAAACATAATCACTAGTCAGACTTTCCTGTGTCCATTATGTTCCTCCAAGATAAGGTAGGATAAGAAGTGAAGGTAAACAGAATCTGTTTCTACATAAGGAGTTTATAGTCCAGCAGGGACAAACACTAGGCAAATGGCTCAGGCTCTGCTAGGCCTCCTTACAAGTGCCTCCCTGAGTCTACTACACTTCCAGATCTCCAATCATTGCCTGCTTCCAGGTTGGTCTCTTGTCATCATGCCCAGCCAACCTTTGAGATAACCCACCACCTCAAGTTAGATGTCTTTGATGGCAGTTTTTGCCTGAATGCCCACTTGTCACTTGTCACTAGGAATTCTATGCCACACCTTTTGAATGAAACTCCATTATCTAGAGCTGATTCTCCCTTCTCTACTTTTCTGGTGTCTGTCCCACCCAGTGGACAGATCTAGTTTCAGGTTTTCAGACCAAGGTAGGTAACTCTTTGATGTATCACATTTTTAAATAAGTGACATGGGAGGGAGAAGGTGTAGGAGGAGGAAAGGAAGAGGAAACAGTACAGTGGGAAGGGAAGGAAGAGATAAAGAAGAAGGAAATGAATGGGGAGAAAAGGAAATGGAGGGAATTGGGGGTGATCGCATGAGAATGAGGGAAAGTGAGGGAGAAGAGGGGAGAAAATCAGGAGAGAAGAGAGAGAGAAAGAGAGAATGAAGACATGGTCCAACTCTTGATTTCAGCCCAGGCCATGACCTCAGGGTAGTTAAATTAAGCCCTGCATCATGGTCCGTGCTCAGTGGGTAGTCTGTTTGTCCCTCTCCCTTCCTCTCTGCCCCACCTTCTGCTTGCACACACACTCTCTCTCTCAAATAAATAAACAAATCTTTGAAATGCATCAGATCACACCAATCATTTCCAGTTAGCAGATTAAGTCCTACCAGATGCCCAACAGAAGCAAAACCATTGCCGTGACCTCAAGAGCCCCACAATTAAACTTGAACAAGTTATGAAAATGTTTGCCATTCGGCGTCAAGAATGGGTTCACTTTGGGGCACCTGCATGGCTCAGTCACTTGAGTGGCCAGCTCTTGGTTTTGGCTCAAGTAATGATCTTGGGGTCCTGAGACTGAGCCCCACGTCCTGCTCCACATTCAGCAGGGATACTGCTTGAGGGTTCATTCTCTCTCTTCCTCTGCCCTCTCCCTGCTTGTGTGCTCTCCCCGCCTCAAAATAAATAAATCTAAAAAAAAAAAAAAAAAAAAAGAATGATTTCACGTTGGGTGTTGTTACCGTATATTTGACTTCCTAGATACTCTCCTGAATGGGCTTTTTGCTTTTGCTTGGATTTTAATGCCCTATTGAGGAAAACTGTCTGACTTCCACCCTACTCACAAACTGGACTGTAACAAATATTTGGGGAAATAAAGAAAATAGAAGTAGCCTGGGGAATGCTTATCCAATGCCAAAATCAACACACAATTTGATGAAAAATTTTCATAGTCAAATATTGATTCTTCCTTCAATCCATTTATTTTCTGAGTACCTGCTAGGTGCAAGACAATGGCGACATATTACACCTGGACTTAGATAGGAAAACCTGTTCTCAGAGGTTTTGAGGCATTTGAGGATAAGAAACACACAAATAACTATGACACAGGAAAAGAAGTGATAAAATGAGAAAGTAATAAGAATTTGGGAAAATGGAGATTATTTGGGGCTAAAGGTAACAGGTGGTACTTGGTTAGCCTTCAGGCTCACAGAATTTGGACAGAAGGCCATAACCCACCAGGCAAAGTAGCACATGTTATAAAGATAAAGTAGTGGGTAAGAGAATATGCTTGGGGACTAATGGGTAGATCAGATTCAGAAGACTTGCATGTTATACCATTTTATTGATGCAAAATGACAATATCACTTTCTAGATAAGTTTAATGGAAAATAATTCAGAAGAGCTTTATTCTTAAGGATTGTTTTCAGCTTAAATTAAAATTGTTAGGATACTTTTCTGTGTAGTTGGTTAAAGTTCTACATTTTTCTACCTGTTTATATTCACTCTCTAGTTTCCTATTCTTGGATGTCTGATAAATTTCCTGGGCTCACTCTGTTAGATGAGATGAAAGAATCCTGTTGTTTTCCTATACAGGAGATTTGGTATATTAGATGGGTACCCACCCCTTTGCTGGGAACCAAGGTAATCCTGAAGTGACAGTCTTCCAGGGGCCAAAAACAAATTTCTGATCTTGAGAAATTTGACTCATTCACACTAATGAGGAGGAAATTCAGAGAAAGATTTCATTCCATAAACATAAACATAAATGTTTATGCAAAAGCTTCTGTCCTAGGAATACAGAGATGAGTAATCCTTGTAAAGGGTGCCTGGTTGGGATGAGAAATCAGGTATTATAAACCAACCCACACAACCTGGGTATACATGCTGTTGTCAAGGCACAGTGGGAGGAATGGTTAGTTTCAGTTGGGAGCTGTGGTGTAGTCAGGAAGTCTTCACAGAGGAAGTGACACTTGGATCTTGAAGAAGGTGCTAGGGGATGGCCTGGAGTGCATGGCCCAGAGTGCATGATGCCCAGGTGGTTCAGGAGAGGGTGCTGTGTACTGCCTGACATAGCCTAAGGGTCCTTCTCAGACAGGCCCTGAGGAGACATGTCACCGAGATGTCATATGTCTGCATTAGCTTTTTTTTAGTGTTGTAAACACTGATGGCTCTAACAAAACTTTTTATTCAGTCAGCTTATGTTTTAAAACCTTTTTTTTCTTTAATTTGTGGAGAATGTTAAACATATACAAAAGAAGACAGAAGACTACAATGAACATTCATGTCCCTGTCATCCAGCTTTGACAACTATCACTTCATGGATAATTATGTTTGTTACCACTGTTCAACTTCCTCCCCTTGCACGTGATTAATTTTTTTACAACCGTCTTTTTTTTTTTAACTTAAATTCAATTAGCCAACATATAGTACAGCATTTGTTTTTGATGTAGTGTTCAATGATTCATTAGTTGTGTATAACACCTAGTACTCATCACATCACATGCCCTCCTTAATACCTATCACCCAGCTACCCCATCCCCACACCCTTCTCCCCTCCAGCAGCTCTCAGTTTGTTTCCAGATACTTGATAGTTTATATCAAGGGTCTCTCATGCTTTGTCTCCCTCTCTGATTTCTTTCCATTCAGTTTCCCTCCCTGCCCTTATGATCCTCTGCTCTATTATATTCCACATATGAGTGAAACCATGTGATAATTGTCTTTCTCTGGTTGGTTTATTTCACTTAGCCCAAGACCCTCTAGTTCCATCCACATTGTTGTAAATGGTAGGTATTCATCCTTTCTGATGGCTGAGTAATATTCCCTTGTATATATGAACCACATCTTCTTTGTCCATTCATCTCTTGAAGGACATCTCAGCTCCTTCCACAGTTTGGCTATTGTGGACTTTGCTGCTATGAATATTTGGGATCCAGGTGGCCCTTCTTTTCACTACATCTGTATCTTTAGGGTAAATACCCACTAGTGCAATTATTGGGTTGTAGGGTAGCTCTATTCTTAACTTCTTGAGTAGCCTCCATACTTTTTTACAGAGTGGCTATACCAGCTTGCATTCCCCTCAATGGTGTAAGAAGTCCTTCCATGTGATTTTAAATGAAATTCCAGACATCAGAATATTTTGACCATTAATATTTCAGTATACATCTTTAAGAGATAGGGATTCTTTTCTTAAATCATTATTTTTTGCAGTTTAATTTGCATGGAAGCAATTTAAATTCCTTTTCTATTTCTATTTTGAATTTATAAGAAACACATATTCACTGTAGACACATCAGAGTAATCAGATGAACAAAAATAATAAGATTTTAACAATCACCCAAATCCCCACCACCAAGAGACAATTACTCTTTCATTTTGTTGTATAAATTTTTAGGCATTTTTTTCTTGTATATAAATTAAAATGAGTTTATATTTTTCATTGTTTTTTGTAACCTGTTTTTTTTTCTTTTAACAATATATTTATATAGACACACAAAAATATGTAGAATGCATTCTCTACCGCTGGGTATTTTGTTTGTTTCCTAAAATTCTCAAACTTGACTTTTTCTCTGTCATGTTTCTTGGCATTCCATTTTCCTTCCAGGCTCTGAACTTTAAGTATTTTACTTCTTTACTCATTCTGTGTTTGTTTATCTATGTGGAAAGCTCTCCTTATTCATACTATAGGCAGTTATTTCCATCATTTTTAATTCGTAACACTTTACAAGAAGTATCTGCTATTTGAGTGATGTTACATTTTAAGCTTATATTTTAACTTTTTTCAAAGTTCCTGTTAATAATTAGATTATATTCATACAGAGAAAAGAGTTGCAAAATTATTTCTCATGAATTAAATTTGCAGTGAACTGACCACACTGATATATGCTGAAGGGCTTCATTATTTAGCATTTCAATGCACTTTTAGTCTGGAAAGAATTAGACCAAAATGGGAACTTTTAAAATGGAAATTATGTAAATTAATATAGAGTCAAGAAAATTTGTTCTGCCCTCATAATTATGTTCAGAAGAAACTATTTTATTGCTCTGGATTTATGTACACTTTGAAAAGCAACTTTCCTGAAGTATAATTAATGTACAATATGAGGCACCCAGGTGGTTCTGTTGGTTAAGCATCTGCCTTTGGCTCTGGTCATGGTCCCAGGTCAATCTTGGGATTGAGTCCCATGTTGGGCTCCCTGCTCTGTGGAGAGTCTGCCTCTCCCTCTCTCTCTGACGCTTCTCTCCCCACTGATTGTGTTCTCTCTCTCTCAAATGAATAAATTTTTAGAAAATGCACAATAAATGAAACCCATTTAAAGTATAAATTGTATGAGTTTTGACCGCTGTACTCTCTAGTGAAACCATCATTACTCTCAAGATAAAAGACATTTCCATTACCCCAAACTTTCCTCATACTCTTCTGTTTTGAGTACTTTTTAAAGATTTTCTTTTTTAGAGCAATTTTAGGTTCACAAGTACACTGAAAAAAATATAGAGAGTAGCTCTATTTTCAACTTTCTGAGGAACTTCCATACTGTTTTCCAGAGTGGCTGCACCAGTTTGCATTCCCACCAACAGTGTATGAGGGCTCCCCTTTCCCCACATCCTCACCAACATCTGTCCTTTACTGACTTGTTAATTTTAGCCATCTGACTGGTGTGAGTTGGTATCTTATGGTGATTTTAATTTGTATTTCCCTGATGCCAAGTGATGTTGAACACATTTTTTTGTGTCTGTTGGCCATTTGGAGGTCTTCTTTGCAGAAATGTCTGTTTGTATCTTCTAACCATTTCTTGATTGAATTATTTGTTCTTTGGATGTTGAGTTTGATAAGTTCGCTATGGGTTTTGGATACTAGCCCTTTATCTAATATGCCATTTGCAAATACCTTCTCCTATTCTGTTGGTTGTCTTTTGATTTCATTAATTGTTTCCACTGCTGTGCAAAAGCTTTTTGATCTTGATGAAGTCCCAATAATTCATTTTTGCCTTTGTTTCCCTTACCTTTGGAGATGTGTCTTGTAAGAAGTTACCGTGACTAAGGTCACAGAGGTTGTTGTGCCTGTGTTCTCTTCTAGGATTTTGATGGATTCCTGTCTCACATTTAGGTCTTTCATTCATTTTGAGTCTATTTTTGTATATGATGTAAGGAAATGGTCCAGTGTCATTCCTCTGCATGTGGCTGTCCAATTTTCCCAACACCATTTGTTGAAGAGATTTTTTTTCCATTGGATATCCTTTCCTGTTTTGTCAAAGATTAGTTGACCATAGAGTTGAGGGTCCATTTCTGGTGTTCTTTATTCTTTTCCATTGATCTATGTGTCTGTTTTTGCACTAGTACCATACTGTCTTAATGATTACATCTTTGTAATAGAGCTTGAAGTCCAGAATCATGATGCCACCAGTTTTGGTTTTCTTTTTCAACATTTTTTGGCCATTCAGGGTCTTTTATGATTCCATAAAAATTTTAGGATTATTTGTTCCAGTTTTGTGAAAAAAAAATTGATAATATATTGATAAGGATTGCATTGAATGTGTGGGGCACCTGGACCGCAAAGTTTATAGCAGCAATGTTCACAATAGCCAAACGATGGAAAGAACCTAGATGTTCATCAACAGATGAAGGGATAAAGAAGATGTGATATATATATGCATACAGTGGAATATTACAGCCATCAAAAATGAAATCTTGCCATTTGCAATGATGTGGATGGAACTGGAGGATATTATCCTAAGTGAAATAAGTCCATCAGAAAAAGACAATCATATGATGTCACTGATATGTGGAATTGAAGAAACAAGGCAGAGGATCATAGGGGAAGAGAAGAAAAAATGAAAGAAAATGAAAACAGAGTGGGAGACAAACCATAAGAGACTCTTAATCATAGAAAACAAATGGAGGGTTACCGGAGGGCTGGGGAGTGAGGGGTTGGTGTAGCTGTGTGGTGGACATTGGGGAGGGTATATTGTAATGAGCACTGGGTATTATATAAGACTGATGAATCAAAGACCTGTACCCCTGAACCAAAAAATGTATTATATGTTAATTAATTGAATATAATTTTTTAAAAAAATAATTAAAAAAATAACTTTAACCAGATTTAACCATTCACCTTTGCTAATAACTGTATCTAATATGCAGCTATACTAAATTTCACTGACTGTCTCAACATTGTACTTTATAGCAACATTTTTTACTCCCTAAGCTAGGATTCAATACAGAATCTCCCATTGCATTCAGTGTTATGTCTCTTCAGCTGCCTTTTATTTAGAAGTTCCTTTCTTACCCTAATGTTCATGTCATTAATTTATGCTTGCCTTATTATTACCCTATGATTTGATTTTATTAGATTTTTTTAGAAAGAATAATACATAAATGGTGTTTTGTCCTTCTAAGGGCATCATCTTAGAAGACAACTGATGTCAGTTTATCCTAGTATTGGTGATGTTAGATTTTGGTCACTTGGTGCCAGATTTCCTCACTGTAAAGGCTCACCTGTTTCCTCTGTAGTTACCAAGTAGTGTGTAAGTAGGTGCTTTGAAATGGCATACATAAATTTTATCTATTGGTGAAATGGGTAAAATGATGATTCCTGCTTGAGCCAGTTATTAGTATCATAATTACAAAACAATGATTTAACAGTTCTTCCATCCCTTCTGTATTTATTGGCATTCTACTTAGATAATGTTTTCCTTCTCCTTCCTTTTATGTATTTATTACTTTCCTTGTTTAGTGACTTGTGTATTTCTGTGGACTTGTAGACTATTTTTGTGGACTTCCTTTTCACTGTATTATAATCCATTCTTGTCATTGTTTGGATGATCATTTTGTCTTGGGTTTGGCCAGCAGAAATTGCATCAAACTGGTTCTTGTGTTTGTACTGATGTATGTGTCTTTCTCATTCCTGGGCAGTTTATGATTCTCGGGAATAAGATGTTCCAGGATCATCTTGTACTTTTCTTGCTCTAATCCTAGTTTCAAATATTCTCCCAGGATCCCTAGTTCCTTGTAGTGTTGGTAAATAGTGTCTGTAAATCAAGACATCAGTACTAGATGGCTTTTGTGCCTTAACATTATCACAATATCTTCATCATGCTCAACATATTAATAATAATTCCTAATATCATCGTATACCCAGAATTCAATTATCCAATTGTTTCATAAATTTCATAAATGTTTTTTCAGCCTTCACAGTATATAGATTTATAGTTCTTTTAAGTCTTTTTTACTTTGTAGATCTATTCTCTATTTCTCTTTTTGTGTCTTTGCCATTTATTTGTTGAAAAACTCAAGTTGCTTCTACTATAATGTTTGCATTGTCTGGATTTTGCTGATCACATTCCTATGGTATAGTTAACCAAGTTCCTCTGGTCTCTATATTTCCTGTAAGTTGGCGGTTGACTCTGGACCCTTTACCAGATTTGGATTCACCCCTTCTTCCTCTTTGTCCTCCCCTCCTTCTCTTCTTTCTTCTTTCCCTCCTCCTCCTTCCCTTTAGGCAAGACCATTTCATAGGTGGAATTATGTTCTATCTGGAACAAAACAGAGACTGATGGTCTCTCTGTGATGTTAACAATGCTGACAATAAGTTAACTTTTTAACAGTTACAAAATGATAATACTCTCTTGTTCTTTCTTTATTATCTAATGCTGCTATAATGAGAAACTATTCTTTGGTTACCTAGTAGAAAAGGTTATTTAGAAAAGACAAGACAAATGCTTGCATTTTTCCCATTACTAGTTTTAAAAATAATGAATTTGTTCCCTAGCATCCTCCCATGGTAAAACAAAACACAACACAACAAAACAACAACAACAAAAACTTATGGATTTAAGCATATTTAATATGTTTCAACCAATTTCAGTTATTATTCTCATTGATGTCCAAATTGTCCCAATTTTGATCAATGGAAGCATGATCAGGTATTTCAGTACATGAGTCCTTTAAAACAACTTTCTTATGTTGATATCTTTTTTATGTTATGGCATGCTGTTCCAGACTCATCTATATATTTCTTGTCTCAAACCTGGAGAGAGCACTCCAGGACCCAAAGATTCTTGTTGTTACTGGTTTGGTCATGGTTTGTAGGCCTTTTAAGAAGACAGAGATATGTTTTTTCAGAAAAGATAAAACACTTCAAAGATTCAGAATAACAGTTCTAATTCAGATTCCACACTACAAAATATTTTACTTAACTTTTTCAAGCTTACATCTATAACTTCTTTACTCCACAAAGAGAATTTTACTACTCAAAGATACCAAAGATGATAGTATTAAAATCTCAAATAATGACTCATTTACCTTATCCCACAATACATACAAAGCACTATTAGAATCACCATACTAGTAGTACTACCAATAATATAATTATTGAAAGGAGTTTGAAACATTTTAAAGTTACTTTAATCCTTACATTATATTGTTATGCCCCAATAATGGGTCCATGATTAAAGGAGCAAGACTGATACAAAGCGAAGGTCAAGCAAAGCTTTATTTCACATCAAGCATCAAGAATCTAACTGAACATTTGGGGCCGCACCTCTTACAAGAGAGGGCAACCCTTCTCTGTTTCACAGTCTAGCTTTTAAGGGCAAAGGCCATGCAGTCGGGCCTGGTCACACACAGGTGACCAATAAGATTGTAACACACACAGGAAACTCCACAGTGATACTAGGTGACCAACTGAGTTACAATTTACCCTAGTAGACATTTGACCCAGCCTATTACACCTTGATTAGGATTGGCGTCAAAAAGGGTCCCCAAGGGGGCGGGTACACTCCTTGGTAACCAGGGAGACAGTATGCATCCCCCCACTGATCAGATGTCTCCACCTGGCCTGACCAACCCCGTATCTGGGCTTTGTTACCTGGAACTGGTTTCCAGGACTTGTATCCAAGTAAATCCTCTGGGGGAAGGGGAGCAGGGACAGTTTCTAAATAGGTTCTTACAATATCCTCACCAGGGATGTACAAATTTATGTTGTACAGTAGCTTGAAAAAATTTCTGTCTGTACAATTATGTCATCAATAGATATAGAATAAGTTCATTTATTTATTGTTTTCAACTTATTACTGTGTTCTTGACTTCAAATTCAAGTTTTATAATTTTATTAGACATCCTCAAAGTACTATATTAAACACTTTAATATGAAAAAAAAGTTCAAAAAAAGAAAAAAAAAGAAAGGAGAAAGAAAACATTTTCTCATATAATCTTTTTGACATCCATTTTGGCATCTGCCTTCAGCTTAGTGGGATCGAGCCCCATGTCAGACTCCCTGCTCAATGGGGAGAGTCTGCCTCTCCCTCTGTCTGCTGCTCTGCCTACTTGTGTGCTCTCTGTCTCTCTAACAATTAAATAAATCTTTAAAAGAAATAAAGGATGAAAGAAAGAGAAATAAAGGGAGAAAGAAAGAAAGAAAGAGAGAGAGAGAAATAATCTTTCCTGTCTTTTCTTTCCCATTAAGGGAAGTTGACTTCATAGAGAGCAATGATACTCACCTGAAATCCTTAAAATTTCTCTATTTCCTATGGATCAAGTATAAACTTCTCATTTTGCCAAACTAAGACTTTTACAGTACTGCCTCTAACTCTTTTTCAGGACTCATATTTCCCTATTTTCATTATTATTTTTATTAACATGTAAGGAAAATTCATTTAAAGTTAGATAAAAGGCTTCCATAAAGTATAAAGGCTCACATAGAGCTAGGATTTTTTTTTTTTTTTTTTTTTTTGCATTTCCACCAATCAATGGAGATACACTGAAATATATTGAGTATTGATAGGACCTTCAAAAAAGTCATGCCCTAGTGGCAGGGTTGAATTAGCCCCATAGTAAAGGTTGTTCTGGACTCTATAACAAATCTTAAAAGTAAGCCTCAGAATAATCAGATCAATCTGCAAGTAACTTAACTATAGGCCAAAATACTCTTTAAAGGAGTACAACTAAATAAACAACCAATAAATACATAAGATCAGGTGTCCAATGAAAATTTTCTAGACATGCAAAGAAATATGAAAATAATTATTGATAATAAGAAAAAGATAAATTACTAAAAACATACTCAGAAATGACAGCTATGATGGAGATAGCAGATAAGGAACTTGAAACAGCTATTATAAATATTCACAAAGATGTAAAGTAAAACACAAATACAATAAGGGAAAAAGTGGGGGACGTTAAAATATATCTAAATGGAACTTTTAGAGATGAAAAATATATCAAAAATTAAAAATACACTAAAAAGAGATTTATAACAGATTAGACAGTGCAGAAGGAAAAAATGGTGAACTTGAAAACATGGCAATAGATGCTATCCCAAATGAATAGCACATAGAAAAAAAGACTGAAACAAGTGAACAGAGCCTCAGTGAGTGTGGGACAATATCAAATTGTCTAGCATACATAAATTGGAGTTACTGAGAGATAAGAGAAAGATGAAGACAAATAAAGATTTGAAGAAAGAATAACAAAAGAATTGTTCCAAATATGATGAAAATTTGGGGAACCCAGAGATCCAAGAGTTTTGATAAACTCCAAGCAGAATAAATATTGATCATTCACATTAAAAAATGCACACACACACACACACACACACACACACACACACGAGCATGTGTGCATCTGCATGCACACATACACACAACAGCAAGCCATTATCAAATTGATAAACACTAGAGAAAAAGAAAAAGAATTTTAGTAATCAGAGAATAAAGACATAATATACTGAGAGGAATGAGGATAAGAATGACAGACTTCTCTTTGGAAATGACACAAGCCAGGAGTCAATGGAATGGAGAGAAGTGGTCAACCTAGACTTCTAGAACTAGAAATAAAAATATTTTCAGACTAATGGAAGCTTAGAAGTTGTGTCATTAGCAGGACCACACCACAAGAAATGTTAAAGGAAATCCTTAAGGTAAAAGAAAAATAATTCCTTCAAACTGAATCGCTTCTCCCTTTGTATGATTTTGTTGTTTCCTTTACTGGGTCCACTGATCTGTCTTATTTTAATGGTTCCATATTATTTCTGCCATGAGATATAGGATATATTGCAGACCTAGCCACTTAACCTGAGGTCAGGTTGGTTAAAACAAGTAAAGTTTATAAATGTAATATAAAGAAATATAATAAAGGTTAATAACTTGCATCTGGGTGGCTTTGCCTTCAAAGTCCTAAAAATACATGTAACCGTCCAGAGGCCATCCTCAATGTCAACTTGTTTAGCTCTTTCTCATAGACAGTTTACTCCTCTGTCCTCATATGGTTCCCTTTTCCATGTTCACGCAATCCATTGTTCACATTGAAGCCAGAGTGAACATCTGAAGCTCAAGCTGACAAAGCCACTCCCCTGGTTAATATCTTTCCATTCTCTTAAAGCCTGAGCCTCTTATGCTTCCTGTGATCTTGAATAATCCAGTTTTGCCTATTGCTGTAGCATCATCTTTCATCATTTGCTGATTGCAACTTTTATTTCACCCATTAAACAACTGACAGTTCTTGAATGTTCCATGGTCTCTTTTGCTTTCAGAACTTTGTTGAGATTGTTCTTTCTCAAACATTGTCCCCCTTCTTCCATGTCATCTGTCATCATGTCCCTAATGAACCCCCTCAAACATCTCAAGCCTGGATTAAGTACTCTTACCCTGTCCCTAAGCCTTTGGTAGTACTAATCATACTAAATTATAATTGCTTGCTTACTTCTGCCGTCTCAATTGAGACTGTGAGCAACTTGAGGGAAGGGACTGTCCATTGCCTAGTATAGTACCTGATACATTGTTGGATGCTCCAAGAGATTTGTTGGCTAAATGGTAGCTCTTAATTATTGATTTAATGTCATTATTAATTCTTCTAACCCCACTATACCTATCACAGTGCCTGACACATATTAGTTACTCAGGACATTTTACTACATTAAATAGACATTTATATTTACTATGTATCTGACATATTCCAATGCCCTTTTGTAAAAGTGCTTTAATTTAATCCTATCAATCTTCCCACCATGAAGTAGGTTTCATTACCCTCAACTAAAAGATTAGAAAAGTACGATGCCATAATTTTAAATAGCTTTCTCAGGGGCAAATTAATGTCAATAATGGTTTTCCAGTTCAGCTTCCATTTCTAGTTGAAGCAAATACACAATCTAAGAATAAGGAAAGAATAATATGCAACTTCTTTACTCTCTGTTCAGTCTTCCCTTTATCAGATTTATTTAAAGAAAAATAACTTGATGTCTTTGCTACACATTTTCCCAGTAAAAAGAAAGAAAAAAGGAAAAGAGCAAAGGAAACAAAAGAACATTTATTTCCAATGAATATCTGTGAAGTTAATCAAAGTGAAATGAATTTTGAGAAGAAGCAAATTACAGTTCTTTTATGATCAAATGTTTATTTGCAGACATTTGATGGGCCTGAGAGTTGGCAAGGAAAATTGATATAATACCACAGGATCTACAATCAGTGCACAGACTGGAAAAAGGATGAAGTGGATGATGACCGTGACTTTGTCTCCTGATTGAGATATAGAATGTTTATGTTTTCACTGTCAAGTTAGAGAGATTAGTTTCTTTAGATGGATTAAGTGGCTGACTATCTTGTATTGTTGGCAAGGGACAGTGAAGGCATCTCCGAATAAATACTTCTCATAAATACCTAAAACATTGTTTGAAATTCATTATGAGGGAATCCAGTCAAACATTTTTTAGAGCAGAGAGTTTACATGGGAAATCCTGTTACAACAGCCCCAGAAGGCTGTGTAGAAAAGCATGCCAGCTTTTGAGATCTGCTTTCTCCCTCTGCTGATTAACTTGTTCTGTGACTCTTGGAACACAAGCAGCAGGGCTGTTTTTTCTCCTCTGTATAATGAAGAGTGGAAGCACCTAACCTCTATGTTTAATCAGCATTACCATTGCTGCGTATCTTAGGGTGATCAGTGATCATATCATTGCATTAGGCTGACTTATCTCTGGTTCCTTCCTTCCTTCTGGTTCCCAGCTTCCTCCCACTATCGCCACTGCTGTGTAGACCACTAGATGACCAGGAGGTGGTCGTAGGTTTGTGGAAATTATATAAATCAGGAAAATCCCAATTATTCCTCTTTATTTCTCTCCACTCCTTTCGGTATTGTCTTGGATATTGAGGGTATGTTGCTAACTGGAAAACAATACTGCTCTTCAGTGAGCCACAGTTTCACCATCTTTAAAATGGGATTCATAAAATGTACTTCTCAGTCTTCATTGCAGGCTTCTTTTTCCTCACCTTAAATTATAGGTGAGGTGTCAATGGGCAGTGCATTTGCAACAGTGTTGAACCAAATGCCTGGCACAATATAGGGAATGTAGAAATTACTTTCCCAAGTTTTGCTTTTCTGGAGTGAGTTGCACATCAAGTAAAATCAACATACATATCCTTATACCAAACTTGTCCAATATAAATGTGTAGTGCCTGACTTTTGATGGTTCCTCATGTCTAGAGAAATAAACCAATTATATTTTCTTGAGACAACCACCTCTCAGTAACCATGGCTCCTTCTGTAGAGCTTGACTTCTCTTACATGTGTAGAGTGAAGTAGTATCTAACTAGAGATAGGTTGCCTTAATGAGAAGTTGCTTTTAATTACAACTCTCATTCTTGAATTGCCTGTCCTGATTTGAAGAAACCCACTTTGCCAAGGATCCCATTGGTACTCCCTGACACCAAGAAATCTTAAATGGCTGGGGTTAGAGGGCCTGACAATGGTGTTAGTTGCTGTGTCTGATTTCATGTGACAGTTAATTATAATGTTCATTCAGAAAAAAAAGAAGCTTGTTGTCATAGTGATAGCTGACTTCCCAAATAGGATGCATACCTCCAAGATGAAAGCATCTGCCTGCACAGAGCCAAATATCAATTTATTGTGTATACTGTAGAAATAATTGAGTGTACTTCAGGTAGAAAAAATTTGATATGGACAGAGTTTCCTGTGCTTATGTCATATTGTATCTTCTCAACCATGATTTTTCCTCTGATTTCCATTTCCTTTTTTAAGAATGTTACTTTTCAGGGACTTGACTATATTCCAGGGACTAGTGGTGACACTGCTTCCTCATATCAAGGAGGCCTTGAAGGCACAGAAGCCACTAAGGGGAATGTAATCTAGTAGCCAAGTCTGGGGGCCACTAGGGCTTTATCACTTGTGTAGGTAAGAAAGACCCCAGCTAGAGCTCCTGAACCAAATATTTGAATTGAAAACTGGGGGAAGGGGTATATTGAGTTTTTTCACCTTTCTGATTGTCCTGGTATCTCCAGCTTGCCAATCTCAAAATTCCAGCAGATATGCCATGAGGTAAATTCAAGCTTTTTGTCCAATTTTTATTATGGAGTAGAACAAACACCCTGTCTTGTGTTCACATTGAAGGATCAGGAAAATCAGAAGGAAGAGAAGGTAATGGTCATCAGACAATATCTACAAGTCAAGTACTATCCTAGGACCTTTCATATCCATCTCCCTTGCCAAGTACAAGAAGGAAACACTCTTCCAACAGTTATGTGGCCAGTGGGGGAAAAAGACCAGAATATTCCCATAAGCTCTTAAAACCATCTATTTTCTATGATCCCCAAGTGCAGAACTGGCCCAAGTTAGTCATTTCTCTGCGTGTCTCTCCCTCATCTACACTAGCAACTGTGAGACTCTTAGAAACAAAATATATTTTCCAAATGAGATGCAGGGAGAGAATGGAGTAGACACAGTTATAGAACAGAAAATTAATTATTGGACCATATTCATAGATAGGTTGTCTGATTATTTTGCCCACAAAAACTTCTACTTGTAGGGTATAAGAGAAAAATACTGGACTGAAAGCCTGTAATATGAGTTTTGGCTTTGGGTTTTTTATTTGCTGACTCTGTGACCTAAGGCAAGCCACGTTTCCTCTCTAAGCTACAATTTCTCCCACTTACAATTCAGGGGGTGGAACTAGGTCAGTGACTCTCAGATGGAGAGGTAGATAAAATATATTACATGTAAGAATCATAGAAGGGAATTTGAGGAAGATGGTACAGTTTTACATTCTTACTAAATCCCCTTATAAGAGAGATAAAGCAAATGACTACTATAACAAAACTGAAATCTCACAGAAATCACATATAATCCCCACAAACTCCCAATATAGGCAGAATATATTAAAAACTGTGGGAGGACAGGAAGGTAAAAGAAAGGAACTTATAAATGCCTGAAGAGCCAGAGGAGTCCCAGATAGCCAATAACCATTCCCTGAAAGCTTGACTGGTTGAGAACAGTGGTTGAAAATGAGAGGGTGTTTTTGTGGGCTCAGATTTACTAGTGAAAACAGGGAGCTCACAGGGAGCTCACAGGAAGCTCAAATACACCAGAGTAGTCTAGGATCTATCAGCTACTGAAACTAACCAACCAAATACTCCTTCTAGGATAAAGCCCAGAATGGAGGATGAACTGCTGAAGGTAGAATCCACATTCAGCAGGACAGGGACAATTGGGACAAAGAAATGAGAAACCTTGGATAGAATGGAAAAAGCGGGGGAATGTCAGAAGATTCTAGAAAATATGAAGAAATTGTCTACCCAAACTTTCCATTTTCTAAAAACAAAAGAAAAAGGGGCTCTGGATCCAAGAAGCTAGGAAGACTCTTCTGACCTCTTTCTCTTTCTAAGAGTATGGAACTATGGTTTCCAATTCAGTAGCCATTAGTCACATCTGGCTATTTTACTTTTAGCTAATTAAAAGTAAACAAAACTAAAATTTAACTCTCTGTCATGCTGGCCATATTCCAAGTTCTTATTAGTCACTTGTGGTTACTATATTATACAGAGAAGGACATTTCCATCACAGCAAAAACTTTTATTGGACAGTGCTAGCCATCTAAGATGTAGCCTACATCAACAGAATGAAGATAGTCAAACCCAACTCAAAGTCACTATATGGTAAAAGAGAATAAGCAAAATAATGTACCTATAGAAAAAAAAGGGATTGACAAACTTATTGCCTAAAGATAGTCACCTAAAACAGATAATAAGTATTTTACATAGATCATAAAAATTTTGGTTTTATGTGCCATCTAACCTCTGATACAAGTACAGTTCTGCCAGTGTAGAGCAAAATCAGCCACAGACAGTAAGTCAAAAGAGAGGTGTGTCCATGTTGTAATAAAACTGTTTGCAAAAACAGGTAGGGGCTGGATTTGGACTACTGGCCATAGTTTACCAACCTCTGCTTTAGGTAATAAAGTATGTCAAAAAGACATGGGGAGATAGAGAGGAGAAGGGAGTTGGGGGAAATTGGAAGGGGAGGTGAACCATGAGAGACTATGGACTCTGAAAAACAATCTAAGGGTTTTGAAGGGGCGGGGGATGGGAGGTCGTGGTACCAGGTGGTGGGTATTATAGAGGGCACGAATTGAATAGAGCACTGGGTGTGGTGCAAAAATAATGAATACTGTTATGCTGAAAATAAATAAAAAATAAATTTAAAAAAAAAGATTTAACAAACTTGAAAAAAAAAGACACATTCACAAAACAAAGGAAAATTGTAACTTAATCATCAAAATCAGCTACAAGAAAAGAAGAAAAACACGTCAAGCCTTTAGTCTGTAAATATAGTAAATGTAGGGCATGGAGAAAAATCAGGAACATTGACTCTATCTTAAGTTACAAAGAAATCCTCAGTAAATTTCAAAAAAGAGAAAAATATAAACAATATTCTCTAACTACAATATATTAAAAATAAAAATTAAATAAAAAATAAGACTCTTCTACCTAGAATTTTTTAAGTGTTATTAAGTAATTTGTGGTTCAAAGAAAAGATAAAAAACAAAATTGCAGAATTTCTTGAAAAAGAACTGAACTGACCACCACACGAGTCAGAATCTATGAAAAAGAGCTCAAGCAGATACCAAAGAAAATTTCTTTAATGTTAAGTGCCTATTTAAATAAAAACTAATGAAAGAAATGAATTAAGTAAGAGTTTAGAAGAAGAATAAGAAAATAAGCTAGAAGAAAAAATAATGTGGGTCAAGGCAGAAATCACCAACAGAAAATGGAAAACCAGGAAAAGTAATAAATAAAGGTAAAAATATGGCTCTGTGGGAAAAAAAAATCAACAAGATGTTTAAAGCATTAGCTAAGCCAATGTTTCATAAAAGAGCAAATTATAAATATATAAAATTAGAAATGATTTAAAAATAATTTTAAAAAACAAGATATTTTTAAATTCTGAAGGTAATTTATAAGTCTAGCAGAAACATTGTAAAACTCTGATTAAATAGTTTTCTAGAAATTATGATTTATGAAATTTTACTCCAGTAGAGATAGAAAAATCTTGAAAGACCAATTACCATAAAAAAATATAGAGCTATTATATTTAAAGAACAGAAAAGTTCCAGGACCAGGTTGATTCTATTTTTGTAAATAGACTATGTTCCCCATGAAGGTATCTTCACTTCCATTGTACACCCCTTACAATTTTGGAAAGTTTTCTTAAACATAATGGTCTCCATGCATCAATACTCTGAAATTTATGTCCTTACACACTTATTAGATGCATTCTGTGAAATTGATGTTGTGGGGAGCATACAGCAACAGAGGTATCATGGGGTGTCATGGGGTAGCATAAGGCTGTATCAGCCAAGTTTCAGAAGCCTGAAACCAGCAGAAGTGCAAACTGAAATGTGCATTTGATCTCAAATCTGATCTCAAATCCTCAAGTCTGAGGAAATACTGTGATCTGAATCTTTCTGTTCTTGCCCCTGATCTTCCCAAGTCAAGATATCTTCCTCAAAGGATATTGGGTAAAAATGGTGGGTTGGAAATATGTATGTTGTTTTGCTCTATTCTCAAAACCCATTAAAACAATAGTAAAGTGATATATTTTAAAAGGCAAACATTCTTAAGAGTGGAAAAGTGAAAAGAGACAAAGCTACAAGCAACAAAATTTTAGAAAGTGAAATGCAAATGAATGGGTACTAACTAATTTAGTAAACCAGGAAAGCTAAACCTTAAACCAACACTGGTAGAAGTTGAAAAATAACCTGTTTATATGAAGAACCTCTCAAAAATATATGAATTCACATCAAGTACTTCAGAACTTGAGAGTGAACAGTCTTGTTTAAAGTCTGTTTATGACTCAGATAGATCTCTAAATCCTCTCCTCCATACCTTATAGCCAGGCACATACCCATCCCCATTTTGGTAGAAACTTGGAAATGTATTCTCTGGATAGGATACAACAGATGTACCCTAGACTAAAAGATATTGGGCACAATTGAGAGTAGGATACAATTCTGAAATCAGGGGTAGCAAGAAAATATCTGTATCCTAAATGGTGACATCTCCAGCCAGCTCTGCTAACAAAGCTCTAAGAATGTCAGCTCCATGAAACCACTGTGTTCTGCAGTGTAAAACTGGACAATTCTTCTCCCAAAATATGATCAGCCAAAGAGAAAAATTTATAGATACTGATATAAAATGACTCAAACTTATCATTAAAGTCTGCAGGCAATAAGTCACACCCATGAGCCCAAAGCTTCTAATAAACATTTCTAGTGATCTAGGCTATTTCATCTATATGGTGCCAAAGGATGAGCATCCATCTCTAACTTGAAATACAGAGAACAAAATACACACAATAGAGATGTCTGGGTGGCTCAGCCAGTTAAGTTTAGCGTCTACCTTCCGCTCAGGTCATGATACTGGTGTCCTGGGATTGAGTCCCTCATTGGGCTCCTTTCTCAGCAGGGAACCTGCTTCTGCCTCTATCTGCAACACCTCCTGCGTGTGCTCTCTCTCTCTCTTCTCTCTTTCTGACAACCAAATATAAACAAAATCTTAAAAAAAAAAAAAAAAAACCACCACACATAAACACAATAGGCACCTTAGAAAAGACAGATTAAATAAATAAAATCTTAAAAAAGAAAGCATACTAAAAGACAAAGAAGAACTTGGAAATTGAAAATATGACAGTAGATATATAAAAATTCAATGGAGGAAACAGAAGTTAAGGATGAAGATGTATACTATAAAATAGAAGAAAATGACAAATAGAAAAGCAGGAAGGAAAGGTGAAAAATAAAAGGATCAGTCCTTGAGGTCCAATATCTAAATAATAGGGTTTCCAAAGGAAGAGAAGAGAGGGAATGGGAGGAGAAAAATACCAACTAAATAGGTCAGGAAAAATTCCCAGAACTGAATGACATCAGCTTCTAGATTGTGAGGACCTGCTAAATACCGAATGCAGTGGATAAAAATACCATAATAGTGGGAGAGGGAGGGAAGGAGGGAAGGGGAAAGAGAGAAAGGAAGAAGAAGGAAGAATAAGAGAAGAGAAAGGGAGGAGTGGAAAGAGAGGGAAAATTTCAATAATGTACAAAAGGTCGTGAGGTCGTGAATTGTAGTAGTTTCAGGGTCTGTCAACAGCCACACCAGAAGGAAGATCATGGAGGGGATCCTTCAAAATTCTGAATGGAGTGATTCCCAAGTTAGAATATCATACCCAATTCAACTGTCAAGTATGAGAATAAAATAAAGACATCATCAAAGATGTAAGTTCTCAAAATTTTACTTACTGGATATTTTTTGTCAGAAGCTCTACTCTGTCAAAGGATGCACTTCCTTTAAATAAGGAAGAAAACAAACAAAAAAGAAGGCGTGGATACAGAAACAGAAGATCCAACATGCGGGAAAGGAGTCTTAATGATGACTGAAAAGGCAGATCCTAAGGTGTTACTGTGTCTTCAGTCAAAAGGCCAAAATTAGCAGGTTGGAGCACAACAGAAGGCCTAAGAAGGACTTCTTCAAAAAGATAAAATTTATGGAATAACTGATGTTTTTGAACATTTTGAGATGAGAGTGGAATGCTTGACAGAGGTTTGGGTGAACTGGTGTTACCTACATGGAAGAATAAGCAAATTAAAAAAAAAAATACAAGACAATTATTAGCTCTAAAGAAAATAAAAAGTTGGGGTATCTGGGAGGCTCAGTTGGTTGAGTGTCTGACTCTTGGTTTCTGCTCAGGTCATGATCTCAAAGTCACAAGATTGAGCCCTGCATTGGGCTCCTCATTCACTCAATGTGGGGTCTGCTTGAAATCCTCTCTCCCTTTTCCTCTGCCTCTCTTTCTTGCTCTCGCAACTAAATGAGTAAATCTTAAAAAGGAAAAATGCAAAAAAGAAAACAAAATTATTTAGAAAGGAAAAATGATCAATGAATACTGCAGGATTCAGCTGGGAAATGTGTAGAGTCATTATTACTATATTATTAATAAATAAACTACTTATTATTGTTAATAATAATTATTAATAAACCCAGAACTCTGGCCTGCCCAAATCAGATGCAATTGTAATGAGAAGACTTGAGTGGGCAGGGTGGATGTGTATATGTAATTATGGAAGAGTGGGCAGGCGGGGGCGGGGAACTAGAACATCTAGAAGGAGCAATTTCTGGAACAAAACAAAACAAAAAACAAACCTAGTTAAAGTAGTTGAAGTTGCTTCTGGGGAGGAGACTCTAGAGGGCAGGCAAAAAGGGGACTACTTCTCTCTGAAACCAATCTGGTGAGATCATTGACTCTGAATGTGTAATTGTGTAATTTTTTTTAAAAAGATTTTTATTTATTTATTCGATAGACAGAGATCACATGTAGGCAGAGAGGCAGGCAGAGAGAGAGGGGAAGGGAAGCAGGCTCCCCGCTGAGCAGAGAGCCCGATGTGGGGCTTGATCCCAGAACCCTGAGATCACGACCTGAGCCGAAGCCAGAGGCTTTAACCCACTGAGCCACCCAGGTGCCCCTGTAATCGTGTAATTTTGATTAAAGCAGTGCATAAGCATACTAAAAAGCAGAAGCAAAGCTTCTCAAATAAGCCATGTGCTCTCTGCCTGTGGATCTTCTGATTTTAAAAGGTTTCTAGGCATGCTAAGACACAGTGTGTTTTCCTCACCACTACGGGGACAATGTGAGAGACATTGTGTCTGGGAATGAAAGTGCCCCACCAACCCTGTTATAGCAACCAGTGTTCAAGAACAATCACAGTTTTTACAAATGCAAACCTGGCACAGTTTCTCTGAGCATTTTTTCCTTATTGCTTAGGCTGGGATTCCTATTTAGCTGCATCTTTGGTGAATGGATGGAAACGAGATTACCAATAGACAAGGACTACTCAGGAGAAGCATCCAGACATGTAACCAGATGGCGGTTAGCAAGCCTGGGATAACCAGTAGTCAGCAGAATGTAAATAACAGCAATGACAACTATCACATGACAGTGTAACTTCAAGTTTATGGAAAACTCACAACCTTAGGAAAAAAATATCTGTCAAAATTGAGAAGAACATCATTGTTTCTATTTAACAGGCTAGCTAAAGTATAGACTTTGGGGGATAACAGCCCCCTCTGGGTTCCTAGCCAATGGCCAAGATCAACTGCAAGCTGTGTGGGTGAACCACCTGGAATACCAGCCCACTCAAGCCAGGTAACGACAACCCAACTCCGTGAAAGTCCCCTAAGTAAGAATCACCCCGTTGAGCCTAGTCAGTCCAAAGAACCATGAAATGCAATAATAAATTTTTGTTTTAAGTCACAAAGATTTGGAGTGGTTTATTATACAGCAATCAATATGCACAACAGGGAAAGTCTACTCCAACCCCTTCATTATCCAAACAGGAAAATAAAATCCTAAGACAGAGGGTGGCTTGGCCAAGGTCTCAGAGCAGAGAAGACTCGGGCTTCAGAACTTGGGGACATGGCTCTTCATCAAGGCCATTGAATCTATACTAATGCTATCAATGTCTTCCTCTCCTCCCTCCTCGCTTTCCTCCTCATCCTCCTC
This sequence comes from Mustela nigripes, assembly GCF_022355385.1. Taxonomy (NCBI): domain Eukaryota; kingdom Metazoa; phylum Chordata; class Mammalia; order Carnivora; family Mustelidae; genus Mustela; species Mustela nigripes. The sequence goes on from NC_081558.1 coordinate 110,086,710, forward strand.
TCATCTTCTAGTAACTTTATATCTTGATATTTTCAACTTATGGGAAAGTTTCAAGAATAGTACAAGAAATTCTCATATACCATTCACCTCCACGCTTCGACTGTTTGCATTTTACCTCATGCCAATGTTCTTCTAGAGAGTACATTTTCCTGCGGGGAGGCTGCCCCCAAACCTGATTCCTGCTGAGTGGTTAGTCACTGCTCAGTGCTTCCCAGCAGGCTGGAGAGGAGGAATGGTCACCTGAGGAGGAGAGGGGCGGAGGAGGAAATCTTTGGGAGAAAAAAAGAATGTTAATCAAGAAGGGTGTCAAAAAGGAGAATGGAATCACATAATACCAATTTGTCTCCATCAAGACATTCCTCAGAAGCTCTTCTGTAGAAAACCCACCTGACCTACCGTGTGCATATTGAACTTGAAGTCTGACAGCCCAAATCAGAATCTTGCCACTAGTTTTATGACGGGGCGAGTTCCCTTCTGTCTCTGAGCTTTGGTTTTACTTTTCTGTATAAACCAGATTCAATAAGCCAAGGCACTGAAAAGACTTTGCAAATGATGCAGAGGAAAGGAATTTTAACCACCTGTGTCTGACAGACTGCTTGAAGAGCTTTCTAAAAGTCCTAGTACTATGGCCGCATCTGCAGAAATCCCTATTTAAATGGTCTGGGGTCCAGCACTGTAGGATTTAAAAGATCCCACATAATTGTTAATGGGCTGCTAAGGTTGAGAATCTCTGTGATAGACAATAAAGCCGTTGCTCAGGGGCTGCTTGAAGTCCTGGACCCTCTGGACAAGATGTCCCCTGTCTTGGCCCCTTCCCCGCTTCTGCAACCTCTTGGGAGCAAACTAAACCTCAGAGTTAGGAGTATCCTCTATTCTAAACCTTTTCTTTGTCCTTTTCTTTTGTCCTTTTCTCAAAGAATTTGCCCTTTTCTTTGTCCCTAATGATCCACACTGGAAAGATTGCTTCTGGAAAGAGCTTAGTAGGTTCCCAATTCCTCCGTGACTAACCAGAGGTTTTCTGTTTCCCCTGCAGTTCAGCAGCTGCTCGTCTTCCCCTCTAGCTCTTTAAACACCTAATTGCTTGCATGCAGATCTATGTAATTTGGGATTGGCAGGAATTATGACTCATATGCAAATACCTTTGAAAAGAAGTGTGGGAGGGATTTTACATTCCTTGGTGGTCTCGGCAGGGTGAAAGAAGAATTTCCAAGATAAGGCACAACTTTTATTTTTATTACAAAAATATCTTTTGTGGTGCATTTGGTTTCTTTTTTTGGGAGGGGGCCTACAAATATTCCAGAAATGAACTACTTACTTTATTTTGAAGTTTAAATTCTTCCATCTTTCTTCTGTCTCTTGTACTTTTGCTCCTTTTTTCCCTTCTTTCTTCTTTCCTTTCCCCTTCCTCCTTCCTTCCTCTGTTAAAGAAAAAAAAAATATTTAGGATACTTGTTAAAGACAATAAGGAGGACTTGGGGCACCTGGGTAGTTCAGTGGGTTGAGCCTCTGCCTTCGGCTCAGGTCATGATCTCGGTCCTGGGATCGAGTCCCGCATCGGGCTCTCTGCTCAGAGGGAGCCTGCTTCCCTCTCTCTCTCTCTGCCTGCCTCTCTGCCTGCTTGTGATCTCTCTGTCAAATAAATAAATAAAATCTTAAAAAAAAAAAAACCAAGACAATAAGGAGGACTTTATTCAAAGGGGGAGACCATCACAATAGTTGTAGGAACCACTGCAATGGGGATCAACTCTGAAAACAAGGAAAAATAGGAATTTATAGCCAAGAAACAAGGTTGGGGTGAGTAATGGAAAATTACTAAGAGCAAATGTCAGGGGTAGGAGGGACTCTGATGGCAGGTCAGGGGATGACACTGTGGGTGGAGAAGGAGGAAGTAGCTAATCAAATATGAAGGTAGTCAGATATGGGGGATAGAGGATTCTGGTTAAACCAACTTCATGGTGTAAGGGCCTATTTAGCCAGAGCTATTCCATCCGGTTAAACAGTGATTTTGTTGTTTATGCAGTAAAACTTAAATTGACCTTGCCCCCTACTCCCTCCCCAACAGAGGAACTTACTTAAAAGCAAGTCCGGGAAACCAGTCCCAGGTAACAAAGCCCAAATACAAGTGTGGGTCAGGCCAGGTGGAGACATCCAGTCAGTAGGATGAGCATATTGTCTCCCTAGCTACCAAGGTGTGTGGGTCCTGCCTTTTGGGTGCCAATTCTGACCAAGGTGATAGGCTAGGTCAAATATCTACTAGGGCAAATTGTAATTCAACTGGCCACCCGTGTGTGACCTAGCATGACTGTGTAGCTTTCTCTGTGTGTTACAATCTCATTGGCCACCTGTGTGTGGCCAGGCCCAACCACAGGGCCTTTGCTCTATAAAAGTTAGTCTGTAAGGCAGGGAGGGGTTGCCCTGTCTGGAAGAGGCGGCCCCGACCCGTCTGTTTGAATCTTGACGCTTGGTGCAAAATTAAGCTTTACTTGACCTTTGCTTTGTATCAGTCTCGCTCTTTTAATTACAGACCTAACAATGGGATTCTTGCTAAAATTGGGTTACGTAAATATAAGCACAGAAGCCTAGTTGAGAGGAGAATTCAAGGAAATCTGATCAGAGTTTGGTCAAGGAAAGAATGTTTGTCACCTTCTCCCCACCTTTCCTAATTGCCTGGTAACAGGCAACAGCAAAGCACAATTTGAAATATGTTATAATAGAGTTATACAAACTTCTCCTTTGTTTGGGATCGGTACAAGAGAGGATATTTTAGTTGAATTTGGAAGGATGAGCTTGAAATTTCTTTGGGCAGAGACTGGAGGAAAGATACTCTGAGAAAGGAACAGGAGGTGTGAGAGCCCAGGGCATAAACTAACAGGATGTGTTAGGAGAATTGCCTTGGAAATTCAGAGAAGAGGAGTGTTTTCACATCTTTAAAAGAAAGATGATGAAGGAGGGATTGTTGTCTACAAATGGCTGCTGCAAGAAATTCTTAGGGGAAACATCTTTGATCAGAGGACTTGTTGGTTCCTCATTCCTCAGCTTCCCAAATTCTGTTTTCTTAGTGCCTGTAGAGGCAACCGGATTTGAAGTTGCCCTACCCCACCTTTTCCTGCTTGCTTCTATATTCATTGTGTTTGCACGCTGTAAAACCTTCTGTACAAGGTTATGACCGTTATATATATTGACCTGGTTTGTTTGCTTGTTCATAGGTTTATTGCCCATCTTCTTTTAGAATATAAATTCCATGAGGGCATGGCCTTTCTTAGTTTCTCACTAAATCCCCAGAACTCAGCCAGTACAGGGCACCTGGTAAGTGTTCCACAAGTTTGCTGAATAAAGCAAGTGTATTTTGACTGGAGTCTTCCTTTCCCAGGGACCAGAATACTCATATCCTCCACCCCATTCTCAGTGTCAAGGTCTCTCAGAAGTAAGATCACAATTACTATTGATGAACATGGAAAGAAAACAAAAAGAAATAAGGTAAACCATAGCTCCTCTCCCAGATCCTGGCTTCTGTCCGCTGCCCCTTCACCAACACACAACGCCCCCTTCCCCCCACCCAACCCCGCTCCTATGGCCCCTCAATGGCAGCTACACAGGAGGTTCATCTGCCTCTCCACCCAATGTCTTCAGAATGCCACATTCCTTCTCCTGGGGAATTTTCTCTTTGGCATTGTCAACTCTACAATCACAGCTGGGACGGGGACTATGGGGAGGGGGAGTGGGTGTGTGTGTGCTCTGTATCTTCATTCTCAGGAGGGGAGCAAAAGAACAAGCACTTTTGTGCCATGTGGGTAGGAGAGTGACACAGGGTGAGAGGAGGCAGAGGCTCAGGTGAGGAGGGGAAACCAAGAGCAGCTATAATCCTGAGTGATTTGGTGCTTCGTTAGTTGTTTTTTCTGATAAACCTGGAGGGCTTTAGAGTGTTTTGTTTTGTTTTGTTTTTGTATATTTCAAAGCCAGGTAAATTCTGTTAATGAAAGCATCTTCCAAACCCCACTTTCTTTGGTTAAAAAGAAAATAAATTTTTTAAAAAGTCTTTAAAAAATTAAAAAAAAAAAGCAAATAATTTAAGGAATGTTTTTATTTTATCTTGCTTCCAACAAAGGAAAGAAGACTTTGCATCAGCTAAAGACAGAGTCCTCTGTTCCTGGGCCTTGAGTGCTCAGGAGTGAATCCTGTAGCTAAAGGCAAATTTCCATTTCAGCCGCCTAGACTGCCCTAATTACCTGGCGGAAATCACGGAAGGTGATGCCAAGTGGCATTTGAGCCTGTCATTTTCTTTTACTGTTTGGGGGATTCAGATATTTTCCACTCTAATGTGGCAAAATATTCAATCAGCTTAAATTATGCATGCACTCCAGATCAAGCCAGCTAGATGTCAGGAGCAATTCAATATTTTTTTGAATTTGGGAGACAGAAAGTCAGCAAGACAAAAGTTTAGAAGAGCTATATACAAATTAACTTTGTAATACACGGAAAACAAGCATAGAGGTGAGAAAACTTTTTCTTCCTGGCTGTGCCAATCTCTGGGATCCCTAGACAATTTGCATTAGTAACATTCTGGCAATACTGAATGGACAGTTTTAATTTCCAATGCCCATCTTGAGTATCTAAGTATTCTTCATTTTTAAAAATAGATGTCAGATAACATGTTATATATGTCACTTTGTTCGTGAGTGTGACCATGTTGCCCCTCGTCTCTGTCATTGGGCTCATGTTTGAGAGGAGGAAATTGTCACGGTCAAGTTGACTGTATAGAGGTGAGTTTGGCCTTTCTGGTTTCCTTACATGGCATAATTGATTAATTTTGGTAATTCAGGAGACATTTATAAAACATCAACTATGTGACAGAAACAGAGCCAGGCTCGGCATGAGTGAAACATTGGTGCTGCACCCAAGCCTAACTCCTAATCTCCTGCCCTGCAGTTCAGTAACTGAGACGGGGTTGAATGGGCTAAGGGTCGTGGAGGCAAAGCAAACTCAGAGCTCACGGTGGGAGCATGGGGAAAGGCGATTCCTTACACGTCAGGGATCCAAGGAGAAGGAGAGATTGTTAAGGATGTGTTAGACTTCCATGCATATGTGTGTGTGAGAGCAGTGTGCTCCAGACAGAAGAAATAGCTTGAGCCAAAACACAGAGAGGTACAAAATCAGGTGTGCTGTGGTAACAGCAAGTACACCAGCGTGGCTGGAGACCAGGATATTAATGGTGCAAGGCGAGGAGGTCCTGAATGAATGGAACACAAGAAACCTCAAGAAGACTAAGGAGAACTTTGGAGGACAGACTGAGGGATCTGATCAATATTTAGCAGGCAAGAAAGAGCTACCTACGGCTTCTGAGCAAAGGTATGGCAGAGCTGTTTGGGAAGGTAATTTGAGTTGCAGTGTCACAAGGGCCTGGGTCTGGCAGTGGCTGCCAGAATGGCATGGGGGAGTAACATGCTTTATTGCCGACCCATCTTCATTTGGCCAGCCGCATAAATAGGGGAGACTGGGAATACAGAGATGCATGACCAAGTTGTCTCGTCTCAAGAAATTCAGTAGGCTAATGCCAGATCCAACCAACCTTGCTTCCAGGGATTCCTGCTCATATAACCGAAGACTTCCTGACTGTGTCTCTACAGCTAATAACTAATCCTCAGACAAAAAGGGAAGAGTTCTGACAAGCATCCAGAAATGAAATTTGCCAAAGCTAAATAGCTTGGTATTTTGCAAAGTACGAAAAGCAGACTATGGTGTTTAGTCAAATATTTGCTAAAAGCAAACAAACATCAAAACCCAATCTTTAAGATGTGGCATCACCTTTATCTCCAATAATTTGGATCTAGGAAATCTGGGTTCCAAACTTGAGATCTACCTGCATCTCCAATTTAATTTCCTCATCTGTAAATTAGTGATAATACTCACTCTTTCTGTTTCAAATGAGATAATGAATATTAAATTACTGTGTCAACTGTAATTGATATTAAAGAATTATCATAAATGGACAAATTTTGACTAAAATAAAAATTGCATTTTAAGATGCCCATTGTGGGTGATGAATTGAGTTCTCCCTTATCACATTGTTCAAAAGCTTAGAACTTGATTCTTGTGACCACCCTATATATTTCCAACAAATCGTATCTCCCCAGATTGTAAGTTCTACCCTGGCTAATGAACCATGCCTATCATTCATCAACACATCACATAACACCTAGAGCAGATCCTGGTATAGAGCAGGCACTCCGTAGAAATTGGTTAAAAGAAATAAAATAATTAATGACTATGAGTGCTTTTCCTTTCATATTAGATGTGGCCTTTTTATTTCTGGCCTTTAACCACTTACCACCCTACATTTACAATATCTTTTTTTTTTTCTATTAAAAAATGTGACTATCTATTATGTGCAAGATATGATGTTAAGCACTAAAGATAAAATGGTGAGGGAAATGACTTGGTTCTTGCTTTTACAAAGTTTATAACTGAATGCATTTTTATCATAATCAGCTTCATAGATCCTATCATTACCAAACTAATTCTATATATTGTTATTTGTATTAACATTCTTTAAAATTAAATGAAATTCATGTACTTGGAACCATTTGAAAGATATGACAAACAGAACTTTGTCATAAAGATTAACAACTGAATTTTTTATATTTATAGTACAACTATAATCAATATTTATACCACTTATCTTTAAAACTTACTTATACCAAAGAGGTTTTAAAAAAAAATAAATTTCAATTTACTGATAGAGCATTGAATGGCTGGGCTAAACTGGAAAACTGAATTTTTGAAATTCAGCTTGTTTTTAAAATTAAATTAGGTCAACCAACCAAAGAGTGAGCATGTACATTTGCATGCTCAAGTGTGTGCTACATGACCAGAGAACGAATTTACAAACTGGTCATACTACAACCAAATATTTTGTATGTTATTGAAAAAGTAGAATAGTGGGTTCCAGAAAATGACAAGGTATGGATTTATCAAAATTGTCAATCAACAAGGCCTAAATGAAAGATTGAGGAAAAATTATCATTGGAAGTATTCCTGCTTCCAGTGATCATTTTTTAAAATTGATTTCTAATTTACTGGTTCTATTATCAGAGAATATAGGCTCAAACCCCTTAAACGGTATTGGGACTTCTCTGGTCTAACATGAAGGTATATTTCCTCAAAGATTCCAAGTCGGCTGGCTGAGTGATGGACATTGGGGAGGGTATGGGCTATGGTGAGTGCTGTGAACTGTGTAAGACTGATGCATCATAGACCTGTACCCTTGAAACAAATAATACATTGTATGTTAATTAAAAAAATATAATGCACACTCTTCCACTGCTGGATACTATACATATATTTTTTTTTAATTTTTTATTTTTTATAAACATGTATTTTTATCCCCAGGGGTACAGGTCTGTGAATCAGCACTCACCAAAGCACATACCCTCCCCAATGTCTATAACCCCACCCCCCCTTCTCCCAACCCCCCTCCCCCCAGCAACCCTCAGTTTGTTTTGTAAGATTAAGAGTCACTTATGGTTTGTCTCCCTCCCAATCCCATCTTGTTTCATTGATTCTTCTCCTACCCACTTAAGCCCCCATGTTGCATCACCACTTCCTCTATACATATATTTTTAAGTGGTTACAAGTTTAGAATTATCTTCATAGAGAATTGAAGTTTTTGTTAATATTTAATAAACCTCTTTATTGAGTAATATTTTTAACATAGAGTCTACCATGTTTGACTTTTCCCTAGAATTTCTTTTTCCATCTGTTTATTTAAGCATCCTATGCCTTTATGGTTTCATTGTTTTTTTTTGTATGTACCACATAGCTGAGTTTGTTTTAAACCCTATCTAAAAACCCCTGTTTTCCAACTGGAGTACAGCTCACCCACATTGATTGAAATAAATGGCATGCTTGAATTCATTTTTTTCATCTTATTTCATACTTTCCGTTTTTCTGCTTTTTAAATGTTTCTTTTTAATTCCATTTTCTTTCCATCCTTTGGATTTACTCTGTCCCCTACTCCTACCCCATTCAACTTATTTTCTTCCACCAGTTTAGAAGTTTTACATCCCACTTTTCTGGCTACCCTTATAATGTTAACATGCCCATTTAACTCAAAGTCCTAAATAAATCTAAAGTTCAAAGTATTTATCTTCCTCCTGAACAACAGGAGGAAATTCAAATGACCTGAGGTAATCAGTTTCCTCATCCCACATGCCATTGTTGTCCAGGATATGAATTTTATCTTGAATTTTGCACCAAAAGTGGAACTATATTGTTAATTTCTTTTACAGTCACTATCAGTTTGGTTTTACCCTGAAGTCCACACTGTTCGTGGTTTGGTATCCTTTCATTTGTTGGATCATTCTTCTGGAATCTTTTCCTTTTTCTGAAGAACATCTCTCTCTCTCTCTCTTTTTTTTTTAGTGAGAGATGTCAGAAGTAAACTCAGTTTTGGTTGGTCTGCAAGTGTCTCTATTTCTTTATTGTCTTGATAGATTAACTCACAGTGCTACTTTGACAATCATTTTCTTTTAGAAATTTAAAAATATCTTCTAGTTTCAAGTGTTGCAGTTGAGAAGTAAATTATCAATTGTGTGGGTAATCTTCTCCCATGACTACTTCTAGGCTTTCTTTCAGTGTTCAAACCCAAGCTCAGACTTGGTCTCCAGTTAGAAACGTCTAGGCCACCCCAGATCAGAGCTCCTGCAAGGGCAAACTCTCCCCAGGGAGCCATATTTTCTTTTATGCCTGGCTTCTTCACTTTCCCCACAGCTCATCTATGCATTGACAAAATATGTAATTTTTATATTTTAGATGAGTTATATAATGAGAAGTTTATCTAAGCAACTCTTTTACCATCTTTCTGCTCAACCTTTTCCTTAAAATCTTCTTCTCCTTTTGTTTGTCTCTCTGCAAACAAAGCCACCATAAAGGTAAAACAAAATATTAAATAAATTATGTTTATTATAACACTATTATTTTCTTTGCCATTTGTTGGACAGAAATTATCTACTTTATAGATTTTTTTAAGTTGATGTTCCATCCTAGGCTAGCACTATTTTTTGAGTGTCCTCATGTGTTTACCCTGCAAACTATTTTCGTTGCTTAACCTCAGTAAGAGAGTTCATAGTGTAATGCCATTTACCTAAAAGGCAATTGCTATTGTCAGGAAGGGAAAATTTTCCGCTCATCCCTCTTGGTTCTTTCAGCTGGTCCAATAGTTAAATTGACACAAGACAGATGAACAAGACGAAAAAACCTACAAAATTAATTTCTTATGTATAGAGGTGTCACAGTTTTGGGAACCCAAGGATTGACCAAGTAGGCTGTTTATATATCTTTTAGACAAAGAAACAATAAATTTATGAAGAACTGACAAAGAAACTTAGGCTTGGGTACTAATTAGTGAAGTAACTAATAAGAGTTTGTTTACATAGCCTTCTTGGCCCTAAATTCTCTATCTCTGGCTATAAGGATGTCTCTCTACATCCTATACAGGGAAAATAGCTTTCACATGGGATATTTATTTCCTGCTGTCAGGGAGACAGGGAGGAGTGTCAGAGTGCCTTTTTACACCTGCGATTTCTTAAGTAACTTCAATTCAAAATAATTTACATGCTGCTTTAGCCTATTTTGGGGTGGCCTTCCCTGGGTCCCATCATGGTTAAAACAAGAGCATTTTATAGTAAATGTGAACCCTGGAGAAATACACACTCACTCTTTAACCCAGTTCTAAATTCTATGTCCTTACAACTCAAGATGCCTCTGCTACTATCATTTTTCCATTTGCTAGAAGGTTCTAAATGTTGATTAGGTCCTGGAGAATGAAATCAGGGCCTAGACAGGGAAACAACAAGCATTTATAGAAAGTCTACTCTTAGCAAGGAGTCATGTTTTGTGTTTAAAGGACCAGTAATGAGTAATAGTCTCTGCTTTTAAGTAACTTACAGTCATAAGAGCTGGAAGACATGATTGCTAAATCCTGTCCATTTTTTTACTTATTTCTCAGTTCCTATTGGAAGTAAAATATGAGGGTTGGATGTTGAGTAGGAGGTCAATGTTTACTACCAGGATTGCAACTATTGCAACTAGCCCATCTGGTGGATCAGAGGAGCCTCTGGCAAAAGCCAGATCGCAATGAGAACAATGGGATGATGGAGCTCAGAAAATCACGGCTAAACAGAGGCTATTGTGGGTGCCCACATTAATAGCAAGCCCGAAAGGGAAGGAAATTGATCTCAAAACAAAACAAAACAAAACCAAAGCCAAAAGCAAGCAAACAAACAAACAAACAAACAACCCAAACCCAAGATGCTGTACTTTAAACCCTTGCCACTCAAAATATGGCCACACCCCAGACTTACTGTATAAGGGTCTTTATGCACACAAATCCCCAGGGAATTTGTATGTTCGTTAAAGTTTGAGATGCTGTCATAGGGTAACCAACCGTCCTCATTTGCTCTGGACTGAGTTGGGGGAATTTCAGTGCTAACCTCTGACTGTCTTGGGAAGCAGGGACTCTGGTTGCCCGAGGCACTATGTTAAACTGTTCCAACTAGTTTCCTCAGGGCACCTAGGCCATGAGAGAGGACTATGTGGGAAAACATAAAGAATTCTATTGCTGAGGGTCCAAGTGGGGCACAGGAAGGAGAAAGTGTACCCCTCTTTGTAGAAAAGAGTTTTGGATAGAGCCAGTGAGCAGGGAAGGTAAGAAGGTAAGCAGGTGGTGTGGTGAAGGGAGCCGCTTCCTCAAGTATCCTGTCACTAAGGGATGACCTGTGGCAATATTGCAGGAAGTCTGAGCAGCATCAGGACGTGACAGATGCAGAGCCACAGCAGGTAACCAACAGGGGTGCGGCTCTCTAGACCCTCCTCTGCAGGAGATCAGCAGGGACACTCTGTGAAACAGAGAGGTCAGAGTTGCAGAGGTGGAGAGCAAGGAGACCCGCCTACCAGACAGGTGACGGGTGAGATCACGTAGAGGGCAGCATTCAGAGCAGAAATATCCAGAGAAACAGCAGACACGCTGCTAGCAGCTGACTAATTTGTGAGAATTGACATCCCCCCTTTGGTTACTAGCTCATAAGATCAGAGAGGGTCTGAGACCTGCTTCAGGAAGAGGAGGAATTCAGGGATTCTCTTGGCCTCCAAAGCCAACCACGAAAGGCAGTTATCCAGACTTTCTGTCACCAGAAAATTCACCATTTCATACCTTCCATCTATTCTCTCAAATGTAATTTTTCTGCTTAAGAGCTATTGACTGTTGTAAGGACAAGGACAAATTAAAAATAAGAGGTTTATTTTCCTTTTGAAAATATAGGAAAAGATTTCCCTCCCTTCCTTTGGCTTAGGGCATTTACCTCAGAAAGCTTGTAGTTGTAAGCACTTTTTCATCTCTTTGACATGCTCTCCTTTGAAGACTAGAGAGATCTATTGTAAGTTTTTTGACCCAGGGCTGTCTTTTCTCTTGAGCCTGGAAACGATATTTTTGAAATGCAAAGGGGGTAGATCTCTGTTGCCCAGTTCCCATAGGAGGGTAAGAGGCTAATTTCGATGGGTACCTTACTCCAATTTGCAAAGCTACCTCTTGTCACAAAGATATGAAAAAATTTGTTTCTTTTCTGAATAAAGCCAATTGGCTTAACTCAGGTGGTCTCCCCAATTCCCTAGGCAAAGTTAGGATGAACTGTGCATGACAAAGGTGCTGTCAGGTCCTCTTACTTAAGTTGTCGTTTATTTTGAGAACATGTGTCTACTGTATCCACTTGGTCATATAAGGGGCTGAGAGAGAGTCTTTTCTGTCTTTGCAATCACTTAGCAGGTTCCCTGTGATGCTCATCACATGGCTTAATGTTTAGTCAATGGTCAAGTGTCTTCTTTCTCTATGTCCTTTGTGGAGAGGTTTTCTAGGTTGGGAAGAGATTTGTTTCTAATTATGTTCTCCCAATACTTTTAAGCAGAATGATACCCAGCTAAACTTCTTAAATGTATCTGGGACCTGTTGGTTTCCTCCATTGAGCTCCATGTTTAGGCACCAGTCCCTTAATGGTAATGCCCAGGGTTAGCAACACTCTCCAGGAGCGTGGAGGTGCCTGAGACAGATACCTGCTACAGGCTAAAGAACAGCTGGAGTTTGAGCTGATACCCAGATTGCATCCCATCACTCACACACACAGGTTTTATTCAATGAAAATTTATTTTTCCGTGTACCTGTGTGCTAAAACTCAAATATGGTCCAGGCATCAGGTGTGTTAATTCTTATCCCTAATAAAATTTTTTTTCTTTTGTTATTTAACAAAGACCATATCGTTAACTATTTATGTCCATGTGGTCCATATAAATAAATACAAGTTGAGCAGATTAACCATGGGGCACCTGGGTGGCTCAGATCGTGATCTTGGGGTCCTGGCATGGAGCCCTTCATTGAGATCTCAGGTCAGTGAGGAGTCTGCTTCTCTCTCTCCCTCTGCCCCTCCACCTCACGCTGCTTGTGCTCTCTCTCTCTTTCCTACCTGTAATCTTTCCCAAATAAATAAATAAAATCTTTAAAAAAAAAAAAAAAAACCAACCCAGATTAACCATCAACTGTATTATTTCTTTAAACTTATATGGTGATTTTTTTTTTCCTTTTATCAAGTACATTTGTCATTTAAAATTTCTGGAATGTGAAGATTTGGTCAGAGGCAAGGAAAAGATTTACCACCATGCAGTTTGCAAATAACAGAGACATAGCGTCTCACAACAAAGCAGAAGTATGCTCTGAAGAGAAAGGATTAAGCTCAGAGTTAAAGAGGCAAAAAACACAAGTTCTGCACCCTTTAAGGACTCTTATCAGGCAAAAGTCCCAATCTGCAAGTTTCGGGAGCAGAATGGCAAGCAGGAGCCAGCTCACTATTTCCGGTAGCAGTTTCAGAGTACAAGAACTACTGGAGAGCATAATAGGATGTGTTGCAGAGGTCTTTTTGCAAATTTGGCTAAATTTTGTGCAAGCTCGTCATCTCAGGCTTTGCAGACTGGTTTTGCTCCTCTTGGTCATTTGAACTGATTAAAAATTTCTGTGTCTCTCCCTTGACCTGGGGAGCCCACCTTATCTGTCAGTGGTTACTATCTAAATCACTGGGGTCTTCTGCTCTCATATTCATATACATTACCTCATTTGAGCGTTACAGACATCCTGCAGACAAAATGGCTGTTATTTCCCTGGACTTTGGATGAATACGCAGTTTCAAAAAGAACAGCTTTCTCAAGGATAAACAAGGAGTCAAACAGGGAGTTAAAAGTCCACTCTGCTGGCCCAGAGCTCATTACCCACAGCCAGGCTTCCCGCTTCTGGAGCATGTCTCAGGAGCAACTCTTGAAAAAGTTAGGTGCACCGCACTGACAAATGTCTGCGTTGTCTTTATAATGACAGATGTGAAGAACAGAAAATCCCAGGACAGCCAGGCTGTTGACAAGACGAAGCCCAATCTCTGCTGCCAAGTATGATAGGCTTCTCAGGTGGTTCAGCGTGGTGAGATAGGATCCAAGGTGACACTCTCATGTTTCTTTTATCTTGGCTGAGACTTTGGGAAGAGGTTAAAAAGCGGGAGGAAGCTTGGTTATGTGAAGAGGATACTATTCTTGAGAATCTGGCATTCATCTTTGTTTTGCTAGGCTTTCAGGAAATTAATAGTCAGTCTGCATTCCAGCCTCGGGACCTGGGGCAGTAGCAGCTGCTGGGTATTTGGTCTGTCAATTAAAAAGGCGACTGTTAGAAACCTTACACAAATTAAGACAAATGCCAGGTTTCTTCCTGCTCTGCTAGGGGACATACTCTTGCCTTTTCAACTAGAGCTCATTCTCCACACCTGAGAAAATTGCCATCCAAGAGTATGATCCGCCTGAGGTCTCTGTGAAGTGCCTTCCAGAACTTTCTGTTCTTATCTGTCTTTATTACCTCAAAAATCTCAAAGAATATCTACACTGCATGGAAGACTAAGATGTGAGAGAACAGCTTCCCTCTTCGTGCGCGTGTCTTAACTCGTACATCAGGATTACTGTCCTGTAGGATGTTGATGATCTTCCCCAGAGCTTTTGTAAAATTACTTCGTCGGGTGGTGGTTTGGAGCCTCACTCCACTGGATAGACACAGTTGGCTGAATTGATTGTCTGAATCAAGGAGGTTATTTTCGCTCTGTTAAAACTGTTCTAGAACTGAACCTTAAAATGTGAATTGACAGAGTAAGAGCATCCAAGGAGGTCATAAAAGTCTGAACCAGAAAAAATACATTTCACAAGATCAAAGACTGTTCTGGCTGACTGACTTTCTGGCCTGCAGGATATGGGTCTTATTTATCACTATATGCCCAGCCCTGTTACTAACACACAATAGGCCTCAATATATGTTGCCTGTTGAATGTTTACTGAGCTGGAAACATGTTCATGGAAGCTCCTTTTGGATACACATAGCAGAGAGAGAACCCCTTGGCAAGAATATACTGCAAGGCTCTTAGAAAAATGCATTGGAACTCCCTCTACATTTCAACTGTGACTTTATAGAGTGGCAGACGCCCAGAGGTCAGGCCTGAAGATAACTGGAGAACAGAATGAGAGAACATGGAATGAAGTGGGTCTTAGAGATGGGATGGGAATTACTATTACTGATGTTTCCCCAAACCTGCAACAACTCCTAAAATCCTTTGCTCAGACCCTGAGGAAAAGGTGATCTCTTTTAACAATGATGATCATTTATAGCCTCATGTGAAGCTTGGAGATCTTCTGCTTTTTTATGCTCTTAGGCAGTTTGACCAGAGAACTGTGGTAACAAGGCAGGACTCACATGCTTGCACAATTGGCCTTGCCCAGGAAAACACTTGGTTTCCTGGCAGAGCTGCCTAGCCCTCTCTAGCAGTCCTGCGAAGTGGTGACCTTGGGTCTCAAAGAGGCCCTTCGTGGAAATGTACAAGGGAATTCATCACCACTTTTTTTTTTTAAGATTTTGTTTATTTATTTGACAGACAGAGATCACAAGTAGGCAGAGAGGCCCGCAGAGAGAGGAGGAAGCAGGCTCCCCGCTGAGCAGAGAGCCCAATGCGGGGCTCCATCCCAGGACCCCGAAATCATGACCCGAGCTGAAGGCAGAGGCCCTAACCCATGAGCCACCATGTGCCCCTAGTTGTGATCTCTGCCTGTCAAGTTTAAAAAAAAAAAAAAATTACAGAATTTTATACCAATGGTGGCACCTGGGTGGCTCAGTCAATTAAGTGACCAACTCTTAATTGAGCCGGCGTGGTGATCTCTGGACTGTGGGATTAAGCCCTGTGTCAGGCTCCATGCAGGGTGTGGCTCCTGCTTAAGATTCCCTCGTTCCCTTACCTCTGGCCCTCACCCAACCCTCTCTTAAAAAAAAAATTTAATACAAATAGACTCATGCACTATGTACTCTTCTTTTATCTGGCTTCTTATACTCAGTATAATTACTTTGGAAATTATTCATGTTGTAGCATGTATAAATAGTCTGTTCCTTTTTATTGCTGAATACTGTCTCATTGTATGGATTTGCCACAAATTATTTACATTACCTTGATGATAGACACTCAGGTGGAGCCCAATTTTTGGCTACTACAAATAGCACTGTTATGAATATTCATGTACAACTCTTATTTTGAATAAATACTTTCATTTCTCTTGAGTAAATACTTAGAAGTGAAATGACTGAGTTTTATAGCAGGTGTACATTTAACTTTTTTGTAAAAGTGCAACTGTTTTGCATAATGGTTACCATTTTATATTCCCACCAGCAGTATATGAGAGTTCTAGTTGTCCAGCTTCTATATGAATATTTGGAATCATCTTTTGTATTATTTTTTAAAATTTTAGCCATCCTAGTCAATGTGTAATTGCATCTCTCTCTCTCTCTCTCTCTTTTTTTTTTTTTTTTTTGCATTAAATAAAGAAATAAAACCACCTGGGTGGCTCAGTTAAGTGTCTGCCTTTGACTTAGGTCAGGACTGAGCCCAGTGTTGGGGGGTCCCTGCTCAGTGGGGAGCCTGCTTCTCCCTGGGCCTTTGTGCCTCCCTCTCCCCCTGCTCATGCACACAGACGGTCCTCCATTTCTCTCTCACATGCTCTCTCTCTCTTCCAAATAAATAAGTAAAATATTTTTTAAAAATTTAAAAACATAAATGACTAGTTAGGTGCTTTTTCCCCCCGTAGGTTTATATGCCACCTGTATATCTTCTTTAATGAAGTGCCAACTGAAATTATTTGCCCATTTAAAAAACTTAGGTTGCTGGTCTTCTCATTCTTAAATTGTAACAGTGCTTTATATTTCCTGGATAAAAGCCCATTGTCAGCTCTATGTTATGCAAACGTCATCTCCTAATCTGTGACTTCACTTTTATTTTCTTAATAACCTTTGAAGAGCAATTTTGATGAAATTCAACATACCTATGTTTTTCTTTCAAGTTTTATGCTTTCAGTATCTTACTTAATAAGTCTTTGCGTAACTTACAGTCCCTAAGACTTTTCCCTTCCAAATGTTTTATAGCTTTATCTCACAATTAAGCCTATGTCTCATGTGAATTGCTTTTTTTTTTTTTAACATTGTGATAAGAGTTCAGGTTGGTTCATTTTGCAAATGGCTATCAAATTGTACCAGCACAATATGCTGAATATGTATCCTTTCCCTTTTTTAATTCCCTTTGCATTTTTGTCAAAAATCCATTGACCACATATGTTCACGTGGGTCTAATTCTATACTCTATTCTGTTGCATTAATAGGTTCTTGTAACTTTATGTCAAATCTTTACTGTCTTGATTATTATAGATTTATAAGTTTTGAAATCAGGTAGTGTGAGGACTGCAATTTTTTTCTTTTTTTTCTAAGTTGTTTTGGCCATAGCATGTCCTTTGAATTGTCATATAAATTTTGAAATCATCTTGAAAATTTTTATTTGTGTTTAAAAAAAATGCCTGATGGATTTTTAACTGGAATTTCATTGAATCTACAGATCAGTTTAGGGAGAATTAAATTCTTAAAAATATTAAGAATTAAATTTTTCCAGTTCATGATTGTGGCATATCCCATTTGTTTAGGTGTTCTTTCATATGTCTCGTTAATGGTTTGTAGTTTTCAGTGTATAAGTTTTGTACATCTTTTGTCAATTTATCACTAATTGCTTCATATATTTTTAAAAGATTTTATTTATTTATTTATTTATTTATTTATTTATTTATTAGAGAGCGAGAAAATGAGCATGAGTGGGGTAGGGGCAGAGGAAGAAGCAAACTCACTGCTGATCATCTGATCGCGCCAGCCTGGGACTCCGGGATCATGACCTGAGCTGAAGGGAGTCGCTTAATGGACTGAGCCACCCAGGTACCCTTAATTACTTTTATATTTTGATGATCTTATAAGTTGTTTTTAATTGTATTTTATGATTGTTTATTGCTTATATACAATTAATTTTTACTGCTTCTAAACAATTAATTTTCGTGTATTCAATATGTACCCTGCAAACTTGATAAACTCCCTTACTATCTTATAGCTGTTTTAGCGATCCCTTAATATCTTATACCATCTTTCAATAATGATAATTTTATTTCTTCTCTCCCAATTTGTATGGAAATTTTTCTTGCTTTATTGCACTGGACTTCCAGTACAATACTGAAGAAAAGCATTGAAAGCAGGTGTTCTTGCCTTTTTTCACCAATTTTAAGATTCAATCTTTACTCTTAAATATAATATTAGTCAAAAGCTTTTTTTAAGGCTCTTTACCAATTGAACATGTTTCTTCTATTTCTAGTTGGTCGGAGTTTTTATTCGTGAATAGACATTGAATTCTGTTGAATCTTTTTCCTGTGCCTATTGAAATAATCATGTGGGCTTTCTTTTCAGTCTCTTCATATGGTAAATTTCACTGATTTATTTTCAAATGCTAAAGGAAACTTGTATTTCTGTGATAAAAATGACCATCCGGGCATGGTGATTTTTTTGTTTGGTTATTAGTTAATTTTTCAATTTCTTTAATAGACATGGGCATATTTGGGTTTTTTTGTTTGTTTGTTTGTTTTTAGTGAATCTCAGTATTTTGCGTTTTTCAAGGCATTTGTCCATCTCAAACAATGTGTAGAATTTACTGGCATATGGTTGTTTATAATATTTACTTTTTATACTTTTACTATCAATGAACTCTATACTGATGGCCTTCCTTCTTTCCTCTTTTCTTTCTTCCACCCTTTCTTCCTTCCCTGCTTCCCTCCTTCCTTCATCCCTTCCTTCCTTCTTTTTCCTGATCAGTTTGGCCAGAGGTTTACCCATTTTAGCACTTTCTCAAATCATTGATTATTTCTATTTTTATTCTGTGTTCTACTTCATGTCTTCACTTTGATCTTTATTATTTCTTTTCTTTGGCTCATTTTCCCTTAAAAAAAAAAAGTTGTTCAAGATGGAAGGGTGATTCCTGTGACTCTATCACAGCCCCAAAAGCCTCTGCTCAGATTTGCACTGCGCTCATCATGTTTGTTCCCACCATCTTTGTAAACACTAGGGATTTAATCAGTAATAATACTCTAAGTTGAGAGTAAGAAATATGTTGAGTGTGGGCAGGGACATTCTGCTGGTGTTGTAAGGGAGTTGAAAGTCAGTCCAAACAAAGAACCAGAGAAGTGATTATAAATTTTAATTCACAAAAGAGAAGATGCTCAAAATCGGGTCATAAATACAATTCTCCCTTATCTAAAGACTTATTTTTTATAAAATAAGTGTGAGACTTCTTGGTGATCTTGAAGCATCATTGGATCAATGGGTACAAGTTACAGAGATACACAATCAGTGTCCCAAGAGGGGGTGATTTCTGTGCAGATGGGTGTGAGGTCTCAGTCCCAGGAAGAACTGAACAGAACTAACATTTGGATATTCTTTGAACTTGTAATTTCCATCCCTGAGGTCAGACAGGTAAATGTTCAAATGCCACTGTCACCACACACCAGTTTTGTGACTCTGAGCCAGTTACTTAACCTGACTCCCAACTTTCTCATATGTAAATGGAAGTAATAAACATGCCTGTTTTATAGGGTCATAAAGATTAAATGAGACAGTGTATGGAAAAAAATATTTAGCATGGTGTCTGGTATAAAGTATATACTCTCTATATTTTTATTTGTTTGTATATTTATTATTTGGATGCGCTGAGGTCATAACATGCAACTTTGGAACTGGGAGGCATCTTATAGGTCATTCAGGCCAAACCCATGACTGAATGGATGGGGAAGGTGAGGCAAGAGAACTGGCTTGCCCTAAATCACACAGTGTCATTTGATAAAATCTGGAGCCCAGGTATTTAGACTCTCTGGCCCACTGACCTTCCCCACCCCATCCCCTACTCCAAATCACACATACACAGTGGGAACTGGGGACCGGAAGCTCAGATGAAGATTCTGGTTTCCACTGGTGTGCTGTATGATTTCAGACTGGTCCTTTCTGCTCTCCAGATCTGTTTCCTCATCCATAAAATGGGAATGTGGCCATATTTCTTTTTTTAGGAAAGATTTTATTCATTATTTGTCAGAGAGAGAGAGAGAGAGAGAGGCAGGCAGAGGGAAAAGTAGGCTCCCCAGGACCCTGGGATCAGATGCTTAACTGACTGCTACCCAGGAGGCCCATGAACATGGCCATATTTCTAAAGGCCTTTCTAGGGTTCGGAGTTTTGTGTTTTAAATGGGTATTTTAAGCTAATGTGGAATTGTTTTCCTCAAATAGGCATTTCCACTGTCTTGTCCATGATGACCAAAAAAAAAAAAAAAAAAAAAAAAAAAAAAGCTTTTGTTTCATGTTCTATTTTAAGAGGAAATCTACCGTTTATTTCTAATCTTGTTTGTTTGCAGCTATGTTGAGTTGAATAGCACAGTAGGCTTAAAGCAAGCCAGCCGGCTTCCTAGGAAAGCAGTATGAAGGTGGCTACTTTGTTTTTCTTATCTCCCTTGGGGTACTGATAACACAGCCAGGCTGCCGGCCCTGTCCCGGTCATCGGCTTAAGGATTTGCAGATACCACACTGTTCCTCCAACTCCAGGGACCCCCACCACCACCTTAGAGATAATCACTCATTGAGGCTCTTCCCAAGTTGGTGGGGAGCTGACTCTGCCTTCTTCATGAACGCCGGCATTCATGCACAAAAGACAAGCAATGTTCTGAAAAGATACGTCAATTAACGCTCCTGCCTCCCAACTTCTTTAGCTGCAGATAAAAAGGGAAAGTTTTCCTTTTCTCTTGTATTCATTTTATAAGGTTTTCTTTGTTGTCACTTTAAATGGATATGTAGCCTGTCAGAGACACGTGTCTTCCTTCCAGAAGGTACTTCCTGAGCACCACTTAGTGCCCAGTGTCTTGTTGAGACTCTGTGCCTGCTTCAAGGAATGCATAAACCAGGGATGGTGGGGAAATGAGCAATTTTTGAGCTTAATTTAGTATTTTAATTCATTTACGTTGAGTGCTAAGAGTATAGTATAGGGAGACATGAACTGTGGACTCAGGAAAGGCTTCTTGGAATTGGTAGAATTTATGACTGAAGGATAGGTAGAAGAATACAAATGAGTGACTCCTGGGTGGCTCAGTCAGTAACTGTCTGCTTTTGGCTCAGGTCATGATCCCAGCGTCCTGGTGGAGCCCTACATTGGGCTCCCTTCTTGGCAGGAAGCCTGCTTCTCCCTCTCCTACTCCCTCTGCTTGTGTTCCTCTCTCTCTGTGTCTCTCTCTGTCAAATAAATAAATAAAATCTTAAAAAAAAATAATACAAATGAGCATAAAGAACAGCTTGGGCAACTAATTTCTTTAACAAATTTTATAACCAATATTAATTGAAGGTGGCATGCCCTATGGTCAAGGACAATATCCTTCTTAGATGAGGGCTATTGCTCAACTTAGGTAGAGCAATGGAGGCAGTCTTACATAAGATTTCCTATGGTTCAGAGGAAGAGTGAAGAATGGAGGAGGCTTATCCTGCCTTTCCCCTAACACTACTAGGGGTGCTCAAACTCAGACATACTGATTTTTTTGGTCACCTAATTCTTAGCGTGGAATGCTGTCCTGTGAATTAAAGGATGTTTAGCAGCATCCCTGGCTTGTACTCATTAGGTGCCAGTAACAATCTCACTACAGTTAAGACAAATAAAAATCTCTTCAGACATTGTCAGATGTCTCCTGGTAGGCAAAATCACCCTGGCTGAGAACCACAGTGAGATGCAGGTTAATACATTGGAAAGATCATAAAATTCAGGGTCAGAAGAATAGGTCTCCTCTTTGTGGCTTTGGGCAAGTCACTTTCAATTTGGGACTTCGGTTTCCTCATCTTAAAAAGAAAGGAGGGGCACCTGAGTGGCTCAGTGAGTTAAGCCACTGCCTTTGGCTCAGGTCATGATCTCAGGGTCCTGGGATCGGGCCCCGCATCAGGCTCTCTGCTCAGCGGGGAGCCTGCTTCCTCCTCTCTCTCTCTGCCTGCCTCTCTGCCTACTTGTGACCTCTGTCAAATAAATAAATAAAAAATCTTAAAGAAAAAAAAAGAAAGAAAGAAAGAAAGGGATTGTACTACATTGATTTCTCCACTCGTTTATTTGTCCCTTCATCACTCAGGAAATCTTTCGTAAGTTCCGGCCATGTGCTAGTTGTTCTTCTAGGTGCTGTGGATACAGCAGTGTCCAGAAAAAACAAGGTCCCCGCCCTCATGTTGCTTACATTCAAGTCATGGGAGGCAGGCGATAAACAATTAGGCATAAAAAATACAATAAAATCCTCAGCAATGACCCATTCTTCAAAGCTAATAAAACAGAGCAATCTTAGAGAACGTGTCTGAAAGTAAGAGGCTGTTCTCTGATGAATTATTCTTGCATGGCATTAGAGCTGAAACTAAGTGCAGAAGGAGCCATCCACGTGAAGCTCAAAGGAAAGAATGCTGCAGGCAGAGAGGACGGGAAGTGCAAAGGCTGTGAGCTGGACCTGCCTAGACGGTGGTAAAGAGTGGGGAGAATGCTAGGAGTGGTCTGAGCAGTAGACGAGGGTCAATTCCTGCAAGACAGTGTAGACCAGATAAAGGAGTCTGAATTTTATTCTACTTGTTACAGAACGCTACTGGGGGCGGGCGGGGGGTGGGTGGGGTTGAAGCAGGAGAATCATACAATCTGATTTATTTTCATAAAGATGATTCTGGCTACTTTGGGAATAATGGATCTTAACAGGTAAGAATGAAAGCACAAAAACAAGAGGTGAAGTGGTTTCAGTAGGTGAGAAGAGAGAGGGTGATGGCTTAGTCTAGAGATATGGTAATGCAGATACACAGAACAGGATAGAGTTTGGGGATATCTTCTAAAGATTTTTAAAAATTTATTTATCTGAGAGAGAGAGAAAAAAAAAGAAAGAGAGAGAAAGGAGAGAGAACATGAGGAAGGGGTGGGGGCAGAGGGAGAGGGAGAATCAGACTCCCTCTTGAGCAGGCAGCCTGACTCGGGCTTCATTCCAGGACCTTGGGATCGTGACCTGAGTCAAAGGCAGATGCTTAAGTGACTGAGCTACCCAGGTGCCCTGAGATTTGGGATATCTTTTGGAGGTAGAGCCAACTGGATTTGCTGTTGCATTGAATGTGAGGGCTAAGAGAGAAAAGGTAAGCAAGGATAATGCCCAAGCTTTTGGCCAGAAGAATTGAGGGGATCATTTTGCTATTTGCTTTTGAGAGAAAAATAGATTTGGGGTGAAAGACAATTTTCAAGATGAGTTTAAAATAATTTCCAACTAGAAAACTCAATTCTACAGTGTAATTTAGTATTGCCTTTCTTTTAGTTTCTCAGTCCACCTCTCCACAGCACACATATATCACAGATGCACACATGCAAAACTCTAACAAAAAATTGTGTGAAACAATGGCATAGCAGGAACCCAGGGTGGTTTCCAAACTATCTCATGCATGCGGAGATAGTCTCAGGCCTGACAAGCAACAAGGGTGTTTGGAAATTCATTTTGAAGGAGATCTTATCAATGGGAGGTTTTGCTATCAAGAAATTTAATGAGGCTTAAGGACAACTGATAATTCATTAGCATTCTTGAACATGCCCCACTCTGCTACATGGTAATTATTGAGTAGCTACAGACCAGCTCAGAAATACAGTGACAAGACAGAATGCGCCATCCATCAAATCCCAAAGCTATAATCATGTAATGAATGCTACAAGAATCAAACAGTGGAAAATAATAATAACATATTTGCTTCCCCCTGAGCCTTTCAGCAAGGTTTCCAGAGCCTATGGTGAATAGATTTACTGGAAAGTTTGGCTCCCTCTAGGGTATAGGTCACAGTTGTCTAACAGCTGCTGGACAAATAGTACTCCTGAGACACAAGGCAGAAAGGCAGGAGATAGAGTCTTTCAGCCTAAAAGAAAGTAATCCTTCGTCTTAGACCCTAGTAGTAAAGTAAGAAATTGAGAGCAAGCATGGATCTTTCATGAGGCTTGGGATTTTCAGGGATCTAAACTAGGATTGAGCTTCTCTTTAGCACTGGCATAAGGAAGACATCCCCAGAAGTCTTAAATCCTTTCCATCCAGCACTGAAATGAAGAGATCACGGGGAATGATAACAAGTGAAAACTGCAAAACTCTCAGCACATATGACTGTCCGCCATGCCCACCAGCCCTTCGCTCCCCACCCAATTAAGAGACTTGAACAAACTTAACATGACTTCTATTAGCTGAAGACCATATCCCCAGGATGATAACTCCAATTCCCTTTAAAAAACCACCTGAGAAAGCTCAGTGCTGCCAAAAGAACTTACTATTTGTTCCAATAAAACCTGACTGTAAGCCCCTGACCTCACTTTTCTTAGAGCATTTACTTTAGAAATCTTGCGATTTTAAGTTCTCTGTGTCTTCGAGATGTATCTTCTGCAACCGAGGAATGTCTGTCCCAAGGATTGGGTGCCATCCTTTGAATATGACCAACAAGAAGACAAAGCCAGGGTCTCCTAGTCTCTGTGGGAGAATGGGAACCTAACTTTGATAAATGCCACAGAGGCCTCAGCACATTGGCCACCCGGCCCTAGTGTCCTTCAGTACTTGCCTTTCAGCACATCCCAGCATTTTAAAAGCCTCCTGTTTCATGTTCAGTGGAGTTGGGCTCAATTTACACACTGTAGTCTCTTCCCTACAACACTTAGCTCCAATAAAATCTGTCTTTCTGCTTTTAACAAGTATCTTGTGTGAAGTTTTTCTTTTCTACAAACCTGTATTCTGGGACTTGGAAGACACAGGAGCAAGTCTGGACTCAAACTCTTCTAATTTTTTTTTTTTTTTTTAAGATTTATTTATTTATTTGTCAGAGAGAGAGAAAGGAGAGAGAGCACAAGCAGGGTTACTGGGCAGAGGGAGAAGCAGGATCCTCACTGAATAAGGAGCCCAATGCCAGCCTCAATCTCAGGACACTGGTATCATGACATGAGCCAAAGGCAGATGCTTAACAACTGAGGCCCCCAGGCGCCCCTCAAACTCTTCTATTGACATAACTATAGGCAAAGGACTCCATTGTCTGTAGCTTTAACTTTGTAAGTGCAAAATGAGGATGCTAAAATATCCTCATATATTTAAGTATTTGTGATCATAAAACTGCATAACGCTTTATAACAAGAATGCTTGCACTCAAATGGTAGAAAATATGAGCAGATTTTAGACTGGATACCTCTTAGATCAGGGCAACATTTGACAAGGACGTACTTCTGACTCGTAACTTGCCTGGCACAGAACATCCTTGTGCCCATCCCCCCGTGTATTTTCTTCTCTGTGTTTCCTTATAAGCCAAGCATCCAACCCTGAGATTTATACCGTCCCTGAAAATATACTTATCTTGGATTTAGGAACTACATTTTTTAGACTCTATTTTCAGGTATATCTTTATTAAGTGCAAATACATTACTCAGTAGGGACCACACCTTGACTTGACTGCAGCCATTTCTGCTCTGGCAAAGGTGAGTTTGTGAGAACCTAACAAGTCATGCAACAGAAGGCGATAAAAAAGAGACCTAGACCACTATCCAGCCAGGAGAACGGCATCTGTGTTCTCCCTCCACCAGAAATTAATCATTTCTCTTCTACCATGTTACAGCTGTCCCGTGGGTGAGCGGTGACTTTGAAAGCATAAGTTCTTGCCAGTGTATAGTGCTGGGCATTGAGACCCTCACCTCCATTCCTGGAGTCAAGCTTGGAGACCAGGAGTACACTGAGCATACCCAGGAGAGGCCAGGGGTAGTTTCTACACCTTGGGCTTAGGAGGTACCTTGCTGAGGTAGACTCTGGCCTGGCATCTTCCCTCACTAAGTTACAGTCCTTACCTACTTCTGCTATCCTTGCTCAGTCAATATGATAGTCTTTACTGCCCCAATACCCATCTGAAAACTGCCTGTTTATAGCATTTTAACTAGGCCTGGACACTCTGCCTGTGTCTTGCCATTCCCTCTTTTTGGGATACCAGATCCTGTCTCCTCTCTCTTACCCCCCTGTTAGTCCTAGGGTCCTGCTCAGACAGTCAGCTCATCTGGACTACACTGCCATGTTGTCGCACTTACCTGAGATGAGACCACCACCCCATTGCCTGCAGGCTCCTGCCTCACATCCTACCTGCCAGACTGGTTCTCTGTTCTGGATTCACCGCTCACCTGAGCTGAGTTTTGACACTCCTGCAGATGATGAAGTTTGAGCCCTCAGCCACCCTGGTCAAAGGCAGCTCGCAAGTCGGAGAAGTTCCCATAGTCCTCATCCTGTTGTGTGTTCTCCACCACTAGCTTCTCACAGGGGCCCTGAGGTGAGGTCTCAAAAGATCTTACACAAAATCTGGCTTGGGATTATTCTGAGTCTTTGTGTAACTTTTTCTGGAATTTACCCTGACTTACTTTGACACACAGTACCTCATTCTCACTGCTTTAAACACCCGCCTCTTCTATGATGAAGATGAAGTGTCTTGCTTGGTATTGTCAACCCACATCTGGTTTGCACTTCACTTGTAAGCATGGATAATTAGAATTTGAAGGGCAATTCAATACATTATCAATTCTGAGACATCCAGTTGTCAGAGTTCAATGAGTTTGCGTTATATTTAAACTAGTTAATGGAATGCTAATTTGATCACAGCCAATCCTTTTATTGGATGGAGCTGAGCAACTTCAGTGAGTTTAGCACTTTCATATCCTTCAAATTACTAATGATAACAAAGGCCTATGCTGTGACTGCAAAGAACCACAGCGCCTTCTGAACTAAGACCTTTGAGGTGAAGAGCTTTCCTGCAGAGGAAACTGGGTGATGTACCCAAGGGTGTTTCATCTTCATGGAGAGCAGTGGTGTTACAATTCAGATTTTTAGCCCTTCCTCCTTTTGTGTGAAATCCACTACTGCAGGTAAACCCATCAATGACTCAGCTCAGGGCCATTAAGCTTTTCTAACTATAACAAGGGATGATAATAACAGCTCAGAGGACTGTCCCATTATTGAGTCACCATGAAACTCTTTACCCTCGCCTAGCCTTGATTCACTCAGATGTAACATGGGAGTATTAGGTAATATCTCTTAAGTCAACCCCACTCTAGGTTTTTGAGTGAGTCTATTGGCCTTCTCACTCAGCATCTGCTAAACATCAATTTAATTCCAAACAACTTTGTTTCTGAGTTAGACAAAGGTATGTCTTCAGATTACTCTTAGCTATAAATTTTCAAATTTCAAACTCTTTATTCATTCGTAAAAATTATTTGACTCCTAATATATGTAATACTAAATTTGTTGCAGTTGTTAGTCACTGTGGAATTAAATATAATTATTTTCTGGTATCTGTTGCTTTGGGACCCCTGAGACTGAGCCAGCTCTTTCCTTCACAGACTAAGCCATCAGACCTGAAGACAATGCTATTGCTCCTCCAGGGAGATTCATAAGAGGCAGAAGGCAAGGGAGAAAAGCTCCATCTTAAACTCTGATTTGTGCTGATGGGTTTACATTTGTCCTGATATGAAAGAAATTTTTGAAGTCCTATTGTTGTAGTTTCAGAATATAGGTGAGGTTTGGTAGGGTGGGGTTCGGAGCCAGTGAATTCTTGAGAAGTCCTTGGTACAAAATGGTGGTTTTATTAAAGCATGGGGACGGGACCCATGGTCAAGAAGAGCTACCACATTGGGGTTGGGGTTTTCAGGGGTTGCTGATTATATACTTGGGAGTTGGAGGGAGGTTAGGAAAGGGAAGGTTGCAAAAAGAGTTACATCAGGAAGACTCACAGGATACCCATGTCCTTGGTATTGTCAAACTAAGGTTGTTTTTCCCTCTAGGAAGATATTAACATTAGGACAGGAGCTTCCTGGAGGAACATTATATTCTGCCTGCCTCAAGCATTTGTCCATGGACTGCTCTTTATGAGGACATTTATTGATCTACCTTTCCTTCTGCCTTTGTTTCCCACATCACTGTGATCCATTCCACCCTTTTATTTTACAGTAAGGAAACCAAGACTTGGAAAGGAGAAGCAAAGTAGTTAGAACATTGGTGATTAGAACTGAGGCGCACACACCGGGGTTTGAGAACTGGCCCTGCCATTTGCTCATTGTGCAACTCAATCAAATTATTTAATTTTTTATGCCTTAATTTCCTCATTTATAAAGTGACTATACCTTACCAATTTCACAGAGCTTTGTAAGGATGGATGATTAAAAGCATGTAGTAGAGCACCTAGCCTATCTTAAACATTCAATAAATGTCAAATATATTGATCATAGTGCTTTGGGACCTAACCCCCATCTCTGGCTCCCTTTGATTATATACTTGCAATTTTGTTTTATAGATCTAGAGAAAAGCTAAGTGAAAAATGTCAGTGTCTTAAGTGTCAAGAATGGTTGTTTTTCTTGAGACAAAACATCTAAAAACAAAAAAGAAAGTGAGACCAATGGCTAGACTTTAATATAAATAGTCCGAGCGTGAAGATTGCTGACAAATTATTCATAATTGCAGAGGTTGCTGAAGGAGACATCAAGATAATTTTACAGAAACAGTTACAGAGGACAGAAGAGGACTGTGATAAATGAAGCACAGGATATGCAGGGTGTGGAGACAGATGGTGGTCCTGGCATGTGACTAGGGAAGAGGAGTGCCAAGGAAGGTGGTCAGCAGTCTCTGGACCTTGGATACAGAAGTGAAGAGGGCACTAGAGCAAGAAGGCAGAATTTCAGTCCTAAATGTGTTCAAGACCTCAAGGGTTGTTTTAAAAGTTCTGGTGGGGAATTGCCCAGTGACCATTGATTGAGAAGAGGCCCTCTTCTACAAGGAAGGTCATCCTCCCTGTACAAGGATTGGAGAAATATCCTTGAAGCATTGAGCAGGAAAAGGGACAACTTACTTGAGTAGCTAGAAGAGTGTATTAAATCTTGGTCTTTATAGATGTCTGGCTGTAGACATTATAGCCAGATTCCATTCTTGTCCACCTGAAACAGAGAGATTTTTAGTGTGCTTTCCATAGAGGGCAAGTGGGCCAAGCCAGGGGCAAAATTCACAGACCAATGATATGGCATGGGGCTTGGTCAGAAGAATAAGGCAGAAAGACACCATTTAGGGAGCATGGACCTAAGTAGGCAGTCTGGATGCCAAGTGCTCTGCACTCCTGGCATAGGAAGCCTTAAATTGCCCTCCCCCACCCGCACAGTGATAGGATTGGCCTTTAGGGCCAGATATGAGACTAGGTCAGTAGGGGGCTAGTGAGAATAGGGTACAAGGAGGCCAAGCATAGCAGCTGCCAAGACTAGAGAAGTGGGAAGCAGTACAACTTGTTGAAACTCTTTCCCCACATACTTCACACATATCAGTGTTACAACAGCCATTATATTCTACCATGACTCTATGTCTGCCTGGTTCTCTAGATGGCAAAATATTTAAGACAGAGATTTTGAAAGACAGCAGTTAAGAGCACTCACTCTGGAGCACTACAGCACGGATTCCTATTCCAGCCCTACCAGTCCCTAACTGTGTCATGCCAGGCAAGGTTCTTACCCTTTCTATGTCTCAGTGTTTTCATCTGTGAAACAGGAATAATACTATCCCTCTCACTGGTGCAGTAACAATTATATTAGTTAATAAAGCAGTTACACAGTGCCTAACATATAGTGAATGTAATGTAAGTGTGTGTTAAATAAATAAAAGTTTACCTCTGTTTCCAGCTCTTGGTATGGTGCTCATTTTCAATTTTGGTAAATGATAGTTGAAGTGAAAAATTAAATGACAAGGCTAGGCATTTTGCTAAGTGGTGGCTGGCACTCTAAACTCCTGACCTATGATCTGTGACCTCACCTTGACCTAAGACCCCAGCACCGTGGTGTGTTGAATTGGTTGAGATGATCCCAGTGCCCAGCCACGGATGCAGAGAGCAATCACCATAAATGAAAAAGACACATGAATGTTTAATCCTGTAAATTAATAATAGTAATAACCCTGTAAATTATTCCATCCCATCAGACTGCCACAGGAGACAATGGATGCTGGTCCCCCCTCTCCTATCCCACCCACTTTCTTTCCTTATCAGGCTCCAGGTGCAGGTACAGATAGAATGACAAGGGCCCTGGGAGGAGAACATCTGTAGGCACAGCCTCTTGAGCACAGGAAGGATTCACAATGAAGGAATATACATCTGGAAAGTGAGGAGGGTAGATGCCAATAAAAGCTGAGGCACAAAGCCAAAGGAAGCCGATCCCAGAGCTACTGAAGAACTTTGTCCTCTACGGTGGGTGCCCCTGGGGTTTTTCCTTGCCCACTCCCCATCCCATACTTTCCCCCTTCCTGCCTTCCTCCAACATACACCACCTACCACCGTCAATAGCATGGCTTCTCATCAAAATGTGACTTCGTTTGGGGAGACAGAACCTCAGCTTCCCCTATTTCAGATGGGGATCATAACTCCCACATCATGGGGCTCTAGTGAGGATAAAAAGACTGTGGGGGAGAAAGTATTTTGAAGAAAAATTGCACCATTTACAGCCAATGGTTGGTTTTATTTTACTTTATTTTATTTTTGTAATTAACACCCCACCCAACACACACCGTGAATTATATCTGGAGGGTTTGTGTAAAACTGACAATGTTCAGTTGATTTTTAAATCAGAGCACATACATCTACCTATTAACCGAGTCAACTTTACAAAGCACCTCGAAAGGTTTCTTACACTGGTAAGCATTATGTAAGTAAAGGTGGGTATATACGTGGAAATGACAGCATACGGGAGAGTTCTGGACCACACAGAATGTTCTCTGGAAAGTTCTATGGCTCCCACACAGGACTCTAGATCTGGCTTTATATTTCTGTTTCCTCATTATGTAAATGCTGATACTTATACTTATTCTGCCTACTTCATACATAAGGTAGTGTTGAGAATCACAGTAGAGATATTAGCTGGTGAATGTACTTTATAAACTGTAGTATACTTGACACATTTCAGAGATTATTCATGGTGTGTGTGTGTCAATATCGGTATGCTGTTCCACCTGTTCATTTCTTTCCAAATATTTCTATCTCTTTTCTCTCTCTCTCTCTCTCTCTCTCTCTCTCTCACACACACACACACACACACACAAACACACAGTTGGAACACAAAATAACAATCAAGGTGATTCATCAATTTCTAGACAACCTTATAATATTTGCTTTGAAGTGTAACTTATAATTACTGGGGTTAGAAAATAGTAGAGAAGTGCATGCGTGTGTGCACATGCGCACGCATACATGCACATGTTTTGAAGCTCTGATACTCGCCATCCAAAAGGAATCAGACATTTAGGTTGAGTGCTGAAACATTTGATCTGGAGTGCTTATTCTGACCTGCAATGTAATTGGACTTGATCAGCAGAGTTGGAAATAGGAGCTAGCCCCTAATAGGATTAGAAAGATTATCTAAGACTTAGCTTCACAACCTGCAGGTTGAAATCTGTATTGGTTTTTCAGACATGGAACCTACTGTGACCTTCTGCTGCCCAGCAGAATGGCTTCCTCAAGTTTGTCTATTCAGAATGGAGTCCAACTCTACTTAAAACAACAGTTTGTCCCTATCCTGGTTGCTTTTTCTAGGAGAAATGAATGCCATCCAAGTTGGATGAGGAATGTATGACAGCCATCACGGGCTATTGACACTAGCCAAGCTTCAACGCTTGAACTGGAAAACAGAACACTGGCCCTGCCCCAGTGAACTTGGAGAAGTCACATGGACTCCCTGAACCTCAGTTCCTTCATCTGTGAAATGGAAAGAAAAGCATCAGCCTCACCTACTTCAGGTTTAGTCTGCATCTCATGTGTGATATTGTCCTTTGTTAACCAGGCCCTGCAGACAAACCCAAAGGTCTATGCAAACACCTGGACTGTGTAATAAAGAAAACAATGGCTTTATCACATGTGTGGGGGGAATATTCATAATGTAAAATTCAGTTTTCAGAGAATTTGAGGGCAATTATTAATTATGCTTTCAACTTTTCTGAAACTTAGCCTGGGGATCAAAGCCATAGTTCTCTTTGAGATTTTTCACACATTTCATGCATTGAGGGTAGCTACAAGGTCACAGATTTCTGGGAACCTTGAAAGATATATAGTAGCCCTTGTTCCCAGACTTTGACAGAGATGTGGCAGTCCTGCAGAAGCACTTTCCAGACTCTGCCAGGGTAGCAAAGGAAGCATGCTAAAATTTATGCGAAGGTGGATTTGGGTTGGCAAAGCTCCCAAGTGTACTGAAATTCTAGGTGGTTTTCTGCCCTTTGATGCCCCAGTCATTTCCTCTGGAAAACCCAGTAAGAAAGTGGTGTTCCTTCACAATCCACAAAGCTCCTTTTCCTGGACTTCTAGCTATACAGCACTGCCCTCAAGAGGCTTCCTCTCTAGGGGAGCCTGGGTGGCTCAGTTGTTGAGCATCTGACCCTTGGTTTCAGCTCAGATCATGATTTCAGTTCAAGGTCTCAGGATCGTGGGATCGAGTCCTGCATTGGGTTCCACGTTCAGAGAGGGGTCTGCTTGAGATTCTTTCCCTCTTCCTCTGCCTCCTCCTGCTCACTCACACTCACTCCCTCGAATTCTCTCTCTCAAATAAATAAATAAGTAAATAAAATCTTTTAAAAAAGAAAGAGAAAGAGAGACTTTCTCTCTAGTGCTGCATTTGCTTCTTGCTCCTCTTGTTCTGGGAGCCACACTGAGTGTACTTGCTAGACATGCACCTTCTAGGAGCTCACATCAGATAGAAGGGACACATCCAGAGCCAAGTATGACCTTCTGGCTGCAGTGACAAATGTCTCTATAGACACAATTGGGAGCACAGGAGGGACGGGACTGATAGCGAGTATATTGAATAATAAACCACAGTCACTCTTTATCCCCTTCAGCTTGTTTTGGATTCCTTTCTCCATCACCTTTCTCTGTCTCTCCTGCCTAAGCCGCAAGACAACCCCTCAGAAGAAAATCAAACAAAACAGATGGTACTCACTTTTGGAACCAAAAGAATGGTGTTTGAATCCTGCCTCTACACATCACTAGCTCTGTAAGCACAGATAATTTCTCCAACTTCTCCAGATCTCAGGTTCTGCACCCACAAAATGTCAATTATAAAGATTAAATATGAAAACAGTAAAAACTCCTGGCCCATGGTAGGAACTCAATAAAGCCTAAAACAACAATAATAAAGTGATCCTCCAGAATCCCATCATTAGAGTCTAACAACCCCTTTCACAGGCAAGAAATAATAGGAGCGGCTCACCCATCGTCCCTAAGAGATGAATTGATGCTTGCATCAGCCCTTTGTAAACAGACTGATCGATGGAGCCAGTGATCAGGAAAATTGAATTCCACTGAATACACATCGCTGTCTGCCTGGCATCATCATATTTCAATGAAGCAAAACTGTAAATAGTAGGAGGCATTTCTGATGAGTTATGTGTTTGGGAATAGGGGATTTTGAAATGTCATTTTGAGCTCAAATTAATCAAATTTTGAGCAACCAAATTTGGAGAAATAAGTTCAGTAGCATCCAAGTGGTGAATAAAAGAGAATTCAGTCTGAACCACAAAATAGCCACAGACAGGATGAATTCCTTCGTGCTCCCTTTGACCTTAAGAAAAAGCTTATATTGGGTGCCTGGGTGGCTCAGATGGTTAAGCATCTGCTTTGGATTGGGTCATGATCCTGAAGTCCTGGGATCAAGTCCTGCTTCCAGCTCCCTGCTCAGCAGGGAGTCTGCTTCTCCCTCTGCCTCTCTCTCTCTCTCTCTCTCTGTCTCTCATACAATCTTTTAAAAGAAAAGAGAAAGCCTGTATTAATGTGTTTTCTGTATTGTTCATTGTCCAGATGCCTATTTAGAGCATCTCCCAACCACGAACTGTGCCAGGCACTAGGGAAACTCTGCTGCAATGAAGATAGGCTCTGCCATCAGAAAACTCCCAGTTCAGTGAGCAGAGAGGTTGCTCAGATAGAATTCAGATAGCAGATGTGACTAGTGTGCCCTTTAGCGATCTGGTCAAACCTGGCCTCACGCATTTTCCATGTGATCTTCCAAAACCCTTCCTCAAATTTCCATTAGAATCCTCGGCTTATTTCGCATCTCTAAGCCAGTGCCCTGTGGCCTGTCTTTCCCTCAATACCCTGGACTTAGACTCTTTAGTGGTGCCCTGAGAACTCTATGCTTACCAAATATTTCATAACGACATAGATTTTACTCAGGATTTTAAGGAAATTGTGGTGTGGGTCACGTCACAGAGTGAATGACCTCCTTTTTTTCTCTCTGGGGCATTAAAGAATTGCTCTTACATTTGAGCAAGGTGGCTCTGACCTGTTTTACATCCCTCTCAGTATAAACTTCTACCCTGAGCCCTCAAAATTTTTCCAAATTACTGTTTTTCTTCCCAGAAGAAGTTCGGATGACTATCATCACTATAACATCCTACCCTCTCCTTATATAGATAAGATGTTATAAAATATGATATCGATGCTATTAGAGAAGTCAAGAATAAGGAGTCTTTCTCGACCTTTCTCCTCGACCTGGGAGAGTCAGAGGTGGCCTTCCGGAGGAAGAGGACTTCGCATGAGTTCTGGCAGAATAAATAGGGAAGGGTTAGGAAAACACTCTAGCAGGAGAAAATGGTGAAGAAGTTTGAAAGCCAGTGACATGATTCTGTTTGCTTCCCCCAGTCTCAAGACAAAGTAGTGCTCTCTGAGAGCTACAGTGTTGTGTCCTGCAAGTTTGGGCAGAGTAGCAGGTTGGACATCACTGTCAGATAGAGCCAGATGAGAGTCATCAGTGGAACAGGAAGAATGATAAGAAAACCAGAGAATCTGCTGAGTAAATCCAGCCAAAAATTTGAAAGAAGGGAAATATCCAAATAGAAGGCATGGGAGAGAAACTAGGTGAAGAAGTTGTGAAGGGAAGATGGGACAGAGGATGTAGAGAAGTGGTTCTCAACTTAGCTATCCACCAAAATCTCCCAGCAAGCTTCCAAAACCCCATGCCAAAGACCACCTAGACATCGGAGGTGGTTGGTCTGGGTTGTGGACTGGACATCAGGATGGTTGAGGGCTCTCCATCTAATTGAAATATGCTGCCAAAGTTGAGAGCATCTGGTCTAGGGAATATTACCCAAAGGTGGTGCTAATAACAGTAGAAGCTTATTGCTCCTTCCACTGTGCTTAGAGGTGAAGGAAGGGAGAGGAGATGGAAATCTTCAGAATGTAAACCTAATCTGGACTTTTTTGAGAGCCATGAACCAGGAGAAGTCAGATTTTAAACTTAAAATGCAATCCAGTGCATTATTTCTCAAAGAGGGACTACTGAGCCGTATCACCAGAGTCACCTGCTAAAAATGCATATTTCAGAGCTCCACGTCAGAATCTCTTGAAGGGAGGTGGGAGTGAGAATCTGTGTCTTTTAGTAAAACTCTGTAAGTGATTTTTACACACATAAGGGTTTAGAAATCACTGTACTATTGCAGGTAATTAGTATATTTTATACTGCCGCAGTTAACGAATGACGCGAGGAGTAACGGCACTTTTCACTGAGCACATACTATGCCCAAAGGCTGTTTACATAGATTATTCCATCTTGTCCTAGAAGGACACTTTGAAGTAGGTATTGTTATCTTGGCTTTACAGATGAAGAAACTGAGGATCAGGGAAGATAAATAACTTGCCCAGAACAATGGAGCTAGTGAGGGGACAAACCTAGTCTTCAAACCATCATTTTACTCCAAACCCTTGCTGTGCTTTTTTCCATCTTCCTCTGCCCTGCCCTCTCCCCAAGGCCAAGGATCCCATCTTTCATGGTCAGAACAATCCCAGGTACTTGGCCTACCTGCTTCATTCCTGCTGCTACCAGCGGCAGTGAAATGAGAGGAAACCCAGACCTGGGGTCAGACTATTCATACCTTGGTGCATGGTCTTAGGTAAGCCACTTTGCTCACTGGAGCATTTACTCAGAAATCAAAGTGTAACTCACCACGTTCTCCAGATACAGCTCTTTGCCTCACTTAATCTAAACGTGCTCATATAGCCTGAAGTGGGGTTGAGCCCACTCCGCCTCTTGAATCTGTCTACTTCATTAGCAATGTCTCTTAGCCAATGTCTTTTGGTGGGGGACAGTATTCTTTTTCCTCCTCTAATCTTATTGAGGCTACATCAGGTCAGTAACTACTGCTCTGATGGAGTGCTACCTGCTCTTGGGAGTGGGAAAAAACCCTTCTTTAGTTACTCCCCCTTACAAATACAGGAGACTCTGATTATCCAGAACCAGGACATTTAATGAGTCCAGTTTACTTGTGGTCTGGCTTACCGTACCTTAAACAAGCAGTACTTTGTGCTGTATCTCTTGCTTTTTTGCCTGAAATGCAGGTAAAGCCTTGGCCCCAGGCCAGATTGGCCAATTTTGTTGGTCTTTAAGGTCCCTCTTGGGCCCAATTCTCTCTCTTTCTCTTAGCAAAGATATTCCTGAATGTATGAGACCCAGGATAGAAATTTGGTGCTTAGGAAGGCATTTAGTAGGCCTAACTCATGTCCTCCAAATCAGCGTTTAACAGAAAACTCCCTATTGGGGACTATCAGGCCATAGCCACAGTGGTAAGCAAGGTGGCAGTTTGGTGGCAGTTTTGTGGCCATGCTGCCACAGCTTACTGTGTGTTCAACAACACCCAAGAAACCTGTGCTGAAGACAAGAATCAGGCATTTCTGGGTCTTGGGCCAAAATACCAGCATAATAGAGCCAAGGCATCCCTCTTTACTTCCAACCATGCCTCCATGCTCTCCTTCACCAGGTCCCTAAGTCCCATTTTGACTGCAGAGTGGATGTTGTTCCTTTTTTTATCTCCCTCTTATCCACATACACAGCCAGTGCTGTGCACAGCAAGTGGTCATTGTCATACTTAAATAATGTCCAAATCCACTAACAACTTCAGTGAACACAACATGCACACACATGCCCACACACACACACACACACAAATACACACACCATCAAAGGATAAAACAAACTAACAAAAAAATGATGCTAAAGGAATTTGGTCCTCATGCTGTCATTTCTTAAATGGCTGATTTTGGATGATTAAAATCATGAGGAGTCCAAAAGTGGAAGAATTCGTCATGTTTGACGTTGGCACATTTTACCCAATTTTAAAAATTGCTTCCGCATCAGCAATGCGGCCAATTTACATGTACTTAGGTAATGAGAAAGAAAATATGCAGACACTGAACGTGAGAAGGAGAATAACTATGAGGGAGGGCAGGGAAGGAGCCATCCTGAAAGAAGGAAGAGAGAAAAATGAGGAAAAGAGAGAAGGCAAATAATTTAAGACAAAAAAGAGAATGAATAGTGAAAGTAAGACAACAGAGTACATAAACATCCTCCTTATTCAAATTTAGAATGTCACAGTAGCAAGTGAAGTTTAGATTCCTGATGTATGCAGGAAAAAACTCAAGCCAGAGAGGAAACAAACCACTGGAGGCCACAGCTGGTGTGAGGGCTGGAGCTAGAGCACAGGTCTCCTTTCCCTAAATCGGGCTGGTGCCATCGTATGTCGTCACTTCCCGTTCACTGTGGTCTATCCCAAACATACAGTAGGCACATTAAGAATTGCTTGTGGAATGGAGAAATGTAGCATAACATGCTGACCTGGTCAGAAACCATTTGTATTATTGTTGGGTTGTTGGTTTTTATGTTTCAAGGTGAGGAATTTTAAAACGTGTATATTTTAATGTCCCTCCACCATGCCTTCCTGTGTTTTGTTTTATCAGGTACCCCCACCTCACTCCATATCACAGCCTTCTTAACCTTTCAAAGATCTTATTTGTTTCTCCTTTTATTCCTGGTGGTGGTCACATTTACCTTGTAGTGCTCTGTCCTCTTTGTCTGTCCTGTCTCTAAGCCCTCTGAGCTCAGAAATCTCTTCTTAGTTGTGATATAGTATCAGTGGCATTGAATTAGCAAACAAGGTTGAGAGCCAACTTTGTTTGACTTTATTAAACCTAAGGGTCAGTATCCCCATCTGTAAAATGCTGGTTGGGAGTTCCTGAACACTCCACCTCAGAGGATGCTTCTGAAATCTTCTTACAATGTTGTGAACTGTTACAATAGTGCAGTTCTGGAATGGGAGGATTATAGCTGCTGTTGATGTCTTTCTCCCTCATAGCACTTGACATCTAGCCTTACACAGGGTAGCACCCTGCAGACACATGTTTGTTGATTGAATAACATAGCAATCACATTAGCAAATTCTATTTTAAATCAGCTCCCTCTCCTTCCAGAATTAATAGAATCTTCTGTTTTCTAGAGCTTTGAAGATGACAAAACTTCATTTTGAATTTTCTTTTAAAACTTCTTATGAATCTTTTTGAGTCATTCAATTCTCTTTGCATAGTCTTTGGACAAGAATCATGAGCCAAACTCTTCCAGAGACCTTGAGTCTATACACAAAGCTAAGGCATATACATACCCAGATGCACCCTATCTAATTGGGAGCCTCACCATGATAATGTAAGAGAAACACTATTACTAGTTTCATTTACAGATGAGAAAACTGAGGTATAGAACTTAAAATTTTGCCCAAGATGATTTTTCTCTCCATATGGCAAATTTCAAGACACATGGAATATAAAACACCACCATCTATCCCAACTCCCCTGACAACTATGTTATATCATTTGGAGACATTGATTTGGCTAATGAAAAAGGTTCAAAATCAAGAATTCCATGTCTTTTTATCCCCTGATTCCTATCTGAAGGCCGATTTGCAGTCATGGCAGTTGTGGAATCTTATCATCTTATGTCTTTCTGGCCTCTTGGTAAAATTGACAACATCTTCACTGTCTGCCTTCATGAAAAACCCAGTTGTTTTCTTGATGAAACCTTTGAAATACTGCCCTCAAGTCAAGGAAGAATAGACAAACTCTGCTAACCAGCTATGTTTCCCATTACTGCTATAATAAATTACCACAACTCAGTGGCTTTAAAATAGCACACATTTGTTCTCTTGCACGTCTGGAGTCAGTTTCAATTCAAGGTGTTGGCAAGACTGCACTTCCTTAGGAGACTCTAAGGAATGATCCATGTCCTTGTCTTTTCCAGCTTCTAATTCTACATCTCTTGCTTTCCTCTGTCTGTGGCCCCTTCCTTTATTTTCAAAGCATGTTACTCCAAATGTCTGCTTCCATTGCCATATTGGCTTCTCCTCTCTGAAGTCAAATCTCCCTCTGCCTCCTCTTACAATGACACTTGTGATCACACTTAGGTCCAGTTGGGTAATCCAGGATAATCTCCCCATCTCAACATCCTTCATATAAACACATTCACAGAGGATTTTTTTGGCATAAAGTAACAATTGCAATTTGCAGGGATTAGGACCTGGATATCTTGGGCATCATTCAGCCTACCACACCAGCCTAGGGAGATTTAGAGTAAAAGATTATACTACCTATGTGTTTCAGGAATCCTTAAGCCTCAAGATTTACATTAAAATGTTCCTGAGATCATGATACTTCTGGGGTGCTCAGCAAAAGCAAATGCAAAGCTTTATCTAGAGTGATATTTCCACATACCATATCACAATGAATTCTCAGCCACTCCCATATTATCATTGTAAATGTGCTTGCACTCAAAAATCACAAAATTCACCAGTAAAAAAGCAGAGTACACATACACAATACACAGGAGGATTTGCACACCAAGAATTTAGGATAAAACCTTCTAAAGGGAGATTATAACAAGTTTAAAAGGGAGATTAAAGATGTGAAATTTATACTCAAACTGTATGGAAAAAATAACGCTCCATGGGAAAAAAAAAAAAAAAGAAAAGGCAGATTTTAAAAAAATCTTTTTTTTTCATTTCTTTTCAGTGTTCCAGAATTCTTTGTTTATGCACCACACCCAGTGTTCCATGTAATACATGCCCTCCACAATACCCATCACCAGGCAGATTTGAGAAAGAAGCAAATGTTACTTCTAGAAACAAACAAAAATCATTGCAGTTGAAAGCTTGATGGTTCAGATAGCAGAGTAGATGCAGTAGCAGACAGAATTAGTGCCTAGAAGATAGATTTAGCACGTTAACTAGAATGCAGTCCAACATCTTTTAAGGGGTTCAAAGAGAAGGGAAAGAGCCAACATTCAGTGAGAAAATGGCTGACAATTTTCCATAGTTGAAGAAGAACATAAACCCTCAGTTTGGAGATTTACAGCACATCCAGAATAACAAGAAGAAAAAAAAAAATGAATCCACACCTATGTACTTCGAAATAAAAACACAGAACTGAAAGATTAATGCACTGGGATAGATACTCTTATAGTCACAACTTCACATTTCCATAACTCTCCAGTCATTTCTCCATTTTGATTTGCTCCCTGAATCACGGAGCTGAATGGAAACTAGGATAATCTCAACTAAAACTTTTATTTTATTAAGGGGAAGCTGAGGCCCAGAGAGGAGGCATGGGTTTCCCAAGATCACTCTAGAAGCTCAAGTTAACAGAAATCTGGTATCCCAAACTCTAACTCAGGCTGTTTCCAGAAGCTCTGAGGCTTTATCTGCCTCTCCATGGTGGTCTAGGGACAAAGGAGAAAACGTGCACAACGGGGAAGTCACCAAAATAGACAAGGACAATCTATTAGCATTAAACACTGGCTAAATGAGACCCAATATTATCCTTTATTAAGTCAAGCTGAGAAGTTGAATGCAGGGGGTGTTTTATATGTCAGCACCACAGCCATTATGAATGGACTGATTAATAAGTAAACAAACAAATACTAGGAAATCAGGCCTGTTTTGATCCTTCAAATTCACAATAACACCCTGTTAACATGAACTTCAAATATTAACACTAATAACCACACTAATCACAGGGATGAAAACTCCAAATTAATTCAAATGCTGCTCAATAGACCATCACTGTGTCCTCACTGCTTGTTCCTTTTCTATCTGTTCAGATCTCTATGCAGTAATTAAATCCATTAAAATGTAAAACTAGCTTTTGTTCTCAAGGGGAAAAATGAAAAAGGGAGCTGAATAACATCCCTGGAGATAGACATGTGACTTCTCAGAACTTCCGTTATATCCAAATTCTTGGCCCTTTTTTTCTGAAACAACAGCTCTCCCATACAGGAATCCTGCTACCAGGCTGGGTCCATGGTATTTCTTATCAAGAAAGAAGATGTGGCCTAATGAAAAGAATGAGGTTAGGACTAAGAGAAGACTTATATTGACATCCTGGCTCTACTTCAAATAGCTGTAAGATCTTGGTTTTATAAAACATGTTGTTTTCTCTGGCCTCGTTCCCCTATTTGTGAAATGGGAATTATATCTGCTCTCCTGTGTGGACTGTAGTAATCAAAGGAGATGATAAAAGTGTGCTTTGTAAACCCTAAAGTATTTTGAAAAGTGAGTTATTATTCCCCTGAATGCTCTGAAGCTCACAGGAACTTCCATTTATTCTTTAAGTGAGGTGTGGGAACAACGTGCAGAGTGAAAAAACAAGGTGTATGCATGGTTTACACTGACTTATTTAAGGACACATTTTTAAAAGAGGATGTAATCATGACTCTCATATGGATAGAGAATGAATATATGCCAAAGATTTTATTTAATTCATTAATTAATGAGTAAATCAATAGATGTTGCAATGAATCCAAAAACAAACTCACGGGGTCACAAACTTTTTGTCAAACATGGAAAGCTGAAATGAATTTATAAAAAGATACAAAAGTGCTCACAATAATCAATTGCATCCCATTAGACTCAATTTGCATTTCTGTGGACAGGAATTATTTGTACTACTATCCATTTTCTACAGCTTTATTTCTATCTGTGTGGGGTTGTCAAATAGCCAAGTCAAAGACAAGGACAATCAGAGATAACCTAGATGGGTGAGCTAATGATTAAATATTAAATGCTTTCCCAGTTTTCCCTTACAGAGCCTTGACTGAAAGAATCCCAACTGCACTCCAAGTAGCTGCTGAAATTTGGGCTTCATTCCATGCCGACTGTACAAACCTTAGGTAAGCGTTGAGAAAACCCTGGGCTGGGCTCAAATAAACCTACTCAGCTGCCTTGGATTGCCAACAAATGTACCATGTGGGATAACCTTGGCCAAACTTCCTCTTTTATCCAAGCCTCAGTTTCCCTCTCTGAAAAATGAGTGCATTAGACCAGTTGACTACTGGCCCATGTCAGTGAAAGTGTGGACTAAAAAGTGCTTTCTGGAGTTGAGACAGTTTTATCCCCCCAAGAGGGTATATTACTTTTATCTGACCACTCTGAACAAAGAAATAACATCATGTGGTTCTCCAACTGCTTTACTCCTAAAATATGCTTATTTAAGAAGACAAACAAAATAAGAATTGTCCAAGAAAGACAATGGAAAGAGTATTTATGCACACTATCTGCACTGGCTAGTTTTATGTCAACTTGGCAGGTGTTTTGGACGAGTTGAAGATTTTATCAGTAAACTTTGAGAAAGCAGATTGCTCTCCATAAGGTGGGTGGGTCTCACCCAATCAGCTGAAGGTCTGTATAGCACAAAAAGACCAGTCTCCTGGAGCAAGAGGGAATTCTCTATCAAACAACCTTTAGAGTTCATCTTCACCATCATCTCTTCTGGGTCTTGAACCTGCTAGTCTGCACTATAGAATTTGGACTCAGCAGTCTCTATAACTCTGTGAGCCAATTCCTTATAATCTATTTCACTCTCTCTATATATATCTTCTTATTGGTTCTGGGTTTTGGGGGGAGAATTCTGACTAACACACCACCCATTACCCAAATGGGAGTCTCCACAGAGGTAATGGGTCTTTTTGACTCCACTTATGGGCTCTCCATAAAGCCCCAAGAAGGGACTTCCCAATGATAACCTGAGAATCCTGGTTTTGGGGATGGAGTAAAGCCTGGTCAGTGGCCCCTATAGCCAGGGAGGGCATCCTGTCAACCTGGCATTCCCAATGAGAGGTCTCAGGTCTGGTTCAGAACTACCAGCCCCTCTCCAGGTTAACAGACATTCCTGGCTTTCCTAACAAGTGAGTTAAGAGAAAGTTTTGGGGAACCTGAGAACTGGAGGGCAAGGATAAAAAGAGTTATACCCACATCAGAAAGCTTCTGGGAGAAGAAACAGACTCCTAAGAAAAGGCTTGTGCCCACCTTTGTTGAGACTCCAAATGAAGACACAGTAGCACTACTGTGTTATCATTTATTGAGTCTGGCCAATATACCAGGCACTGTGGTAAGTTACTTTATATAAATTAAACATGGTCATATCAACAGTACTGAATATAAAGGTATTATCCCTATTCAACAGATGAGTTTGTTGAGGGTAAGTAATTCACCCTAAGTCACCCAACCCCTGGGAAAGTGTAAGCTAGTTCCCTAAGGAAAGAGTGTGACCCACAACCAAGGACCAGTGAGGGAGACATTAAAGACAGTCAGGGAGCACCTACCACAGGAGTTCAGAAGAAAAGAGAGGACATCAAGAGATTTGGGAAGGGGATTGGGCAGGCAGTCAGCTGCTTGAGAATGGCTTACATGGGGGCCAGAATCTCCAACTGTCCTTCCCAAAGCTACTGCTCATTTATTTATACATCTGGTTGTCAATCAGGGGTCACCACCAACATGTCACCTCTCCCTAATTAAATCTTATTGGTGTCAGCCAAGGAAGGAGTTATGGTTGGCAGGATACAGCTCACCCAGCTCCAACACCACCCATGAACAGAGGCCATTTACAGGTTATCGATGAGTTTCATTTGCTAAGAATTACACTCCATTTCGGGGAGTCTGGGGAGCTTCTGATGCAAGCTCACATTTCCATATCCCTAAATTTCCTGAGTGAGCTCCTTAGAGACGCTAAGTGAGGCATGTGATAGGGAATGGATTACAGGAAAAGAAGGTACCTCCATGCTATCTATCTTGAAGAGCAGTGCAGGTGTAGGTGTGGTCAGGACAGTGGGTTGGACACGACCAGCTTGGCCACCTTGAAGGTATGCAGGCTTGGGTGCATGTCTTCCTTTTCTGAGCTTCTGAAAATGGAGATGTTACTTAGGCCTAATATGGGAACCAAATGAACGTGCAAATTGAAGGTTTTTTTGCACTTTAAAGCAAGTGTAAGCAACCTTTTTCTGTAAAGGGACAGATAGTAAGTAATTCAAACAGTCTCTTGCAGTCACTCAAGCCCAATGTTGTACTGTGAAGTCAATTGTAGACAATACATTAAAAAAAAATGGGTATGGCTGTGTTCTGATAAAACTTTGTTTATAGATGCTGAAATTTAAACATTATATAATTTTCACGTGTTATTAAATAATATTCTTCTTTTGATTTTTTTCAACAATTAAAAAAAATGTCTTAGCTCTAGGCCAGACAGAAAGAGAAAGCAGGTCAGATTTGGCCACGGGGGCATTGATTGTCAACCTCTGCCCTCGAGTGCAGCATAAATGAGGAAAGTACAGTAGGGGAAAGATGGTTGCAAAAAGATAAGGAAGTTTGCATTTTTTTCCTATATTAATGTGAGGCTTTTTTTTTTAAGATTTTATTTATTTATTTGACAGACAGAGATCACAAGTAGGCAGAGAGGCAGGCAGAGAGTGAGAGAGAAAGTTTTGGGGAACCTGAGAATATAGGAGGAAGCAGGAGCAGAGAGCCTGATGTGGGGCTCGATCCCAGGACCCTGGGATCATGACCCAAGCCGAAGGCAGAGGCTTTAACCCACTGAGCCACCCAAG
This sequence comes from Mustela nigripes, assembly GCF_022355385.1. Classification (NCBI taxonomy): domain Eukaryota; kingdom Metazoa; phylum Chordata; class Mammalia; order Carnivora; family Mustelidae; genus Mustela; species Mustela nigripes. The sequence goes on from NC_081558.1 coordinate 110,130,935, forward strand.
CAATAGCTTTCTAGGTTTTGTGGTGATACCATGAAGCGACTCGTAATCTAGAAGAAGAGGCTGGTGTAGGCTGGGGCCCCCGACGGAGGGATTCATGGAAGGTGGGCATTAGGTTTGAGCTTGGAGGAGGAGGACTGCAGTAGGTGGGGCCAAGCCAAGAGAGCAGGTATTTAAGGAGGAGAGGAAGAGTAAGGGCCAGAGGACACAAAAGGACAATTGAAAGACAGCTAAAGAGAGGAATGTGGTATAATTGGCCATGTCCAAACTCCAGTGTGATGCTTCCAGCTCTTTCTGTATTCTAGATGCCTGGTAAATTGTGTGGCTAAATAGAAAATCCAGATTTGTCCAGCTCTAGGAGAACATATTGTCAGATTGGGAGATAGCAAGACATTTCAGAGGAAGTTATTAAAAAATAACTCAACAATTGACATGACAGAAACAATAATGAAATAGTAATATCCCTTAACTGAGCACACGCTCAACTGAACATTTAGTATTCTGCAAACACTATCTCATTGGGAATTCATAATAATATTTTGGAGGTCTCGTTATCCCCATTATCTCCATTTAAAAATGAGGAGGCTCTGAAAAGGCTACCAGCATGTTCCACGGGGCTCGGTGATCATCCTTAAAACAACAAAGATCTGCGTATTGTTTTCCAAAGACTCTTGGCAGGAATTGAGGAAAACGTATAACCTTTTTGAGGAATAAATAACCTAAGGGCTGAGGTCAGTGCCATGAAGGCAGACAGAAGCATGTCACAGGTGAGGCAGCCAGGGCTTCAGGTGAGACGCACATAAGCAGTGCCTGTAGATGAGTCAGTATCAGCCTGATTGGAGTGGGGGCAGACTTCTTAAATCCAACTGGAAGCCTGGAGCGGTTCACAAGGATGTTAAAGATGCCTTGCTCGGGAAGGCATGCTCTGGAAGGAGTTGTAGTAGCAGCAGCATGGGGGTTGGAATAATTAAATAACATTTTCAGATCTCCCAAGAGCCTTTAGACAAAAACAAAGAAGCAGGTGAGAAGAGGAAGTTGAGAGTTATTTGTGATTTTTTAATGGGCCTTTAATCAACAGACCCCCACCCGCCACCAGCAGCAGCCGGTCCCTGCAATCTGGGGAGACTGTGTACTCACAAAGCGCCCATTCAAATGCCATGAAAGCTAGCACAATGCAGCAATCAGACAAGCCTTAGTTTCTCCATGACGCTACACCTGCACCTGTTTTCACAGCAGGAACTCCTTAATCAGCCTTAGAAACTTACAAAATGGAAGAGGTTGTCTATAATCACTTCTCTTCCATCCAGCCTTTGGGCGTAGAGATATATAGGACAATATCAAAGGCTAATTGCCCTCTTTCCCTGGAGAACCAGTGAGCCCATGTGGGTCTGGGAAGCTATAGGTCCACCATGAGATGTTGACATGACTGAGCCCTTTGGACTGCGAACCAACTCCAGCTGCGAGGGTGGGTGTAGAAGTGGTACTGATGACTATAGCTTGAACCAGGGGGATGGAAGCTGCATTAACATCCTCCCCACCACTCTTGGGGAGAATGCATGAGCTGGCTTGTCAGGTGCGGAAGGAGGATGAATGCTTTTTTGATTGCTATAATTGCGGTAAATTGGATGCTTGAGAGCGCCTCTTTAACGGGAAGAATCTCATGGATGAGACTTAGGGAAGAGGCCCCTCTTTGGATCCCTCTCCTTTGTCCCATGTGTATGAGATAATTCCCCAGCCATTACGGATTATGAATGGGCTGCTAATTTTAGTTGTGCAAGCCAAACAAAGACCCTGGTTGGTAGATCCGGAAGGTGATTCATCTGATATGATGTTTGTATGGTGAAAACTAAAGGTCTTGATAGGCACCCCTGCTTATTTCAAACTTTCCATCCAAATAGCTAGAGAAATTTTTAAGTGACCATCTCATCCCAGCAATGGCAACCAAACACAAACTCCAGTACATTCTTTTCTACTCAAGGTCTTTCCATCTTGGTGGTGCTGGGTACTTTGAGTGTGTCTTCTCATAATTCTTACTTGGGAAGAATCACCAAGGCAACAGTGAAACCAAAGTCAGTGAAAGACCAACAGTAAAAGCCACAGAGACCCAACAAAGTCCAACAGTCTTTGATACCTCTGGGGAGAACAAACAAGAGGTGAGAGAATTTGGGAACCCGAGTGGAAGAGAATTTTAGGAACTTATGAGGAAGCTTGAAGGTGACTGGAGAGTCCTCATGCCTTCTTTACTTGACTTGTTTATTGCTTGTGAGTGGTTCTTGGATTTGTTGGGCTGAGAGACTCAGTGTCATGACATTTTTTTTTAGGCAAGAGCATATTATACTGTATTTAGCTGGTTCTGCTTACTGACTTGCTGTTTCTCTTTAGTAAGTTCCTCTGTTTTGCTGGGCCTTGAGGTGACAAACTTATCCCAGTTTTCCAGGCACTTAATAGTTTCAGCTTTGGAAGTCCTGCATCCTAGGAGACCCCTCAGTTCCAGAAACCATATATCCTGCTTCACCAGGGCAGAGTACCAAGGGATAAAAGTGGAGAGGTAAGAGTTAGATGTGATGAATTTTGGGTCTTAGGCCAAAGGCCCCGACGTTATTTTGATAACCCATTTTTCATCAAGCTCTATCCAAACATTGCCATTCTCTCTCTCTGGAAGCCTATATCTCTCTAGCTTTTATTATACTAACTGATGCACTTGTATTCTCTGTGAGCCATTTGAGGGTAAGGACCCCTCTCCCAGGGTTTGCATACCTAACACCTAGCAGGCTTGCAGTTAATGTATTATTGAAATAGATCCATCAGCCCTTGGGTCTAGTATCTGTAGGTCCAGAGGTCATTCAAATGGACAGCTTCTTAAGATCACTGTGATAACCAGAAGGCTTCAATAGCATAAATAGAAAAGAATATGTCCAGGCCCTTAGAACGTGGGGTGCCTGAGTGACTCAGTGAGTTAAGCCTCTGCCTTCAGCTCAAGTCATGATCTCAGGGTCCTGGGATTGAGCCCCACATTAGGCTCTCTGCTCAGCAGGGAGCCTGCTTTACCCCCCTCCCTCTGCCGGCCTCTCTGCCTACTTGTGATCTCTCTGTGTCAAAGAAATAAATAAAATTCTTTAAAAAAAAAATAGAGTTTAAAAAAAGATTAAAAAAAAATCTTCTCCTACAAATTTGCTGTGTGACTTTGGGTAAATTACTTCCTGCCTCTGCTGCAGTTTTCTGATGAGTAGTAAGAGATACTGATGGTGTAGTGGTCTTATACTATATCAGCTCAGCAAACTGGAACTACAAATCCTAGAATTCTCTTCTCTATATGGTTTCAAGTTAAAGTTGGCCACAATACAGTGTTGCAAATTGGGGCCATGTGAGCTTTAGAAGAGGGACACGAAGGAGAGTCATTTTATACTTTTGCACTCTGAAAGTCGGTGAGGGCAGTCACTGTTGTCATCAGTCTAAAAGCTTATTTGACTGCTATGGAGTACTTTTGGGCCTTCATCTCCTCCAGCTTCTCCAAGATCCTCTCCTTCAACTTCTCTGAGTCTTACGCCAAGTGGGCCAACGGCACTCTGTGGAGTGCGGAGCCAGCTCTTCGTGTAGGTCAGTAGTGTCGTTGAGATTGAAGGAACCGAGACTATTCCAGATTATTATTACAGGTTCTAGTCTATTCTTGGTATCTCTACTTTATGTCTGTTCCCTTCTATATTTCTAGGTCTGCTGACTTCAGGGCCAACACGGAATGTAGAAACTATAGACTTTACTAGCCAACATTATCAGCTCCCGCAAATGTGTATGGTCTGATCCTTGTAACATATTTCTTATTCTATACTACATGAAGCAGTTCTGCTTTTTAGAATCCTGTGCTAGGCACTTTCTCAATGGTTTCCCTGTTAATTTATTTAAGCCTTGCAAAACTTCTTGTGATGTGGATGTCATCCTATTTTATGTTATCTCCATTTTGTAGATGAAAAAACTAAAGCATAGAGAATTTAAGTAACTTGCTCAAAATCAGACAGCTTGTAAGAGGCCACGCCAGGAATTGCACTTGGACACTTTGCTAGAGTCTTTCAATGCCTTTACCCACTATATGATACTGTTCCATTTGTAGAATGAAAAGCTCTTCTAGATATCCTTGAAGTCTCTTTCAATCTTCATACTCTATGAAATAGTTTCTGAATTGAACTTTTAACCCCCAGAATAGGGTATCTCAAAGTGTGCTGCAAGAATCATCCTCACAGGAATCACCAGAGAACTTGGTTAAAACACAGATCCCCTGAGCCTGTTGGGTCTATGAGGTGTGATGGTGGTGATGGTGGAAGGAGTGGTTCCCAAGCATTTATATGTTTTTCAGGTGATTTTGATGTATGTTGAAGTTTGAGAATTTCTTAGTGCCCTGGAAGTGTAATAGTTAGAAAAAATATATATATGTGGGGTTTTTTGGTCTTTGTTTATTTTCTTAAATATTTATTTGTTTGTTTGAGAAAGGAAAATTTGAAATGAGTCCATTTAGAAGCTATTTCTCCTGCAGGTTTACATTTAAGTGGATGTTGGCCTGCAAGCTAAGTCAAGAAGTCACAGTTGATGGTTATCAGAATGCTTTTGCAGGATTTGCCTCCACTCCTCCCAGAAGCACCCCTAAAAACAGTTTCAGAACGGTCTTTGCTGAGCTAAATCATCATCACCCTGCCCCGTAACAGTCCCAGGAAGCAATTAGAGTGGCAGCAGCTGAAAGGAAACAATGTCACTTACATCCTGCCTTTCTGACCAACACTCTGTTGTCAGCCCCATATTGTTAATGAGAAGTGTCTCCCTCCCCTCTCTGTGGGCTTATCAGCCATTTGTCTTCTCTTGGGAAGTCAGAGTCATCCTGGCTAGAGATAAGCAGAGGTTCACTGGAGGGACCTTGCCCATTACCAGCCCCTAGGACCCAGGCTCCCAGAAGTAGAACAGCCATAGGTTTCACAAATTAGTGTTAGAAAAAGGTACCATGACCACTTCACTCATGGTCATCATGAGCAGGCCCCCTCAGGCCTAAGATGGTTCTTCATACATGGGGGTATTTTAGAGTCTGCAAAGGCTTTCCTATGTGCTACCTCCCTTTTTTTTTTTTTTAATTTCTTTTCAGTGTAACAGAACTCATTGTTTTTGCAACACACCCAGTGCTCCATGCAATATGTGCCCTCCTTAATATCTACCACCTGGCTCCCCCAACCTCCCACCCACTCACCCTTCAAAACCCTCAGATTTTTTTTTCAGAGTCCTTAGTCTCTCATGGTTCACCTCCCCTTCCAATATCCCTCAACTCCCTTCTCCTCTCCATCTCCCTATATCCTCCATGTTATTTGTTATGTTCCACAAGTAAGTGAAACCATATGATAAGTGACTCTCTCTGCTTGACTTATTTCACTCAGCATAATCCCCTCCAGTCCCATCCATGTTGATGAAAAAGTTGGGTAAAAGTTCTCTCCTTTCTGATGGAGGCATAATACTCCATAGTATATATGGACCACATCTTCTTTATCCATTTGTCCATTGAAGGGTATCTTGGTTCTTTCCACAGTTTGGCAACCATGGCCATT